>NC_073628.1:134735000-135090000 GCF_029407905.1 Bubalus kerabau | reverse complement strand
GATGACACCACCCTTATGGCAGAAAATGAAAGGAAATAAAGAGCGTCTTGATGAAGGTGAAAGAGGAAAGTGAAAAAGCTGGCTTAAAACTCAACATTCAGAAAACTAAGATCATGGCATCCGGTCCCATCACTGCATGGCAAATAGATGGGGAAACAATGGATACAGTGACAGACTATTTTCCTGGGCTTCAAAATCACTGTGGATGGTCACTGAAGCCATGAAATTAAAAGACGCTTGCTTTCTGGAAGAAAAGCTATGACCAATGTGCTGCTGCTGCTGCTAAGTCGCTTCAGTCGTGTCCAACTCTGTGCGACCCCATAGACGGCAGCCCACCAGGCTCCCCCGTCTCTGGGATTCTCCAGGCAAGAACACGGGAGTGGGTTGCCATTTCCTTCTCCTATGACCAACTTAGACAGCATATTAAAAAGCAGAGATACCACTTTTCCAACAAAAGTCTGTATAGTCAAAGCTATGGTTTTTCCAGTAGTCATGTATGGATGTGAGAGTTGGACCATATAGAAGGCTGAGCACCGAAGAATTGATGCTTTTCAACTGTGGTGTTGGAGAAGACTCTTGAGAGTTCCTTGGACTGCAAGGAGATCAAACTAGTCAATCCTAAAAGAAATCAACCCTGAATATTCATTAGAAGGACTGATGCTGAAGCTCCAATACATTGGCCACCTGATGCAAAGAACTGACTCACTGGAAAAGACCCTGATGCTGGGAAAGATTGAAGGCAGGAGGAAAAGGGGATGACAGAGGATGAGATGGTTGGATGGCATCACCGACTCGATAGACACGAGTCTGAGCTCCAGGAGTGGGCGATGGACAGGGAGGCCTGGCGTGCTGCCGTCCACGGGGTCGCAAAGCGTTGGACACGACTGAGCGACTGGACAACAGTAACATAGTGCACGCCGTCCGGAAGCAGCGGACACGCGTTCTTCTCAAGTGCACACGGAACACGCTCCAGGACTGACCACATGCTGGGCCAAAAGGCGAGACTCGGCGAATTTAAGAAAACTGAAATCATAGCAAGCATCTTTTCAGATCATGACATTATGAGATTAGAAATAAACTACAAGAAAAAATATTAAACCAAACAAGTGGAAGCTAAACAACATGCTACCAAACAACCAGTGGATCCCTGAGGAAATTAAAGAGCAAATCAAAAATACCTAAAGACAAGTGAGAACAATACTCCAAAGCCTACGGGCTGCAGCAGAAGCGGTTCTGAGAGTGACGTTTACAGCAACGCAAGCACCTCGGGAAGCAGGAACGCTTTCAAAGGAGCCGCCTGCGTTTACACCTGAAACACCCGGAGAAAGAACAAGCGGAGCTCACGTTCGTGGAAGGAAATAAATCATGAAGATCAAAGCGGAAATAAATGAAAGAGAGACAGAAACAACGGCCAAGATCAGTGAAACTAAAAGCTCATTCTTTGAACAGATAAACAAAATTGATAAACTTTTAGCTAGATTCATCAAAAAAAAAGGGAAAGGACTCAAATCAATAGAATGGTAAATGAAAAAGGAGAGGTTACAGCCCACACCACAGAACCATCAACGGTTATAAGAGACCACTAGCAACCGTGTGCCAACCTGGGGGAGGTGGGCAAATTCTCAGAAAGGTACAGCCTCCCAAGACGGAGTCAGGAAGAAAAAGAGAATATCAACAGACCAGTCACAAGCACAGAAACTAACTGTGATTTTAAAAACTTCCAACAAACAAAAGTCCAGGATGTGATGGCATCACAGGCGAACTCCAGCGAACGTTTAGAGAAGGACTAACACTCACCCGTCTGGAGCTGTCCCAGAACGCTGCAGGAGGAGGAGAGCTCCCAAACCCATTCTATGAGGCCGCAATCACCCTGATGCCAAAACCAGACAAAGATATCACAAAAAAGAAAATTACAGGCCAGTATCACTGACGACTACAGACACAAAAATCCTTAACAAAACACTACCAAGCTGAATCCAACAGCATTAGAAGGACCACACGCTACGACCAAGTGCGATTTATCCCAGGGACGCAAGGGCTCTTCAGTGTCTGCAAATCAATCAGTGTGATACAGCACATTAACAAATTTGAGAATAAAAACCATATGATCACCTCAATAGATGCAAAAAAAGCTTTGGGCAAAATTCAGCACCCATTTATGATAAATACTCTCCAGAAAGCGGGAGAGGAAACCTACCTCAACACAATGAAGGCCGTACATGATAAACCACAGCTGACATCATGCTCAAAAGTCAAAAGCTGAGAGCATTTCCTCTAAGAGCAGGAACAAGACAAGGACGACCACTCTCACCACTTTTATTCAACACAGTTTTGGAAGTCCTAGCTATGGCAACCAGAAAAAGAAAAAGAAATAAAGAGAATCCAAATTGGAAAAAAAGTTAAACTGTCGCTGTTTGCAGATGACATGATACTATACGTAGAAAATCCTGAAAATGCTGCCAGGACATCACCGCAGCTCAGCGATGGATTTGGTAAAGTTACAGGTTACAAAACTAATACTCAGAAATCTCTTTCATTTTTATACACTAACAATGAAAGGAACAGGCGTTAGGGAGCCAAGTCCATTCACCATTACATCAAAGAGAACAGAATACCCACAAATAAACTTACCTAAGGACACTAAGTGCAATCTTTCGGACTCAGTCTGAAAACTATAAGATGCTGATGAAAGAAGGCAAAGAAGACAAAAAGAGTTGGACAGACATGCCATATTTGTGGACTGGTGCATTCAATATTGTCAAAAAGACCATCAGCCAAGGCTATCTACAGTGCAATCTCTATCAAATTACCAGTGGCATTTTTCACAGAACTAGAACAAAAAAATCTTAAAATGTGTATGGAAACACAAAAGACCCCTGAACAGCTGAAGCAATCTTGAGAAAATAAAAAATGGAATCAGGCTCCCTGACTTCAGACTGTACTACAAAGCTGCAGTCATGAAACGGCATGGTACTGGCACAAAGCAGAAATGTAGACCCACAGGACAGGACAGAAAGCCTCTCAGAGGTAAACCCGCTCATCTACGGGCAATTAATCAACAAAGGAGGCGCATCTACACGACGTTGGAAAGAGTCTCTTCAACAAATGGTGCTGGGAAACTCGGACAGCTACGTGCAAAGAAGTGCAGGCAGATCATTCTTTAACAGCACACACGAGAATAAGCTCAACACGGATTAAAGACCAGAGTGTGAGAGCAGACACTGCAAAACCCCTGGGGAGACACAGGCAGAACACTCTTCGACATAAATCACAGCAATCTTTTTCTGACAAAAACGTGGTCTGACAAAACGTGGTCCACTGGAGAAGGGAACAGCAAAGCACTTCAGGTTCTTGCCTTGAGAACCCCATGAACAGATGAAAAGGCAAAAAGATAGGACACTGAAAGAGGAACTCCCCAGGTTGGTAGGTGCCCACTATGCTTCTTGAGATCAGTGGAGAACTAACTCCAGAAAGAAGGAACAGACGGAGCCGAAGCAAAAACAACACCCAGTTGTGGATGTGACTGGTGATAGAAGCAAGGTCCGATGCTGTGAAGAGCAATATTGCATAGGAACCTGGAATGTCAGGTCCATGAATCAAGGCAAATTGGAGGTGGTCAACCAGGAGATGGCAAGAGCGAATGTCGACATTCTAGGAATCAGCGAACTAAAATGGACTGGAATGGGTGAATTTAACTCAGATGACCATTATATCTATTACTGAGGGCAAGAATCCCTTAGAAGAAATGGAGTAGCCATCATGGTCAACAAAAGAGTCCAAAATGCAGTACATGGATGCAATCTCAAAAATGACAGAATGATCTCTCTTCATTTCTAAGGCAAACCATTCAATATCACAGTATCCAAATCTGTGCCCTCCCTAACCACTAATGCGGAAGAAGCTTAAGTGGATCAGTTCTATGAAGACCTACAATGCCTTCTACAACTAACACCAAAAAAAAAAAAGATGTCCTTTTCATTATACGGGACTGGAATGCAAAAGGAGGAAGTCAAGAGATACCTGGAGTAACAGGCAAATTTGGCCTTGGAGTACGGAATGAAGCAGGGCAAAGGCTATTAGAGTATTGCCAAGAGAATGCACTGGTCATAGCAAACACCCTTTTCCAACAACACAAGAGACAAGTCTACACATGGACATCACCAGATAGATAGTCAAAACCAAAACCAGATTCATTATATTTTTTGCAGCCAAAGATGGACGCTGTATACAGTCAGCAAAAACAAGACCGGGAGCTGACTGTGGCTTAGATCATGAACTCTTCATCACAAAATTCAGACTTAAACTGAAGAAAGTGGGGAAAACTACTAGGCCATTCAAGTATGACCTAAATCAAATCCCTTACGATTACACAGTAGAAGTGAGAAATAGATTCAAGGGATTAGATCTGATAGAGTGCCTGATGAACTATGGACAGAGGTTCGTGACATTATACAGGAGACAGGGATCAAGACCATCCCCAAGAAAAGGGACTGCAAAAAGGCAAAATGGCTGTCTGAGGAGGCCTTAAAAATAGCTGAGAAAAGAAGAGAAGCAAAAAGCAAAGGAGAAAAGGAAAGATATGCCCATTTGAATACAGAGTTCCAAGAAATAGCAAGGAGAGATGATAAAACCTTCCTCAGTGATCAATGCAAAGAAATAGAGGAAAACAATAGAGTGGGAAAGACTAGATATTTCTTCAAGCAAATTAGAGATACCAAGGGGACATTTCATGCAAAGATGGCACAATAAACAGAAATGATATGGACCTAACAGAAGCAGAAGATATTAAAAAGAAGTGGCAAGAATACACAGAAGAACTATACAAAAAAGAGCTTAATGACCTAGATAACCATGATGGTGTGGTCACTCACCCAGAGCCAGACATCCTTTAGTGTGAAGTCAAGTGGGCCTCAGGAAGCATCACTATAAACAAAGCTAGTAGAGGTGATGGAATTCCAGCTGATCTATTTCAAATCCTAAACGATGGTGTTGTTAAAATGTTGTACTCAATATGCCAGCAAATAAGAAATCTCAGCAGTGGCCACAGAACTAGAAAAGGTCAGTTTTTATTCCAACCCCAAAGAAGGGCAGTGCCAAAGAATGTTCAAACTACCGCACAATTGCACTCATTTCACATGCTAGCAAAGCAATGCTCAAAATTCTCCAAGTTAGGGTTCAATAATATGTGAACTGAGAACTTCCAGATGTTCAAGCTGGATTTAGAACAGGCAGACGAACCAGAGATCAAATTGCTAACATCCCTGGATCATAGAAAAAGCAAAGAATTCCAGAAAAACATCCACCTCTGCTTCATTGACTACACTTAAACCTTCAACTTTATGAATCACAACAAATTGTGGAAAATTCTTCAAGAGATGGCAATACCAGACCACCTGACCTGCCTCCTGAGAAATCTGTATGCAGGTCAAGAAGCAACAGTTAGAACTGGACATGGAACAACAGACCAGTTCTAAACCAGGAAAGGAGTATGTCAAGGCTGTATATTGTCACTCTGCTTATTTAACTTATATGCTGAGTACATCATGCAAAATGCCAAGCTGGATGAATCATAAACTGGAATCAAGACTTCCAGGAGAAATATCAACAACCTCAGATATGCAGATGATACCACCCTAATGCCAGAAAGCCAAGAAGAACTAAAGAGCCTCTTGGTGAAGGTGAAAGAGGAGAGTGAAAAGCTGGCTTAAAACTCAACATTCAGAAAACTAAGATTATGGCATCCAGTCCCAACACTTCATGGCAAATAGATGAGGGGAAAAATGGATACAGTGACAGACTTTATTTTCTTGGGCTCCAAAATCACTGCAGATGGTGACTTCAGCCATGAAATTTAAAGACACTTGCTCCTTGGAAGAAAAGCTATGACCAACCTAGACAGCATATTAAAAAGCAGAGACATTACTTTGCCAATAAAGGTTCGTCTAGTCAAAGCTATGGTTTTGCCAGTAGTCATGTATGGATGGTGAGAGTTAGACCTTCAAGAAGGCTGAGCACCAAAGAATTGATGCCTTTGAACTGTGGTGTTGGAGAAGACTCTTGAGAGTCCCTTGGACTGCAAGGAGATCAAACGAGTCCATCCTAAAGGAGAGGATGACCCTGAATGTTCATTGGAAGGACTGATGCTAAAGCTGAAACTCCAATACTTTGGCCACCTGATGTAAAGAGCTGACTCACTGGGAAAGACCCTGATGCTGGGAAAGATTGAAGGCAGGAGGAGAAGGGGGTGACAGAGAATAAGATGGTTGGATGGCATCATCGACTCAATGGACGTGGGTTTAAGGAAATTCAGGGAGATATAGGACGGTGAAGCCTGGCGTGCTGCAGTGCATGGGGTCGCAAGGAGTCAGACATGACTGAACAACAAGTATCTTTTTAAACCTGCCTCCCAAAATAATGGAAATAAAACCAAATTAAAAACAAAAACAAAAACAAATGAGAGGGTGCTCTCCGCCTCTTCTGAGTCTGTGTCAGAAGATTCCTCTGTCCCTTTCTCACTTTAATAAAACTCTGCTTCATAAAAGCTCTTGAGTGATCAAGCCTGGTCCCTGGTCCCAAAGCTCAGCCTTCTTCGGAGATCACGGATCCGACACCATTCACCGAAAGCTACCCTCCTGGGGCTCGTCCGGGATCCTCGGGACGAGGTAAGAACACTCGGAGCTCCAGCCCCTCGGCTTCCTCAGTGTACGCGTTCTCGGCTTTGCTCAACTGCCTCTCCAGTGTGCTTCTGTGAATGGACGACATGCCCTGCATGAAGCAGGTGATGAGCCCTGCCCTGTGGTTTCGCAGTGCCTCGTCATGACTGAAGGCAGCCCTCAAAAGGGAGCCTTGTCGGGGCTCATACCGACCTGCCAAGGCCAAGAGACACCCAATGTCCCTGCGAGGGGGGCGGCCAGAGATGGGCGAGGCGTGTGGAGTGAACTTTCCTTTCTTGGTCACCTTTTCCTGGTCTCTTTGACCATTTCACTTGATGACATAAATCACAGCAAGGTCCTCTATGACCCACCTCCTAAAGTAACGGAAATAAAAACAAAAGTAATCAAGTGGGACCTGATTAAACTTAAAAGCTTTTGCACAGCAAAGGAAACTACAAGCAAGGTGAAAAGATAACCGTCAGAATGGGAAATAATAATAGCAAATGAAACAACTGACAAAGGATTAATTTCCATTAATTAATATTAATATTAATTAATAGACATTTCTCCAAAGATGACACAAAGATGGCCCAGAGGCGCATGAAAGGGGTCACCATCACCGGTTATTAGAGAAATGCAAGTCTAAACTACAGCGAGGCATCACCGCGCTCCCATGAGAATGGTCATCCTCAGCAAGTCCACGAGCAATGCTGCAGCAGAGTAAAGAGGAGGGAACCCCCTCACACTGTTGGGGAGACTGTAAATTGGCACAGCCACCGGGAGAACAGTAAGCAGGTCCTTAAAAAGCTGAAAATAGAGCTGCCCTATGACCCAACCCCACTCCTGTGCGCGTATCCAGAGAACAGCGTGGTCCAAAGGGATGCGTGCTCCGCTGTGGCCACTGCGGCACCGTTCACAGAAGCCGGGACGGGGAGCCACCTGGACATCCATCAACAGAAGAATGGATGGATGTGCTACATACATACAGTGGAGCATTACTCAGCCGTTGAAAGGCATGGAATCCTGCCATTTGCAGCAAAGTGGATGGACCTAGAGAGTGTCATCCTGAGAGAAGTCAGTCAGACAGAGAAAAAGAAATATCGCGTGACACCCCTTATATGCAGGAGTTATTTACAAAACAGAAACAGTCTCAGAGACTTAGAGAATGAACTTACGGTCGCCAGAGGGAGAGACGGGAAAGGGGTATTAGGGAGTTTGGGATGGACATGCACACACCGCCATATTTAAATTGGATAACCAATACGGACCTCCTGTACAGCCCAGGGAACCCGCTCAATATCACGTGGCAGCCTGGGTGGGAGCGGAGTTTGGGGGAGAATGGGTACACGTGTATGTATGGCTGAGTCCCTTTGCTATGCATCTGAAACTATGACAATATTGTTAATTGGCTACACTCCAAAATAAAGGGCTAAAAAAAAAAACAGCCAACGTGAATGTCTTGTCATCCAGGTTCTTATGAAAGATCAAAGACCTCGTTCCCGGAGGTCACTGGGGGAGAGTGCTGCTGGGAGGGGGCAGGGCCTATGGGTGGCTCCTGGGCCCAAGGACTCGCCTGCCCAGGCCAGCCCAGGCCCGGCTCTCTGTCTCACTCTCGCCCCAGTCCCCCTCTGACCCCCTGGGTGCCACCCACCCTTACAACGCTGTGAAGAGAGGCCACCGAGCCCCGAGGGCACGTGTGCCTGTCATGTGGGACTCCCCGCGACGGCCCCCTGCACGCAGTGCCCTGGTTTCGGCCACGACACTGACCCTCTGTTTCCCTCAAGCCCCATCTCTCCCAGGCCTCAGTGACCCCGCTGACAGGGCCAGGGTGAAGAGACAAAGCAGGCGATTAAGTTCCCTGATTCCACTAGGGAGCTGTAACTAGGAAAAGGTATGAGAGACCCCGGTAAGTTAGTGATCACTCAAGAGAGCAGGCTTGCTTCACGGTAAAACCAAGCTGACTCGATCAGCAACATAACCATGCAACAGGAGCACAAGACACGCCCCAAACAGTAAAAGCCCCACCCCACCCAGTGAGCTCGGAAACGCATGATCTCTAGCCCATGCTAAAAGATGATGCTGTGAAAGTGCTGCACTCAATATGCCAGCAAATTTGGAAAACTCTATAGTGGCCACAGGACTGGAAAAGGTCAGGTTTCATTCCAACCCCAAAGAAAGGCAATGCCAAAGAATGCTCAAACTACCGCACAATTGCACTCATCTCACATGTTAGCAAAGTAATGCTCAAAATTCTCCAAGCCAGGCTTCAACAGTACGTGAACCATGAATTTCCAGATGTTCAAGATGGATTTAGAAAAGGCAGAAGAACCAGAGATCAAACTGCCAACATCCATGGGATCATCGAAAAAGCAAGAGAGTTGCAGAAAAACATCTACTCCTTTATTGACTATGCCAAAGCCTTTGACTGTGTGGATCATAATAAACTGTGGAAAATTCTGAAAGAGATGGGAATATCAGACCACCTGACCTGCCTCTTCAGAAATCTATATGCAGGTCAGGAAGCAACACTTAGAACTGGACATGGAGCAACAGACTGGTTCCAAATAGGAAAAGGGGTACATCAAGGCTGTATATTGTCACCCCTCTTATTTAACTTATATGCAGAGTACATCATGAGAAATGCTGGGCTGGAAGAAGCACAGGCTGGAATCAAGATTGCCGGGAGAAATATCAATAACCTCAGATATGTAGATGACACCACCCTTATGGCAGAAAGCAAAGAACTAAAGAGCCTCTTGATGAAAGTGAAAGAGGAGAGTAAAAAGTTAGCTTAAAACTCAACATTCAGAAAACGAAGATCATGGCATCTGGTCCCATCACTTCATGGCAGATAGATGGGGAAACAGTGACACACTTTATTTTCGGGGCTCTAAGATCACTGCAGATGGTGACTGCAGCCATGAAACTAAAAGATGCTTGCTCCTTGGAAGAAAAATTATGAGCAACCTAGATAGCATGTTAAAAAGCAGACACACTACTTTGCCAACAAAAGTCCATCTACTCAAAGCTATGGTTTTTCCAATAGTCATGTACAGATGTGAGAGTTGGACTATAAAGAAAGCTGAGCACCGAAGAACTGATGCTATTGAACTGTTGTGTTGGAGAAGGCTCTTCAGAGTCCCTTGGACTGCAAGGAGATCCAACCAGTCCATCCTAAAGGACATCAGTCCTGAATACTCATTGGAAGGACTGATACTAAAGCCGTAACTCCAATACTTTGGCTACCTGATGCGAAGAACTGACTCATTGGAAAAGACCCTGATGCTGGGAAAGATTGAAGGTGGGAGGAGAAGGGGACGACAGAGGATGAGATGGTTGGATGGAATCACCAACTCAGTGGACATGAGTTTGAGCAAACTCCGGGAGTTGGTGATGGACAGGGAGGCCTGGCATGCTGCAGTCCATGGGGTTGCAAACAGTCAGACAGGACTGAGCGACTGAACTGAACTGAAGACGTGCTCTCTGCTTACATGACAACAGTTTAGGGGACCTTCCTGGTGGCCTGCTGGTTAAGAATCCACCTTCCAGTGCAGGGGATGTGGGTTCAATCTCTGGGCGGGGAACTAAGATCCCAC
Organism: Bubalus kerabau; assembly: GCF_029407905.1. Lineage (NCBI taxonomy): Eukaryota > Metazoa > Chordata > Mammalia > Artiodactyla > Bovidae > Bubalus > Bubalus kerabau. The sequence continues at coordinate 135,079,751 of NC_073628.1, read as the reverse complement.
GGGGAACTAAGGCCACACGCTGAGCCAAGTGCTCTGGAGCCGGGGCTCCACAGCAAGAGAAGCAACACACGGAACCAAGAAGCCCTGCGAGCTTCAGCCAGAGGGGAGTCCAGGCGATGCAGCAACGAGCCTGCTGGCCGCAGTGAAGGCCCAGCAGCAGCAGCAGCAGCTACAGAAAGGAGCTCCTGCACCGAACCTGAAAGAGTGTCTCCACCGCGCCTGCCCCGGCCTGACCGTGAGGGACAAGAAAGCGCCCTTGTCCGACCTGGAGCAGGAGCTGACACTAGAGGCTTGATGGCCACTCCAGGATGAAGAGGGAGGCGGTCTTCTCCCCTCCCCACTTTCCCTCTGATTATAACACCTGCCCCTGAGTTCTTGGGGGCGCGGCACCCTCGCGTCCATCTGCTTGTCAGCCTCACAAGCATCCTATTCTAATAAACCACTTCTCATCGCTCCCCGGGCTGAGACGGGAAGACCCCGAGTCCTCAGAGCTCCCAAAATGCCATCCGCGTCCCACCGTGACCTTCCCCACCCAGACCTGCTGCACACCCGCCCCCAAGGCAACCTTCCAGAATGTAAATCTGGCCATGCCACCTTCAGACGCAGCCCATCCAGAGGAGCGGAGCTGCCCAGGGCATGGCCTTTAGGCTCCCAGCCTGCCCTCCAACTCGCCGCAGTCCCGCCGGCCCCAGCATGGCCTGCGGTCACCAGGGCAGGGCCATGCTCTGCCCGTCCTGGCGGCCTTCACACTGCGGCAGGGGTGGGCAGCGGCCCCCTGAGCCTGAGACACTCCATCTCTGGTCCTCGGGGAAAGACCCCCGCAACCCCACCCTGGCGGGGTCACCCCGCCTGGCAGACAACGGGCACGTGCGGGACGAGGGGAGAACAGATGGGCACCCAGCCCTCGGTCACAGGCCCCCGAGCTGGGCCCAGGGGCGCCCCCTGGGTGCCCATCCGGACCAGGGTGGGGGGCACCCAGAGGGCAGCAGGGTGGGACCACCCGACAGCCCGACCCGGGGCGGGAGGACTGCTCTGCCATGTGGCCTCCTGGGCCGGGAGCCGACGCCAGGATGGACGCTGCTGCCCCTGCTGAGCTCCGGAGGCCGCCCTCGTCCAAGTCGTCAGCACCCCACCCCACCCCCGTGTCTCCTCCAGAATCAAGTTCAGAAAACAAAGTGGGGCAGCAGCCGGGCCTCTGCGCACAGCACGTGCAGCACTCCGGGGCAGAGGGTGCCCCGGCGGGAGCGGGAAGACGGGGCTAGACCCCACCTGCCCGAGGGGAATGTTCCTGGAATCACCAGCCATTTCTCCAGCAAAAACTGAGGCTTTACACTCCCATCCCAACAGGCCTAACGGGTGGGGTTACACCCTCTCTTACCCCATAGAAGCTAAGGAAGCAAAGATGCAAAGGCCAACACCAGTTCTCAGGACCCCTGTGGGGAAGGGCCCAGAGAGGTGAAGGAATCTGCCCAAGGGCACACAGCCCGGGGCCCGGAGCACAGCAGGGGGAGGGGAAGCTTGTCCCGGTTACCCCCAGGCTCTGGCCGCGGTCCTGGGCAGTGGGCCGAGGTGTTCAGAAGATGTATCTCCCGAGCCAGACAGCCATGTGGGAAGAAGGAAACAGCGCCTCAGCAGGGAGCAGATGCGCGGGCAGGGGGCCGGGCCGGGCTGGGGAAGACACGGCCAGCAGCCACAGCCCCCTCCCGTCCACTCGGCGGGCAGGAACGAGGCCCCTCACCCCAAGGTGGTAGTCAAGGCTGGTTCACAGAACGAAGCCCTGGGATGGGAGGCTGAGGCCCACGGCGGATGCTGGAAGGAAAATGAGCCCCGAGGCTCTGCCGGCTGGCCCGTCCCCCTCGTCCTCCTGGGGGAGGGGAGTACCCCCCCCACCGGCCGAGGAGGCTCTGCCCAGACAGCAGTGGTCTCTGCCCACCAGGCCGGGAGAGGCTGGGCCTCGACCTGCCCACACCCCCGCCCCTGCAGGAACGAGCCCGGGCCGTCCGGTCCATCTCTCCAGGGCGGCTGCTCAGCTCCACAGCCGGCCCTCCCAGGCCCTCAGACCCTGCATCTCTACCGGGAGCTGGCTCCACGAAGGTACCCAGTCCCCCACAAAACCTCCCCCAAGGGTCCCCAAGCATCTCTACCGGGAGCTGGCTCCACGAAGGTACCCAGTCCCCCACAAAACCTCCCCCAAGGGTCCCCAAGCATCTCTACCGGGAGCTGGCTCCACGAAGGTACCCAGTCCCCCACAAAACCTCCCCCAAGGGTCCCCAAGCATCTCAACCAGACCTCCGAGGGCCCTGGATCTGGACCAGAGGGAGCTTCCCAGTGATGCCTCCCCCAACCCCCACGAGGGGGCCGCCTGCAGCTCCTCTGCCCGAAGACACAGCAGGTCCTCCTGCAGCTTCCGTGCCCTCCCAGGGGAGGCTCCTTCCAGAACAGAACCTGACTCCACGAGGGAGACTAGGAGCTCCACCCCCAACCCTGCTGGGGGCACAGGTGTCCACGCCCCCCAGGCCCCCCAGGCCCCCCAGCCAACCAGGCATGACCACGAGGGTGCGGTCACCTCAGGCCCAGTCTCGACCGCGCGGGACAATGGGGAGCTGACTTTGACGGCACTGTGTCTGCAGAAACCATAGGAAGGAGGTGAAAGAGGTTAACCAGCAAGGTGCCCAGTAGCTAAGATCGACTGCTGTTGTTCACGCTCAGTAGTATTCCACTCTGCAACCCCATGGACTGCAGCATGCCAGGCTTCCCTGTCCTTCATTGTCTCCCGGAGTTTGTTCAAACTCATGATCAAAGAAGAGCAATACTTAAGGATAAATTTGTCTTTATTTTTTTGGACCCATGCTCTGGTCTGACATTTGGTCCTGGGAGATAGAAGCTAAAGTTTAAAACAGTTAATTTTCTAGTGCGTTCTAAAAATGGCCACTTCTGTGAGCTCCTCAAGTGCCTGCCTGGGTTGGCCGTGGACACCTGTGCCTGGAGCCAGGCTGCCGCCCACGTGGAGAAGCAGAGCCTGCCCAGCCCTGGCCCCAGGGAGCTGCCCGCCCCAGGGCCCCAGCCTTGGGAAGTCCTGCCCAGAATCTCACTTCAATCTTTCCTGCTACACCCACACGCCATTGCCTTCCCTGGGTCCAGGCTGAGATCAGCAAATCCCAGGCCTCCGCCCACTCTCCCCAAAGTGAGGGTGGTCAGAGCAGAGAGCTCACTCCCTGGACCGAGACCCTGGGTGTAGGGTTCACAAAGCAGAGAAGAGAACTCTGGCCACCAGGAGCCCCGGGGAACCCTGCAGACCACCACCCAGAGCCTGTGTCTGAGAAGCCACACAAGCATGCGTGTAAAGGGAGCATGCCCCCCTGCTCACCCGGCCAAGCCGCCTCCAGCTGCACCTTGGGTTCCCCAGCAGGCAGGCCGGGGGTCACCCCATCGGGCTCCAGCAGGACACAGCTTGACCCCACCCAGCTCCCATGCCGTCTCCCAAGCCCACAGGCGCCCTCATGAGCTAAGGGTCTGAAGGAGCAGGTGGGGGAAGAGGGACCCTGAAGGGTGACTGAGTGGGGCCCATGGACACTGAGGGACCACAGGTGGCCGGGGGCAGGTGGCGGAGAGGAAAGTGGAGCGGGGCTGAGCTGGGTGAGGCTCCCCCCAGTGTCAGGGGCCCAGGTGCAGGCAGGAGGGGCGGGCCCCGCATCCAAGCAGCGGCGACTCAGAACACAAACCCGCCCTGCACGCGGGGCCCACCCCGCTACCCTCCCCAGATACATGATGTCACACTCACCCGAAAGCCACCAAGACAGATGCGTTCTCTTGCCGACTGAACGTTAGAGGCTCTGACACACGAGCTCTGCCACACACGGCCCCGAGGAAGCTACAGCCTTGGGAGATGGCGTGGGAGCTGGGCGGGGTCAGGCTGTGTCCCGCGGGGCCCTGAGAGGCGACCCCGGCCTGCCTCCTGGGGGAACCCACGGTGTAGCTGCAGGCGGCTTGGCCGGGTGGGCAGGGGGGCGTGCTCCCTTTACACACACGCTTGTGTGGCTTCTCAGACACAGTGTGGAAGCAATGAGACAAAAGCAAATGCTTTTTAACATGAAGACAAGAGAGTGTGCGGGGTGTATGAGGTGTCCAAGGGGTGCGTGGTGTGCCTGTGAGGGGTGCATGGTATGAGGTGTGTGGCGTGTGTGTGTGTGGTGTGTATAGGTGTCTGTGGCTTGTGAGATTGTGCAGTATGTGCAGTTGCAGTGTCTATGGGGAGTGTGTAGTTGTGTGTGTGATATATATAATAAGGTATGTGAGGGGTGTGTGTGAGGGGTGTGTGGGGGGTGTGTGTGAGGGGTGTGTGTGCGGGGTGTGTGTGAGGTATGTGTGTTTGTGGTATGTTTGCTGTCTTGCATGTGTGTGTTGCGTGTCTGTGTCCTGTGTGGGGTGTGTGCATGTGCGTGTGGTGTGTGAGGGGTGTGTGTGGGTGAGGTGTATAAGAGGTGCTCGTGGTGTGCGTGTGGTGTGTGAGGTGGGGTGTGTGTGTGAGGTGTGTAAGAGGTGCTCGTGGTGTGCGTGTGGTGTGTGAGGTGGGGTATGTGTGTGTAAGGTGTGTAAGAGGTGCTCGTGGTGTGCGTTGGTGCACTGTGACCTGTGACGTGTGGAATGTGTTTGGTCCTTCCTGGATCACAGCCTTGTCGTGACGAAGGGGTCTGCATAGCTCAGTGAAGCTGGGAGCCACACCCACCTGAGACGGACGGGTCACAGTGGAGAGTCCTGACGAAGCGGGCCTCACTGGAGGAGGGAACGCAAACTACTCCAGCATTCTCATGCCATGAGAAGCCCATGAACAGCATGAAAAGGTAAAAAGACAGGCCCCCGAGAGATGAGCGCCCAGGCCGGAAGGTGCCCAGCCCGCTAGTGGGGAAGGGCAGAGACAACTGCTCAGCTCCAGGAAGAAGGGAGCAGCTGGGCCAAGGCGGAAACGACGCTCAGTGTGGATGCGTCTATGATGAAAGTCCGATGCTCTAAAGAACAGTATTGCACAGGAACCTGGAATGTCAGGTCCATGAATCAAGGTAGATCGGACATGGTCAACCAGGAGAAAGAAGAGTGAACACAGACATTCTTGGAATCAGCGAACTAAGATGGACTGGAATGGGTGAATTTAGCTCAGATGACCATTACATCTACTACTGTGGGCAGGAATCCCTCAGAAGAAATGGAGTAGCCACCATAGTCAACAAAAGAATCCGAAATGCAGTACTTGGATGCAATCTCAAAAACAACAGAATGATCTCTGTTTGTTTCCAAGGCAAACCATTCAATATCACAGTGATCCAAGTGTATGCCCCGACCAGTAATGCGGAAGAAGCTGAAGTTGAATGGTTCTATGAAGAACCTTACAAGACCTTCTATAACTAACACCCAAAAAAGATGTTCTTTTCATTATAGAGGACTGGAATCCAAAAGTAGAAGTCAAGAGATACCTGGAGTAACAGACAAGTTTGAGAGTACAGAATGAAGCAGGGCAAAGGCTAACAGAATTCTGCTAAGAGAATGCACTGGTCATAGGAAACACCCTTCAACAATCCAAGGGACTACTTTACACATGGACACCACCAAACAGTCAGCACTAAAATCAGACTGATTATATTCTTTGTAGTCGAAGACGGAGAAGCTCTATACAGTCAGCAAAAACAAGATGGGGAGCTGACTGTGGCTCAGATAATCAGTTCCTCATAGCAAAATTCAGGCTCAAACTAAAGAAAGCGGAGGATAGCACCAGGCCAATCAGGTAGGACTCAAATCCCCATGAATGTACAGGGGGGGCGACAAATATTCAAGGGACCAGATCTCATGAGCACAGCGCCTGAGGAACCACAGACGGAGGCCCGCACAGTCCACAGGACACAACAGACAAACCAGCCCAAAAGGAAAGAGAAGAAAGAAGGCAAAGGGCTGTCGCAGGGGGCTTTCCAACAGGCGAGGGAAGAAGAGAAGCAAGAGGCAAGGGGCAAAGGCAAAGACATGCCCGACTGACACAGAGGTCCAGAGAACAGCAGGAGAGACAGGAGCTTCTTCAACGAGCAGCGCAAAGAAATAGAGGGAAACAGGAAGGGCAAGACTAGAGACCTCTTCAAGAAAACGGGAGATGTCAAAGGAACAACCATCCAGAGACGGGCACAGTACAGGGCAGAAACAGCAAAGACCTAATCAAGGAGACAAGGCCCAGAAGAGATGGAAAGACCACAAAGAAGAGCCGCACAGAGATGATCTCAGTGACCCAGGAAGCCACACCGGTGCAGCCTCCTGCTCAGAGCCAGACATCCTGGAGCCAGTAAGCCACGACGGTGCAGCCTCCTGCTCAGAGCCAGACATCCTGGAGCACGAAGTCAAGCGGACCCTAGGAAGCGCGAGGGCCAACACAGCTAGTGAAGGTGATGGAATTCCAGCAAAGCTATTCAAAATCCTGAAAGACGATGCTATTAAAACACTGCACTCAACACGTCAACAAATTTGGAAAACCCAGCAGTGGCCACCAGACTGGAAAATTCAATCTGCATCGCAATTCCCAGGTGGGGCAGTACGAAAGAACGTTCAAACCACCAGACCGCTGCACTCACCTCCCACGCTAGTGAGGTTGTGCTTAAAATCCTCCAAGTTAGGCTTCAGCATCACATGAACCAAGAACTTCCAGATGTGTAAGCTGAGTTTTAAAAAGGCAGAGGAACCAGAGATCAAATTGCCAACATTCGCTGGACATAGAGAAAGCAAGGAAATTCCAAGAAAACATCTACCTCTGTTTCATCAACTATGCTAAAGCCTTTGACTATGTGGATCACAACAAACTGTGGAAAAATCTTAAAGAGATGGGAATACCAAGCCATCTTAACTGTCTCCTGAGAAACTTGTATGAGGGTCAAGAAGCAACAGCTAGAACCCTGAACAACTGACTGGTTTAGGATTGAGAAAGAAATACGGCTAGGCTGTTTATTGTCACCCTGTTTGTTTAATTTATACACAGAGCACATCATGCAAAATGCCAAGCTGATTACAGTCTTGATTATGGAATGAAGATTTCCAGGAGAAAAACCAACAGCCTCAGACATGCAGATGATACCACTCTAAGGGCAGAAAGTGAACAGAACTAAAGAACCTCTTGGTAAGGGTGAAAGAGGAGAGTGAAAAGCTGGCGTAAAACTCAATATTGAAAAAATTAAGATCATGGCATCCAGTCCCATCACTTCATGGCAAACAGAAGGGGAAACGGTGGAAGCCGTGACAGAGTGTCTCTTCTTAGGCTCTAAAATCAGCACGGATGGTGACCGCAGCCACGAAACGGGAAGACAATAGAGGCCTTAGATGGAGGAGGGCATGGCAGCCCACTCCAGTATCCTTGCCTGGAGAATCCCATGGACAGAGGAGCCTGGAGGGCCACAGTCTGTGGGGTTGCAAAGAATCAGACACGACTGAAGTGACTTGGCACAGAGGCCTTAGATAGGGATATTCTGGGGCTTGGGGCAAGACAGTATCAGCATCTGAGTTAGGGACAGTGTCAGGATGTTAGCGGGAGAGCTAGGTCATAAGGTAAAAAGTGTCAGGGCCTTACAAATACCATCGAGGACTGAAAGAGAGGGTAGGGGAATCGGTCAGGGACATGATCAGGGCCCCAGGAAGAAACAAGTGGAGGACGCAGTGAGAAAGAGTTGAGGCCAACATTCAGGGATGGTCAGAGAAAAAGACACATCAAGGGCCTTAAGTACAGACAAGATCAGGCCTCAAGTGAGAAACAGCTCAAGACGCTAAGAACAAAGTCACTGCAGATGGTGACTGCAGCCATGAAATTAGAAGACGCTGGCTCCTTGGAAGGAAAGTTATGACCAACCTAGCCAGCATATTCAAAAGCAGAGACATTACTTTGCCAACAAAGGTTCGTCTAGTCAAGGCTATGGTTTTTCCTGTGGTCATGTGTGGATGTGAGAGTTGGACTGTGAAGACGCTGAGCACTGAAGAATTGATGCTTTTGAACTGTGGTGTTGGAGAAGACTCTTGAGAGTCCCCTGGACTGCAAGAGATCCAACCAGTCCATTCTGAAGGAGATCAGCCCTGGGATTTCTTTGGAAGGAATGATGCTAAAGCTGAAACTCCAGTACTTTGGCCACCTCGTGCGAAGAGCTGACTCACTGGGAAAGACCCTGATGCTGGGAAAGATTGAAGGAGGGAGGAGAAGGGGACGACAGAGGATGAGATGGTTGGATGGCATCACCGACTTGATGGACATGAACTTGGACAAGCTCCAGGAGACAGTGAAGGACAGGGAGGCCTAGTGTACTGCGGTCCATGGGGTCACAAAGAAGAGGACATGACTTGGTGACTGAGCAACAACAACAACTCGTGTGTTGAGTGTCTGTGGTGTTTGTGTGAGGTTCATCTGTGAGGTGTGTGTGTGTGAGGTGCATGGTGTGTGTGGTGCATATGCAGTGAGTGTGTGTGTGTGTGTAGTATGTCACATGTGTGAGGTGTGTATGTAGTGAATGTATATGTGTAGTGTGTGTGAGGTGTGTATGCAGTGAACATGTGTGTGAGGTGTGTGTGTGCAGTGTGTGTGAGGACCGCATCCCTGATGACCGAGGGCGCAGCCTCTGCCCCGTCCAGCCTTGAGAAGCGGACCTGGCGCCTCTGACCTCGACCCTCCATCTCACCCACTACCCTCCGTCCCCAGGCCCCCCATCCCCAGCCCCCCGTCCCCCGGCCCCCCATCCCCACCAGCGACAGGGCTGCACTCAGTGAGGCCGGGCCACCCAGACATCCCAGCCGAACCCCTGCTGTGCCAGCGACCTGCCAGCCGGCAGTGCCAGCAGCTGCGGACAGGCGTCTGGCTCAGCAGCAGGGGGCGCAGCGGCTAAGCCCTGGGGTCGCTGGGCGCACGGCCACAGGGGCAGGAAGCCGGCTCTGGCGGGCACAGCGGCACGTGGAGGGTTCTGCATGGAGGTGGCATGGGGACAGGCGCGTGTGGGGCGCAGAGAGGGCGGCCTTGCAGGCTCCGCACGAGGCACACTGACCTCCGTCTCGAGGACAGCGCTCAGCCCAGGTGGGTCCACCCCGGCCCTGCAGTCTCCGCGGCTCCGGCTGAGGGACCGCAGGGACAGGCTTCAGGACCGGCTGTACCACCGGCGGGCTTCCTGGCAGAGGCGCCCCGAGCCAGGGGTCATGGAAGGCCTTGGAAGACACTGACCAGTCTCCACCCCAGAAACTCCGCCCCTGGCAGGAGCGGCCTGTGAGGACCACAGAACTAGATGCGGGGGCTCACGGCCGCTGCCCCCGAGATGGGAGGACAGCCGGCCCCCAGGAGTGACACAGCAGGACGCCGCCCGGGGACGCACCCTCGGAGCCTCCTGGGCCAGGATGTGGAGTCTCCAGGCTCACGCTCTCGGGACCATCCTGCCCAGCAGAGGAACGCCCCTCCATGGTTGCTGGGGACTCTGCTTCCCCCAAAGATCGGTCAGCACACCCAGGGCCACGAGGGGCGGCAGGAGGCAGAGACGCACCCCAGGTCTCAGGGGCAGGGGCAGGAGGCGGTGCACTTGGCAGGGCAGGGCTGACGGCGTGGAACCCGAGCCCTCGCTGAGCCCCCAGCGAGGCACCGTCAGACTCACGGCCCCAGAGGTGATGACGGGCTGGCGCCTGCCGCTTCCGTGAACAGAGCTGGCCTGTTTGTGCGCTTCTGACATGCGCTCCAGGCATCTAACTCGGCCCCACCAACAGCATCTCGCTCCTCGCAGTGGCCAGACACCCGAGCAGGGTCCCTATCAGGGAGACCCTGCCCTCCAAGCCCAGTTGCTGCCCGGCGGCTTCCCCTGCTTCTCCGACTCCAGGGGCACGGGGGCCTGGACACGGGCAGCCGGACGTCCCCGGGCGGGCCCCCCACCTCATGCTGTGGGAGCACAGATGCAGGCCCAGAGTGAGGGGCATCTCGGCATTTGATGAAACCCTGATGATGGCAGTTCTGTGAGGGGACGAGTGCCCTGTCACTGGGGGAATTCAAGCTGAGGACGGACCACTGCTGGAAGACACAGAGGGGACCCAGCACTGGCCTGGATGACCTTCAAGGCCCCCTTTTGTGAACATTCCAAACGTTCACTATTATTAGATTTGCCGTGGTGATTTGCGAGCAGTGATCTTTGATATTACTATTGCAGCTGTTCTGGCATTTTTAGCAATAAAGTGTTTTGCAATGAAGTGAAGTGAAAGTCACTCAGTCGTGTCTAACTCTTTGCGACCCCATGGACCATAAAGTCCATGGAATTCTCCAGTTCAGAACACTGGAGTGGGTAGCCTTTCCCTTCTCCAGGGGATCTTTCCAACCCAGGAATCGAACCAGGGTCTCCTGCATTGCAGGCGGATTCTTTAACAACCGAGCTATGAGGGAAGCCCGTTTGGTAATGAAAACACACAAGCTGTTTTTACGGAGATGACGCTATTGCACACTTAGGAGACAGCAGCCTGGTGCAACGTAGCTTTCAGATGCACGCGCAGACTGAAGATTCCATGTGCCTGTCTCCACGGCAGTGTGCCTGCAGTCATGTTGTTTAAAACCAGTATTATTATTTTTTTTGACTACAATTTATTTTTTTTTTTGCACTGAGCTAGGTCTTCGGCGTGTGGAGTCTTGGTTGCGACACATTGGCTTCTCTTTGGGGCACAGACTCTGGAGTGCAGGCTTAGCTGGCCCATGGCACATGGGATCCCAGGGCTTCCCAGGTAGTGTGGTGTTAAAGACTCCGCCTGCCAATGCAGGGAACACAGGGAACGCAGGGGACACGGTTCAGTCCCTGGGTCGGGACGATCCCCTGGAGAAGGAAATGGCAACCCCCTCCAGTGTTCTTGCCTGGGAAATCCCATGGACAGAGGAGCCTGGTGGGCTACAGTCCATGGGGTTGCGCAGAATCAGACACGACAGCACACACAGGTACACATGCTTATGCGGAATCCTAGTCTCCTAACCAGGGATCGAACCCACATCCCTGTGCTGGAAGGCAGATTCCTGACCACTGGACCACCAGGGAAGCCCCTGCAGTCACTGCTGAGCAAACCCTTGCTGTCTGGGAGCCTCGCTGTGATGACCAACCAAGGTGTAGGTGGGCACTCCCAGCACCAGACGCGCCGTCCTGGGCACCGTGCCCCAGCGTCTCCTCCGTGTTTGACTTTGGAAGCTCTGAGGTCACAGACTTGGGTCAGGCTTTACCTGGGCATGTGGGACGAGACGGCCTTCACTCATGTCCTCCGGGGCCAGCCGCCAGCTTGCAGAAGGCACGTCCCACCCTGAACCTCTTCTCCCCAGCAGAGGCACTGCTGACCGTCTGCGGGTTAAAGGCTCTGTGACACAGGGCCTTTTCATGCTGTTCATGGGGTTCTCTAGGCAAGAAGACTGAAGTGGTTTGCCATTCCCTTCTCCAGTGGACCACATTTTGTCAGCAAGGAGATCCAAGCTGTCCATCCTAAAGGAAATCGGTCCTGAATATTCATTGGAAGGACTGATGCTGAAGCTGAAACTCCAATACTTTGGCCACCTGATGCGACAAGCTGACTCTTGGGGAAGACCCTGATGCTAGGAAATACTGAAGGTGGGAGAAGGGGATGATAGATGATGAGATGGTTGGATGCCATCACCAACTCAATGGACATGAGTTTGAGCAAACTCTGGGAGTTGGTGATGAACAGGGAGGCCTGGCGTGCTGCAGTCCATGGGGTCGCAAAGAGTTGGACACGACTGAGCGACTGGACTGAATGGACACAGGGCCTGGGTATCAGGAAGAGCGTGGATGGAAGGCTCCAGGAGGCGGGGTGGGTGGAGTGGAGGGCCTGGGAGAGGCCGCAGAGCTGGATGTGCAGAGGGAAGGTGCGCGGGGGCCGTGCCACCTTGCTGGTGTCGCCAGGCTAGCTGGAGGTTCAGAGTGGGCTAAATACACACCAGGCACCTCCTGTGCGCTCAGCACTTTCCCACAAAGACCCCAGACGGCGGAGAAGGGCTGAGCGTCAGAAGCTGGCTGGTGCGAGACTCCAGAGCAGGGCTCCGGAGGCATGGGCCATGCGGCGACGGGCTCAGTCCTGGCTTGGACCCAGGGGCCCCCAGCCCACAGCAGGGGTGATGGATGGGGGGTCTGCGGCGGGTGCCCCTCCTCCCACCCGCCTGGTCAGTTGGCACTCCGAGAGGGCAGAGCTCTGCGGGGGCCTGGGTGTCACCCGCTGGGTGAGGCAGTGCAGAGCCTCATGGAGAGAGCCGGGTGGAGGGAAGGGGCCAGAGAAGGGGCCTCTCCCCAAGTCAGGAGGGCAGACCGAGGTGGAGTCCAGACACCCCGCTCTGGGGCCGGGGTCTTCCCTGTCTCCTCTTAAGAGCAACGTGGGAGGCTTTCCATACTGGGGGGCACGGCAGTCCCTAAGCCCCACATGGGGACAGAGGGTGTGGGGGTCTGGTCACCTCCCCAGGAGGGCCAGTGGTGGCGGGGAGCACCCAGCAGTGATGGGGAGCACCCAGTGCTGGTGGAGAGCACTCAGCGGTGGTGGGGAGCACCCAGCAGTGATGGGGAGCATGCATTGGTGGCGGGGAGCACCCAGCGGTGGCAGGGAGCACTCAGTGGTGGAAGGGAGCATCCAGTGGTGGCGGAGAGCACTCCACAGTGATGGGGAGCACACATTGGTGGCGGGGAGCACTCAGCGGTAGAAGGGAGCACTCAGCGGTGATGGGGAGCACTCAGCAGTGGCGGGGAGCACTCAGCAGTGATGGGGAGCACCCAGCGGTGGCAGGGAGCACTCAGCGGTAGAAGGGGGCACGCAGCGTGATGGGGAATACCCAGTGCTGGTGGGGAGCACTCAGCGGTAGAAGGGGGCACTCAGCGTGATGGGGAATACCCAGTGCTGGTGGGGAGCACTCAGTGGTGGCAGGGAGCACACAGCAGTGATGGGGAGCACACAGCGGTGGCGAGGAGCACTCAGTGGTGGAAGGGAGCACTCAGTGGTGATGGGGAACACCCAGCAGTGGCAGGGAACACTCAGTGGTAGCAGGGAGCACCCAGTAGTGGCAGGGAGCATGCAGCGGTGGTGGGGAGCACCCCCAGAGCACGGCACTCAGCCCATGTGTTGGGTTCAAGTCCAGGTCTCCAGGCGAGTGTCCTGGAAAACTGAACCCCAGGTTCCTTATTCTAGAAAGTGAATAATGACAGTACCTTCTGCATAGAGAATCGTGCTAACTGAAGGAGTTATCCACATGCAATGCTCAGAACAGGCCTGGGTCACCGCCAACTTCAAAAATAAGTGAAAAACAAGAACCGCTGTCCTCAGCCTCCATGGGCACTGTGCCAGGACGCCTCAGACACCAAACCCATGGGTGCTCAAGCCTCTCATATACATGCAGCACACCTCCCTCCTGGACACTTTAATCCACCTCTATTTGCTGAGAACACCTCACACAAAGTAAACACGGTGTGACTAGTTGTAAATACAATGGAAACGCTGTATAAAGAGTTGTTGGTATGTGGCAAATTCAAACTTTGCTTTGTGAAACTGTTCAGAATTTTTTTCAAATATTTTCAATCTACAGCTGGTTGAATCCCCAGACGTGGAGGAGAGCCCCAGATAAAGAGAGAGTGGCTGTGTACCTTTTGCCCCAGCAGGCCCACTCCGAGGCACATGCCCAAGAGAAATAAAGTCAGGTGTCCTGTCAAAAACCTGCCCTCAAATGTTCACAGCACTGGCATTCACATCGTCAAACACCAACCGAAACGCTATCGACAGATGGATAAATACACTGTGGTTTATCCCTGCCACAGAACATCACTCAGCAGCTCAGGAACAAAGGCCGGACGTGGACTGACCTTGAAAACAGAAGCCAGTCACAGAAGACCACCGGATGAATGATTCTGCTTATATGAAACGTCCAGAGAGACAGACTGACAGAGACAGAAGACAGACAATCCCCTGGTGGAGCTTGGGGGGAAGGAGGACAGGGTGACCACTGACGCACGCAGCTTTCTTTCTGGGTGACCAAGCTCTGCAGCTAGCTGGCAGTACTGGCTGCACAGCTCTGCTAAAAGTCACCGACTGTGCGCCTCGGGTGACCGCACTGTGAGGCACGGGGTTACACCTCAGCACCTGGGGTCTTCCCTGGTGGTCCAGCGGTTAAGACTCTGAGCTTCCCCTGCAGGGGGTAGGGGTTCAATCCCTGATCAGGGTTAAACTAAGTTCCCGGGTGCTGCGTGGCATGGCCAAAAAAAAAGTAAAACCCTGTAAACCTGCAAGGGAAAGGCTTTGATCACAGTTTTGGGAGCAGGGAGATGGGGCCAGGGAGCCCCAGCAACGGCCCGCAGCTGGCTGCAGGGTCCGACTCGGGACTCTGAGTTATGGAACTCCACATCCGAGGTTCTTCCTGAAGCTTTTCCTGAATCCAGCCTGTAGCCCAAATATCCAGGGAAAAGCCTCCGCTCACCTCCCCAACCGAGCCCTCAGGAAGTGCTCCCACCTCTCAACGCCCCTCCAGCTTCCTGTGGGATCTGAGGCCACAGCCAAGGTCACAGGGGACAGGCACCCGCCCAGGACCCTACACTCCAGCCCCGGCAGACACCTTTAGGAAGCGGAGGCGGGGGCAGAGGGAGCGCAGCAGGCTCCAGAGTGTGTGCGCTCCAGGGGCGCTGCAGCAGGCGGGCTGGGCTCCTGCTCAAAACCGCTGGGCAGAGGCCTGAAGGTTGAAGGCGGGAGGAGAAGGGGATGACAGAGGATGAGATGGTTGGATGGCATCACCGACTCGATGGACATGAGTTTGAGCAAGCTCTGGGAGTTGGTGAGGGACAGGGAGGCCTGGCGTGCTGCAGTCCGTGGGGTCACAGAGTCGGCACGACTGAGCGACTGAGCTGAACTGGTGTCTTCTTTAGAGAAACGTCTGTTTGACTCTCTTGCTCATGCTTTGACTGGGTCGTTTATCTGGTACTGAGGTGCACGAGCTGCTTGTATATTTCGGAGATTAATCTTTTGTCAGTTCTTTCACGTGCTATCCCAAGTGTTTCAAAAAAATTAGCCCCAGCCCTGCAGGAGGCAGGATCTGGACACAGGTGTCTGGCACTGGGGTGGCAATGCGGGCACCTGTGAGGCGCCAGGTCCAGAGCCCCCAGACCCCACCCGGACGGGTCAGGGCCCAGGAAGGTGCAGAGAGTCCACTCTGGGCTGCGCTCTCACCTGAGGCCATGTGCTGGGGCCCGGGGGACGGTACGCAAGTGACTTCCGGCTGTCAGGCTGCCTGCCAGGCCCAGCCGGGCCCAGCGTGGAGGGCAGGCTGAAGGCCCCTCACCGCCACCACTGGGCAGCTGCTCGGAGCAGGAGGCAGGCTACCTGGAGGTTTGGGGTGTGGGGGTGCAGGCCCTCCCACGGTCTCTCCACCGCTGCCCCAGGTCCAACGGCACATGGCCGGCCCCACGGTGGGAGGTCAACCTGGCTCTCTGGTCTCTGGGGGCAGGTGGCACAGCCAGGCCCTCCCACAAGAGGCAGGGCTCGGGCTCCACCCATGGCTCCCACCTGGCAGAGTCACCACACAGCAGGAAGCCCCCCTGTGCCACCTGAGCCCCTCCTGCTGCAGCACAGCCCGGGGGTGGGGGCAGGAGCGCCCTGCTTCCTGAAGCCCCCTTCGTGAACCTGCAAAGACGCAGTTCTACCAGCAACACAGAGACCACAAAAGCCGCTGAAGGCCAGTCCCTGTCAGTCCAGGAAGGCAGAGGGCTCTGGCCGCCCTCCCCCTGGCCCTTCCCCAGCTTCAGGACACAGGACAGGTGAACAGGATGCAGAGAACAATGAGATAAAACAAGGGCAGGCAGAGAGGCCGCACAGCCTGTCTCGACCCGACGAGGACTTTCTCCACGTTGTCCCTGAGGTTGGGGGCAGATGAGGGAGCGGGCCTGAGCCCTGCGCAGGGCCAGCCACTCCAGGCCTTTCTGCAGGGGTCCCCTCAGCCAGGGAGGCACACAGGGGTCAGGGCGGGGGCACGGGTCCAGCACAAAGGGCGCTTCAGCCGCCTCACCCACCGGCCGGCTCAGGACCGAGGGCCGCCCCCGAGGCCCCAGCCCGCCGCCCCCGTTTCCAGAAGTCCTCCCCGCAACCCCACCCCGGACCCGCCCAGCAGACTGAGGCCACAGCAGGGAGGTGGGCAGGCCGCGGTGTGCTCAGGAGTGGCCCAGGCGGGCCGGCGGAGACAGGCCAAGAGGCGAGCCAGGACAGGAGGGCTGCTCTGGGAACTGCTCTTTCTGCCTTTCCGGCCTCTGGGCCTCCCTCGAGCCCCTGGGTTTGCTTTCCGCATTTTGCTGTCCTGTTTCCAGGAGGCCTGTCGGGCCCCAGAGAAGCAGGCGGCGGCTGGCGTCACTGGCAGGGCATGGGCAGGAGCACGCGTCTCCGGCTCCAGCCACTGTGGCCGACCCTCCAGGCCTCTTGGGCCTCAGTGTTCAACCTGGGGACGCTGCACTTGAGGACCTCACCCCCTTTCTGCTGCCATCAAAGCCCCTTTACCGTGTACTCTAATTTTAGAAGAAAATACCCGCTTTGTTCCTAACAGGGAGAGTGGAGAGGCGGCTGGCCTGAGGGCCCACCGGGCAGGTGCAACCCCATCTCTGATGCCCACGTGCTGTGTGATCCCGGACAAGGCACGCCCCTCTGTCAGCCCTGTATCCCCGTCAGCAACACCAGACGCTGAACGGACGATGCCCAAGGTGTCCCCAGCGCCCTAGGCTGCGGTTCACTCAACATGGCCCAGGGACGGTGAGGCCTTTTCCCCAAAACCCTTCTCTAAAGCCCCTCCTTAGACTAGCCTTAGATGGAGGCCGCCGGGCTCTGCTTGTCGCTGGGCACCGGGGGCCTCTGCTGGCCCAGACTCCTCTCTGGACTCACCCCAGCCTGCAGCCCCACGCCTGGTGACGGCGGCAGGGCAGGGGGCTCTGTCCCCGCTCTGCCTTAGCCTGCATCCCCCGTGACGACACAGAACCTCAAAAGGCCACTCCCCAGGCAGTGCGCTGATTCACACTAAGAACTGCCCACACCCCAGGAGTTTGCGTGAACTATTCCCTGGCAAGTAGGCAACAGTGTTCCCAGTCCACAGATGACAGAACGGAGCCTCAGAGGTCAAGTACTTTTCCCAAGTTCACATGGCTAAAAGGAAAAGGCCAAGATGGGAGCCTGGATCTGTCTGCTTTTAAGCATCAGCGTTCCCGCCGAGATGTCACCACCTCCCCAGGCTGTCACAGAGCGCAGTGGAGACAGCCGAGAGGCACGGCCCACGGGGCCCCACCCCGCGCCTCGGCAAAAGCAGACCCACAGGCCCTTCAAGCAGCTAAGCCGACCGTGTCCCTCGCGGCTGAGCGCACATCGCCCATGGTCACACGGTGAGCCTGGGGCAACGCCACTCCCACCCCAGGGCAGCCCGCAGTCCACACTGGCACCCCAGGATCCTGGGGGGTCCTCCCGCCGCTGGGGGTCCTCCCGCCACTGCCCTGGGTGCAGACGCGCTCTGGCTACTCCCTCTGGGGGCCAGCCTCACCCTCTCTTGGCCCCTGTTAGCTCCTTCCTGGAAGGTTCTGGAGCGGATGGACTGAACCACATCTTGTCTCAGAAGGGATGGGAAGTGGGGCGGGGGAACCAGTGGAAAAGAGGCGTGAGATTAAAGTCAAGTAGCAACTTTCTTGCCTGTGAATTTTTAGCTGTAGAACCTCTCTAATGATCCAAGAAAGAGGTACAGAAAGACACACAGACAGGGGAGGAGGCAGAGCCGCTGCCCCCTTCTGCAGGGACGCCCTGAAGCTGCTGGGAGATTGCTCGGCAGGTCCCCCCGCCCCTTGCAGGTCCTTATCGTTCTCACGGGCAGCAGCCACTCAGAACTCAGCACCGGACGAAGCATCGCACACGTGTCGCTTGTTCACGCCTCTCGGCAACTAAAACACCACAGGATGTGGAGCACCACGCTCAAGGTCACACAGCCACTAACTGGTAAGCCCAGGTCCCCCAGGGACGCCTGCCCGTGGCCCACTCACACCCAGAATCTGCCTCAAGGGTCTCCACTCTGCAGACAGACGTGCAGTGGGAATTCCAGAGCCATGGGCCCCACCACCCAGCCAAGCCCACTTCTGATCAGACTCTGTCTGGAACTGCAGCCACAGGACGGCAGGGGTCCCGGGAAGTCATCTGGTTGGACCCCTGCCATGTACAGTCAAGGAAAGCAAGAAAGGGGCTCGCCCAAGGTCACACAAGGTCACAAGAATGAGAAGCAGCACCTAGAATTAGACTCAGGCCTCCTATCTTAAAGCGGGAGCCTCCCCACAGCACCCTGAGGCCCCCTGAGAAGCCACCACTTATCTCAGCTGGAAGAGAGCCAGAGCACCCCAGGCAGGCTCGGGCTAAGCTCCTGTGTCCACTGCCATCGCAGTGCGGCCTTTCAAGCCATCCTCATCAATTAGACACAGTGTGACCTTGGGAGGCCCATGACACCCCCTGAACCCCCAGGCACCTATGCCGCACTGGGAACCCTTCTGGGGGAAGGCTCTGCCCCTGCAAGAAGGCTGTGTGGTGCTGGAAACAGTCTCAGGCGCGCTGCCTTGCGGGGGAGGGCGCTGCAGTTCTCCCCAGAAGCTAGGTCACCCAGGGGTGTGCCCCCATCCCCTCAGCGCACCCCACCTGCAGGCAGGCCAGCAGGACCAGGAGAGATTCAGTCACCATAAACTCCAAACCCCCATTTTCCAGATGAAGATACTGAGGCCCGGCGGGGTAAGAGAGTTGTCCAAGGTCACAGGCGGAGTTGGCATGGAAGCTTCCCGACTCTGCCTGGCACGCCAGGAGCGCAGCTCCACACCGCCACCCGCCTCCCAGGACGGCCGCGCGGAGCTCCTGCAGAGGCGGGGAACGGAGGCGGGGCCCTGCTGGGTGGCCCAGCCGGCAGGTGCGCCCGTGGGCTTGCTCGCCCACCGCCCTGCCCCCCCGCACGCCCCGACTCCCTACCGGGGCATCGCATCACCTGAAGGCTCAGAGAGGTGCGGCCGCTCGTCCAAGGTCACACAGAAAAATGAGCAGAGTCTG
This sequence comes from Bubalus kerabau, assembly GCF_029407905.1. NCBI lineage: Eukaryota > Metazoa > Chordata > Mammalia > Artiodactyla > Bovidae > Bubalus > Bubalus kerabau. The sequence continues at coordinate 135,060,674 of NC_073628.1, read as the reverse complement.
CGCGCCTACGGCCCCCCCACCCCAGCCCGGACTCTCCAAGCTACGTGGCTCACCGGGATCCCGGGCCCTCGCTTCCCCCACGTACTGGCCGCGCGCTGGCTGGAGTAGAAAAAGTTTCTGGGAGAGGAAGGGGCGGAAGACGCCGCCGCCCATCCCAGACCCGGATGGCCGCGGCCGGGCGAGAGGCACAGAAAGGAAGCGCGCTCCGCCAGGTCCCCGGTGGGGTCCCGCGCCCGCAGCCACTCTCCGCCTCGGGGTTCCCGGGATAACTCCGGATTCTCCCCTGGAACCATCAGGGTGCTCCCGGAGCGCGCGGATTCCCGGAGCGCCGTCCCCACCGCCCAGAGTCCGAGCGTCCCAGGCGGGCGCCACCTGCGCCCCGGCCCGGCCTCCCGCGCGCCGCTCTTACCCGGAGACGGTTCGGCGTGGCGGCCCGAGCTCGCGGCGAGGGCGGCGGGCAGGACGCCGCGCTCCCGGAGCGCAGGCCCCTCTCGGCGCGTCCCGGTGTCCGGCCGCGGCGGCTCCGCCCGCTCCCTCGCGCCGCAGTAGTAACACCTGCACCGCGCCCGCCGCCCGCCAATCCCGAGGCCGCTCTCGGCCGTCCGCACGCGGCGCGGGCCCGGCCTCCCAGCGCGACCCCCGCCCCACGACCCGCCCCACTCGTGCCCGGGGAGAGGGAGAAGTTTGCGGTGGGTGAGGCCGGCCGCGCGCCCCCGGCGACAACCCTGCGCGCCCCGCCACCCACCGGCTCTCCGAGCCTCTCGCGCGCGGAGATTGGCTACGAGGGGCGGCGGGCGGGCGGGCGCCTCCCCGCGCTCGGGGACCCGCTCGCGGGCGGGAGGGAGCCGATTTGCTCCGGGGCTACGGATGAAGGCTTTCCTGGTCGGGAAGAGAAAAGGGAGAGGAAGTGGAGCGGCGGAGACAAAGGCTGAGGGAGGCGGGGGCCGTCCGCCCGCGGCCCGGAGCCCAGGCTCTTCCCGCGCCGCAGGGGGGAACGACGCGGGCGGAGGGGCCCTGCGGGGAGGGCATAGGACCCCGACCCCGCTCTCAGAGGGCACCTCCGTGGGGCCTCTCGGGAAGGCCGGGGCTGGGCCCCCCACCCCAGCACAGCGGCCGGAGGGGCAGCGGGGACGAGGAACCCCTGAGCCCCTCCTCCGGCCTCGGCACCCAGCGTCCGGACCTCCGGACCCGCTCAGCCTCGTGGAACTTGGCTTGTGTCGGCGCGCCCGGCCTCGCCCCCACCCCTCCGCTCCGCTCTCAGAAGCTCCCTCCTCTCTGCTTGCTCCCGGCCTGCAGACTCAGAATCCGGAATCAAGTTTGGGGTTTCACCCTGGAAGTGACACCCCCAAATCCGGTGTGTTAGGACAGAACTTAGCCAGGCTCCCCGGGGCGCCTCACCTCTGCAGCGTCAGAGCCGAGGAACCCTGGGAACCCCCAGCCCTGCAAGCCCTCTGTGTCCCCTCCTCCCTGCGTCCCCAGCCCGCCAGCCACATCGCCCGAGCGGCCACCGCACTGCGGCGGCGGCACCGCGCTCGCGCTGGGCACCGACCAGCCAGGCACCGGCCGGGTCTGCGGAAAACGCTGGCTCGGGGTTTCCAGGCTGCAAGCGCGGGAGTGTGCTCCACCGGCACCTGGCTGGGGGCATGCGGGCTGGAAGCGGGGCCAAGGGACGCGGCGCGGAGACCCGCTGGTCAGCTCTGCTGAACCCTCACGTGCCTCCCGCGTGTCACGGGCTCAAGGTCAGCTGTTGGGCAGGAGGGGAGGTTTCCTCCCGCATCAAGCCCCAACCGGGCTGCTGGTCACCACACTGAGGGGACCTGACCCCAGAGGTCGCTCTTCCATCCCTCCCTGGAGAGAGAGAAGCTTCTCCCCTGAAAGCCCACAAAGTGTCTTCTCGGGGAGGAGAGAAGGAGCTGAAAGTCCCACAGGCTGGACTCAGGTTAGGCGCTTGGTATTTCCTGATGCCCAGGGTCCAGGGACGCCACCCTGCATGATGATTGATGGATGAATGGCCCTCGTGGCTCCTTCTGGTAAAACAGAGCAAAAGATCCGCCGAGCGTCACTCAGAGCTGCCTCCAGTAAAGTGGTCCAAGTAGGGGTGAAATGGCCTAATTACAGAAAACAAAGCATTTATGGAGGGCTGTCTGCTCCTTTGAGGGTAGAGCTCCCTCCAGCACGCCCTTCCTCTCTAGGATGGGCTTCTGTACAGGTAGGGGACGCGGCTGGCCTGGGGCTAGAAGGGCCGGTAGGAGTGCTGTGGCCCCTTGCAAAGAGCTTAGAAAACCTCTCACACCAGAGGACCCTCCCCGGGGGAGGGTGGTCAGGACAACTTCCAGCCTTGGTTTCACTTGAGCCTGGAAACAGTCCCAAGAGGCAGCAAGGTGGGCGGGGCAGCCTTCACCCCGTTGGCCCCAGGAAGCTTGCATCTCAGGGTGCAGCGCGGTGTGGAGCTGGGTCCTGTGACCCGGACGCCAGCCCCCTAGTCCACGTGGGCTGGGGGCACACCTGTGGCGACGCCTGTCTCGGGGGCTCCTTACCTCCCTCCGAGCCCCTCCGGCCCTGCCACCCCCCCAAGGCACCCCCTAACTGGACGCGGTCCTGCAGCCTCAGCGGCTCTGCCCCCGCCCCGTGCTCCAGCTGCGTGCAAGGGCGGTGCTCCTCCTGCCGCACAGAGCCTCTGCCCACACTGCCCTCCGCCCTCCGCCCGCCGCCTCCCTGTGCGTGTCCGTGTCCTCTGAGCACTGGCTGCCCGTCATTCTTTGTTCTCATCACCCCCTCCCCAGACCACGGGCTCCGGAGGGGAGCACCGCACCACCTCAGAATCTCCGTGGCTCTGAGGCTTCGGGAGTCCTGGTGCTCCCAGTGTACGCTATGACCTTGGGCGAGCCCTGAGCCTTGGCTTTGCGCCTGCCACACAGGGACTCCAATTCCAACTCCAAATCGGAGCCTCTGCGGGGACTAAAGGGACCAGCACCGTGCCTGGAGCACGGGGTCAGTTCCTGCTGGAAAGAAAGGGACGAAGAATGGAGCCTCCTCGCCCGCCCTTCTGCCCAGGGGCCCCTCTCCTTGCCCCCTGCCCCCTTTCACCCAGCAGCTCCTGAGCCCTGACGTCTGTCCCCGGCTTCCAGGATAGACGGATAGCAGCTGCAGCCCCCTTCCCTCCCTGCCCAGGCTTGGCCTCTCCAACTCCCGGCTCTGCCCTGCATCGGCCTCGGATGCCAGCAGAGCATCTCCCCAAGAGCCACGTCCGGCTTAGTCCATGCCCACGGCCCAGGAGGGGGTCCCTTATGCTTCCTCCACGGAGACCCCCAAGCGGCCCCTGACCTGAGCTGAAACCACTGCTGCGGCCTCGGCGGGGAGGGGAGCCATCAAGAAGGCCCCGGGGACTCGCTGGTCTCTCTGGGTAGGCTCCCTGCCGCTGTCCCGTGTCCTCCTTTCGGTCTGACCTGGGCCTTCACAAAGGCCGCTGCCAGGAAGTGGGCAGCCCGGCCCCAGCCCTCCACCTGATGCCCCCAGCTGGCCCTGGAGGCAGCCTGGCCAGCTCCTCCAGTTGGTCCAGCGGCTGCTCAGGGAGGGGGAGGGAGGGGAGCCCCCTCCAGAGGCTGCTCTGGCCCTTCCACCAGGCGGGGTCCCCACCTCAGAGCTGTGCAGATGGAGTTGTGACTCTCAGCTAGCTCTTCCTCCAGGGATGCAGCAACTGGGCTTCTGCCCCAAGAACATGGAAACCCTGCAGCAGCCCCGTGACCACAGCTGGTGCCACTGGAGGCTCACCCCTCCCCCGCCCCTCCTCTCCCGCATCCCCCACCCCCTTCTCTCCTCCCCTTCCCCTTCCCTCCCCACCCCGCCCACCCCGGGCTTCACTGGACAACCTGAGCAGCACTCTGGGGCCGCAGACTTGGAAGGACGGGACCCTCACAGCCGGCAGACTCTGGGATTGAGACACAGGCTCTGAAACCAGACCCCTGTGGGGAGAGGGTCCTGGCTGTGCCCCCAGCCGCTGCACACCCTTGGGCCTCTCTGTGCCTCCTCTGTCAAACGGGGACACCAAGGGTTTGCGTCTCACCCAAACACTGTGAAGACTGCATCAGTAAAAACACGCAGAGACGGGGAAGGGCGTCTGCGCCATGATGGGGGCCCAGAGAGCATCAGCTCTGTGCCTGCTCTCTGCAGGTGCTGATGCGGGAACCAGCGCCTGCTCACCCCGAGCCTCTCCCGGAGCAGTGGCTTGTGTGCCATGTGCGAGGCCTGCGGGCCACGGCTGATGCTCCCCCATCCCCTCGTCCCAGCAAGCGTTTCCGTCACGCTCCACGTGGGGCTGGAGAGCCACACCTGGGGACACGCTGCATCCACAGCCGTCCGGGTGGGGCGCAGGCCTGGCAGCCATTAGATTGGGGGTTTTGATAAAGAAATTGTCGAAAACAAAGAATGCAGCTGACAGGCGAGCCAGACGGCACAGCAGGGCTTGAGGGCCAGAGGGAAGGACCCTCCGGGTGGGGAGGATGGCCGGCAGCCAACCTCCTCTGACCCAGGGACCGGGGCAGCAGGTCAGGGCCCCCACCACCTGCCGGGAAACCCCCCAAATGGGCACTTCACCCCTGGGGGTTCTCATTCTCTCAGGGGGCACTGAGACAGGCCAGCCACAAGTGGGCACACAGCCAGGAGGCACCTCGCAGGGCAGCTGTGGAGGCTCCCAGGCTGGTGAGACCGGCTTGTTGGGGGCAGGTTTCCTGCAGGAGCAGGTGGGGGAAAGTGAGGCCAGCTTTGGGGGGCAGATGGTGGGGGATGATGCCGGCTTGTGGGGGCAGGTCTCCTGCGGGTGGGGAGGATGATGCCGGCTTGGGGGGGGTGGTTTCCTGAAGGTGGGGGAAGGTGAGGCCAGCTTGTGGGGGCAGGTTTCCTGTGGGTGGGGGGGATGATGCCGGCTTGGGGGGGTTTCCTGCAGGTGGGGGAAGGTGAGGCCAGCTTGGGGGGGGGAGGGTGGGGGGGGATGATGCCGGCTCTGCGGGGCAGGTCTCCTGCGGGTGGGGGGGATGATGCTGGCTTGGGGGGTTTCCTGCAGGTGGGAGAAGGTGAGGCCGGCTTGGGGGGTTCCTGCAGGAGCAGGTGGGGGTCGGGTCTGAGACGCTGACAGTGAGGATAGCAGCCTCCATGGACCAGACTCTACTCACCCCACACAAACAGAACCCTGCGAGAGGACTGCTCCTGAGCCCGTTTCACAGGGGCAGAGAGGGTGCAGTGACCTGCCCGTGCTCGCAGCGGGGCCGGAAGGTGCAGGGTGTCCTCTGGGCCCTGCCCTGCCCCCTGTGCCCCCACCTCGCTGATCAAGGCCGGGCCTGTGTTCCTCCCTGTAAGCTGGACAGGTGTGGACTGCTGGGTGCCGCCCAGTCCTCACAGTTACGCTATGAAAGGGGTGTTTGCACCCAGCTCACGGCGGAGAAAACTGAGGCTCCACAATGCAAATGACTTGGCAGAGTTCACTCGGCAGCGAGGGGCCCGGGCCAGGGCTCCCGCCCCACACCCAGGGCCCCAGCGGCTGCAAACCCAGCGTCTCCTTCCCTGAGGCCGGCCTCCCTTGAGGACACACACCCTGGGCCTCAGCTGTGCTCCTGCCCAGCAGGTGGCTCACGCCCTGAACACAGGCCTCAGGCTGCTCCTGGCAGGACCTGTGTTTGCTCTAGTGGGAGGTTGGGGGCAGCCCCACGGCGAGCAAGCCCCCGGCACCGTCTTTCCAACAGCCTTCGTTCACTCCGTGTCTCCGTGTGGCATTTGGTAGTTCTCCCAAGAGTTCAATGTCTTTGTTAGTGTTCTATGATGATCTGTGGACAGTGATCTCTAATGTCACTACGAGGACTGGCTGAGGGCTACAATCCAGGTTAGCATTTTTATAAACAAGGTATTTTAAATTAAGGTATGCACACTGTGATTTTAGACATACTGCCTCCACACAGGACAGTGTACACATAACTATGGGCACTGGGGGACAGATAGCTCGTGGGGCCCCACACGGGGGCAGCAGGGCTGCTGGGTCAGGGCGGTGAGCCTGGCCAGGCTAAGGGGGAGGGTGGCGTGCGTGTGCACTCTAGAAGGAAGACCCCAAGCTGGGGCCACGGGGTCGCACGGCTCCTGGGTCGGGCTGGTGACTGGAAGCGGGATGAGCTTCCCCTTTACCAGCAGTAGTACGGGCCCGGGTCGGGGTGAGGGTCCAGGGAGGTGTGAGCTGGGGAGTCCACTGGGGGCCTGCACCAGAATTAGGGGAAATGTCCAGAACGCACCTGGAAACGTGGCGTGGCCTGGAGCTCAGAGAGGGGTTTGAACGGGGACATGCCTCCGGAAGACACTGATTCATAGATGGCAAAGAAGCACTTGATCTGGAGACGTCAGCCACCTGACAAGCGGCCGCGACCGGCTTTGCTCCCAGACGTGGACCCAGGCTCATCCTCCTCGCCACCTCAGTGCACTCCTCTCTCACAGCTCCTGCCTCGGGTCCTAGCAGTTGTGAAATGCTCCCACACTGTTTCTTTTCTCTTTCCTAAAGGTCTGAGGTGTGAGTTTCTGTCCACATCTGATCTACCCATTTTGCAGAATTAGCAAGTTGAGGCATAGCTTTCCTAAGCCACACAAGCTGACTGTGGAGCCTGAAGTGATGCCCACTCCCGCCAACCATCAGCCAGGAGGGCGGTCCCCTCAGCTGATCAGGCGCAGCAGATGCTGGTGCGGGGTTGTCTGTGGGGAGGGCACTCCCGCCCCACCACCCACCCATGCCCTCCGCCTGCCTGCACAGAAACCAAGCAGGCAGAGTGAGCAGCTTCTGCACGACCCAGGAAAGAGGCAACAGTGGCTGGGCTGGGCGCTGGGAGGACAGAGGCGGGCTGTCCCAGAGCTGACCTGCTGGACGTCAGCCGAGTTATTCTCTCTGGGGTGACACCTCAGAGCCCCCCAAATCCACGTCCTTTACGGAGGGGCAGGGAGCTAATCGCTGCATCGTCTTCCAGTGATGCCAGGGCTCGAGACCCCGATGGCCCACTCTCTGCCTGCTCTTGCCCCAGGCCCCCAACGGGGGATTAATTGGGCTTTCAAACCTCTTCCTCAGCCGAGCTTCTTGAGGAAATCAGGGTGACACGGTGCAAATAATTGAATGTCTTTCCCCAGTCTTCAGACCCGCTGCCTTAGCCGCTGCTCAAATGGATGAGCCAATTAACGTAACCAATTGCTCCAGGCCCGGCTGCGGGAGGCCCAGGACCCTGGAAGGTGCACTGTCCCAACAAGGCCCTGCTCCGGCCAGCCGTGCCCCGCGATGGGCCAGCTTTCTGCCAAGCCTGACAGTCGCCCGCACCTGCATGACGTGCACTGAGCCCAAGCCTTGATCTCAGAGGGGCCAGGGCGTCTTCCTCCAGCCTTTCCTCACATAAACCCGCCTCAGCCCTGCCTGTTCACACGCCCCTACAACCTCTGTGGACGGCCTATTTCACGCGTCAGACTCCGAGCTTGGCGTGGGCGGGGGCGGGGGTCCCTGATGAGTGAGAGCAGATAAGGCTGTGTCCTCAGACAGTGCCAGTCCAGGTAGGGATCTGCCAGCATACAACCACACACACACACACACACCCGACACTGTACAACCACACACACACACACCTGACACTATACAACCACACACACACACACACACCCGACACTGTACAACCACACACACACACACCCCCGACACTATACAACCACACACACACACACCCGACACTGTACAACCACACACACACACACCCCCGACACTGTACAACCACACACACACCCGACACTGTACAACCACACACACACCCGACACTGTACAACCACACACACACATACACCTGACACTGTACAACCACACACACACACACACCCGACACTATACAACCACACACACACACCCGACACTGTACAACCACACACACACACCCACACACCTGACACTGTACAACCACACACACACACACCTGACACTGTACAACCACACACACACACACCCCAACACTGTACAACCACACACACACCTGACACTGTACAACCACACACACACTCTGTACAACCACACACACACACACACCCCCAACACTGTACAACCACACACACATCTGACACTATACAACCACACACACACACACCCCCGACACTGTACAACCACACACACACACACAGTACAACCACACACACACTGTACAACCACACACACACACCTAACACTGTAAAACCACACACACCCAACACTGTACAACCACACACACACACCCGACACTATACAACCACACACACACCCCCGACACTGTACAACCACACACACACACACATACCTGACACTGTACAACCACACACACACACCTGACACTGTACAACCACACACACATACACCTGACACTGTACAACCACACACACACACACACACACACACCCGACACTATACAACCACACACACACACTCGACACTGTACAACCACACACACACCCACACCCACACACCTGACACTGTACAACCACACACACACACACACCTGACACTGTACAACCACACACACACTCTGTACAACCACACACACACACACCCCAACACTGTACAACCACACACACACCTGACACTGTACAACCACACACACACTCTGTACAACCACACACACACACACCCCCTCGACACTGTACAACCACACACACACAGTACAACCACACACACACTGTACAACCACACACACACACACCTAACACTGTAAAACCACACACACCCAACACTGTACAACCACACACACACAAACCCGACACTATACAACCACACACACACACCCCTGACACTGTACAACCACACACACACACACACACCTGACACTGTACAACCACACACACACACCTGACACTGTACAACCACACACACACACACACACACACCCGACACTGTACAACCACACACACACACCCCCGACACTGTACAACCACACACACACACCCCCGACACTGTACAACCACACACACACACACACACACATCTGACACTGTACAACCACACAGACACACCCGACACTATACAACCACACACACACACCCCCGACACTGTACAACCACACACACACACACCCCCGACACTGTACAACCACACACACCCCCGACACTGTACAACCACACACACACTGTACAACCACACACACACACACACCCAACACTGTACAACCACACACACACACACCCCCGACACTATACAACCACACACACACACACCCGACACTGTACAACCACACACACACACCCCTGACACTGTACAACCACACACACACACACACCCGACACTGTACAACCACACACACACACCCCTAACACTGTACAACCACACACACACACACACTGTACAACCACACACATACATACCTGATATGTACAACCACACACCCACACCCACACATCCAACACTGTACAACCACACACACACACACACACACCTGACACTGTACAACCACACACACACCCCTGACACTGTACAACCACACACACCCCCAACACTGTACAACCACACACACACACCCCTAACACTGTACAACCGCACACACACACACACTGTACAACCCCCCACACACACACTCGACACTGTACAACCACACACATACACACCTGACACTGTACAACCACACACACACACCCGATACTGTACAACCACACACACACACACACCCGACACTGTACAACCACACATACACACAAACACACATCCGACATTGTACAACCACACACACACACACCCGACACTGTACAACCACACATACACACAAACGCACACCCAACACTGTACAACCACACACACACACACACACACCTGACACTACAACCACACACACACACACCCCCGACACTGTACAACCATACACACACACACACACACCCAACACTGTACAACCACACACACACACACACCTGACACTGGACAACCACGCACACATACGACGTATGCTGCACTCGGAACTGTGAAGTGGGGAGGGAGGGTGCTATAGACCCACCAGAGGGACTCAGCAGGAAGATCAAGAGCGGCTTCCTGGAGGAAGCAGCGCCTGTGTGGAGGCTTGAAGCTGCACAGAAACCAGCAGGCAGAGTGAGCAGCTGCTGCACGACCCGGGGGCCCAGGGGCCCTGGAAAGAGGCAACCAAAGCTGGCGGGCTCTGGGAGGACAGAGGCGGGTGGAGGGTGGGTGTGGGGTGAGGGGGGGCGCTGGCGGCGGGGCAGGGAGCCCTAGAGCCAGCCCAGGCGTGGGCAGGTGGGTGTGAGCAAAAGCTGGGCGTTGAGCCGCCTGCGGGGCATCGAGGAGACGTGCAGGGGGCGCGGGAGGCCTCGGAGGAGCCCAGGCTGATGGCGTGCGCAGCGTCCACTCAGGATGGGCTGAGGCTGAGGGCTGGCGTGCAGGCGGGAAGAGCCCTCCTAGACGGGCATGCACCCCGCTTCCTGAGGCCGTCCTGGTCAGCTCCTCCATCTGAGACTCACGCAGGTCCCTGTTTCCTTTATCTGTTACTAAACCAACAGCTGGTCAAGTGCCCACGAGCATCGGTGATGGGGAACATTGCCGGCAGCTGAGGCCTGAGAGGGCTCCCGCCCACTGAGAGCTCTTTCCACAACCCTCTTGGTCCTCAGGAGACGGACCTTCCTGCCTGTGTCTCCAGAGCCGGATGCCATGCCCAGGTCCCTTCTCATGTCCGGGGCCCGTGCTCGGAGGGAGGAGGTGAGACCTGGCTGCCACCTCCACACGGGACCCCAACTTGCGTCCCTGATGGACCTGCCTCTGCTCACGCTGTGGCAGCCCGCCGCTGGCTTCTATGTCCACATCCCGTTAAGAGCAGTCAGAGCGGGTTCCTGTACTAATCGGGCTCCGTCTCCCCAAGGCTTCATCTGGCAGTGAGTATCCAGCCTCCAGGAGCCCGGCCCTCTCCCTCCCTGAGGACAGCTGCCAGCCCTGAGCCCGCTTCCCAGGGCTGCCCTCCTGCTGAGGGCCAGGTGACCACAGGCCCCTGGGAGGGGTCGGGGGGGAGCAGGCAGCCGACGCTGGGATGCAGGAACCCTGGAGGGCCCACCCGACTCGGCACCCAGTGCCGGCTCCTAGGGCAGGGGAGGTGCCCCCGGCCCCTTCTCTGATGCTGCCCCAGGTGAGGAGCCGAGGACAACCCTCACACAGTCTGGGCTCTAGGCTGGCCAGTGGCTGGGGGAGGGCTTCCCCTCTGCAGGGTGGGGGGCACAGGGCTCCGAGAAAGCTAGGGCTGGGGCAGTTGGGCTGACCCCACATGTGGCGTTGGGATCCGGCTGCCCCTCCCCACAGCCGCCTGGAGCAGCCAGCCCAGGCGGGCTCTGCCCCAGAGCAGCAGGAGCCCTTCCAGGACCAGCCGGGCGGGTCAGGTCTCTGCTGGGGGCCTGGGGGCCCTGCTGGTTCCATAAGTGGGGTCTGGGTGACCACACGGTCCCTTCACCTCCAGTTGCCCTGGGGGCCTGGGGGGCTGGCAGTGGGTGAACAGTCCAGGATGCCGGTCCCTTTTGAGGGAGAAGGAGGAGAAATGATGAGGATGGAGACTCAGGTAAAGGGACAGGTTTCAGGTAAATGTGCCCTTGAGGATGGAGACACCTGGGCGGGAAGTGGAGGCGGAGGAGACGGCCCTGCCCCTCGGGCCCTTCCCTGGCCCTGGCGTCATCCCTTGGCATCATCAGGCCAGGCCCCCGCTCCCTGGCTCCGGCCCCAGGGCAGACGTGACTACGGGCCCTGACTACAGGAGAGCCTGCCCAGCGCAGCGGCTCTGCAATGCAGTGCTGGGGTTTTTTGTTAGTTTTTTTTTTCCCCTAAAAGTCCTCATTTCCCAGGGAAAAGCACAGCCAAATGCTTCTAAAAAGGGGCGGCCAGGCGGCCTGGGACGTCCACCCTCCTGATTCCAGGACCTGGCGGCCGGCCCTCCTCCTGCCCCTGAGCAGCCCTGCCCTCGGCTCCAGTCCTGGGGTGCAGCCTGGTGGGGCAGGCACCTCGGCATCCGTGGTTGGAGCACCACTCAGCACCAACCCTGACCCCAAGCCTCTGGCTGAGTCTCCATCACCGAGAAGAGACGCCTTTAGACCCAAGAGGCTCAACCTCACCCCACCCTGCTCTCTCTGACGGAGCTTCTTTGGGGGGAGTAGATGACTGCACCCCCCCTTTGCTGGATCAGATGCCAGTCTGCTGCAGGGGTCTCCGGGGGAGGGGCCCCTCCGCTTGCCCACCTGGTGACACAGTAGCTGCACACGCTCTGCCTTGGTGCCTTCTTCTGTTCTTAGGTCTCGTTTCCAGGGAACTTCACTCCAGCTCTGCCTTTCCAATCAGAAAGGGACAGGCTCAATCAGCTAGGGCAACAAAGCCTGACCCAGGCTGCTGGAGACCCCGCCCTCTCCCCAGGGACCACAGTGCGCCCGAGGCCAGCAGAGGAAAGGCCCTGGGTGGCAGGTGACCCTCGGCGCCCCCAGGTCCCTCCCCTCACCTGGAGGGCGGCGGGGCCCCACCCGCGCCCCGCTCTGCGGCCAGTCTCTCGGGCACAGGTGGCTCTAGCTCGGGGGCAGCCAGGACAGAGCGGGGCCAAGCTGGCCCAGCCTGGGGGATGGGCTGCCAGTCTGCCATCTGCGTGCAGGTGACAGCCAGCGACACGGCGCTCAGAGATAGGAGGTCGGGGCCCCTCCCTTCTGCCACCAGACTCGGGCCTGGCAGGAGGGGCCCCCAGGCCCGAGGGCCAGGAGGTCTTTAGATGACAACAAGCCAGCCCTCAGCCTGGGAGATACCACCCTGCACACAGCGTTTCCACCGGGGCACAGGCTGTGGACGCAGGGACAGCTCTCTGCCCCTGAGCTCAGGGCAGGAAGGGGGTCAGGTCAGCCGTCAGGGGTACACCCACCGGGAGGCGGAGGGAACCCCACAGGCAGGGTAATGCTGAGTCCAGGCTGTGGTCCCAACTCCACCGCCTTCCGCCTGGGTTCCCCGGGCGACTTCACTGACCCCGGGGCCTGTCTCCTTCCAGGAGCAGGAGGGCAGGGGCCACAGCTCACAGGCTGCGGCGAGGGGGCCGGCCCAGAGCCTGTTCACTGCAACTGCTGGGAGCCCCCAGCCCGCAGCCTCGGCCGAACGCCTCCCGGATTCTCAGTGCGTGAAGTCTCTCCTGGAAGCGCCGTAAGGTGCAGAGCCCCAGGCCCAGCCCCAGACACTCCGGGTCAGTAGGTTCAGTTCAGGCACCTGGGGGCTCACCGCGTCCTGAGAAGCAGAGGGGGCCCTGTGCCTGCGGGCTGCAGCGTGTGGGTGGGCCCCGTGCTTGGTGCCCGGCCCCGCCGCGGCCTCACCCCCTCTGCCGCAAGCACTCGGGAGCAGGACTTCCCGCCGCGGTTCACCCCTTCCCACCCTGCGTCCTCAGGTCACCAGCCCCCACTTGGCCCCAGACACCTTCTGGGGGGGCCGTCAGGCAATGGGCCAAACAAAACCCTCACCCTGGGGACCATGTAATCCTTTATCGAATGACTCATCAGCTCACTCACTCATTCACTCACTCGTTCACCCCCTCATTCATTCATTCCTGCCCTCATTCAGTCACTCATTCGTTCATTCACTCACTCATTCATTAACTCATTCACTCATCACTTATTCATTCCCTCCCTCATTCATTCACTCACTTGTTCACCCCTCATTCATTTCCTGCCCTCATTCATTCATTCACTCCTTCATTCACTCCCTCATTCATCCTGTCACTCATTCATTCATTCACTCAGTCATTCATTAACTCATCCACCCCTCATTCATTCATTCACCCACTCACTCGTTCACCCCTCATTCATTCATTCCCTCTCTCATTCATGCATTCATTCATTCCCTCCCTCATTCATTCACTCATTCCTTCCCTCTCTCATTTATTCATTCATTCCCTCCCTCATTCGGTCACTCCCTCATTCATGCCCTCCCTCATTCATTCCTGCCCTCATTCATTCATTCACTCATTCAGTCTCCTTTGTTTACCCACTCATTCGTTAACTCATTCATTCCATTCACTTGCTCTTTCATTCACTCACTTATTCAGTACTTCTGCAAGCCTACTCTCTACCAGGCAAAGCGCTAGGTGCCAAGGTTGACACGTGCAAAGCCCCCCTTGTCAGAAAAAGGCCAAGGAACTGATGGGCCTAAGGGGCCACAAGCCCTTGGGAACCCTCAACTGCAAACCCCAAGGGCAGGCTCAGGCTGGCGGCCTCCATCCACCCCTTCCAGGAGGCAGCAGGAAGGGGTCACCAAGGCTGCCCCAGCTGGCCAGGAGAAGGAGCTATCTGGAGATATGGACGGTTGTCCTCAGCTCATTCACACGGTCACCAAGGAACAGAGCTCAGGCAGCCTTCTGCCCCAAGACGAGGGGCATCAGAATTGGCAGAAAGAACAATTTTTCCCAGTGAGTGCCCCAGCTTTGCCTCCAAATGGACCCTCCCCGTGGGATTCCCTGAGCCTGTTCACAGCACCATGGGCTTCTGTTGGCTCTACTTCAAAACTTAGGGTCAACTTCTTACAAACACGTTTCACTGTGGATGTTACCAAACCCTCGAAAAAGCAGAAAGAAGGGCCTCCTATGCTTGGCCCCTGCCCCCAACATGTATGAACAGTTTGCAATCTCATTTGCCTAGATCCATCATGCTCTCCTTTGTTGGGGGGGTGGGGAGCATTTTGAAGTGAGTCCAAATATCATGTTACTTTTCCCATAAATAAAGTGAAGGCCTCTAACTAAAATGCCTTTTAAATATATATATATATGTAGCTCAATGAACTTATGGTTACCAGGGGGAAGTGTGGGGGGAGGGATAGACTGGGAGTTTGGAATGGACATGTACACACTACTATATATAAAACAGATAGCCAACAAGGACCTACTATATAGCACAGGGAACTCTACTCAATATTCTGTAAAAACCAAATGGGAAAAGAATTTGAAAAAGAATAGTTACATGTATATGTATAACTGAATCATTTTACTATACACCTGAAACACAATATTGTTAATCAGCTATATTCCAATATAAAATAAAAATTTAAAAACTATATGTCTCTATGACTAGCTGGCCATATCACACCTGGTACAGTAATATTACCTAATAGTATACAACACCCAATCCACATTCAAACTTCCCTCTTTATCTCAAGCTTTGCCCTTGTATTCTCTTATGTTTTTGTCTGGGATTCAGGTCTTATGTTCGAATCTATTTTGAATTGACTTCAGTATACGGTACAAGGTAAGCGTTCAGTTTTCCTAACACCGTTTATTGAAGAGACTATCCTTTCCCCTTTGTATATTCTTGGCTCCTTTGTCTTAAATTAATCGACCAAGGACGTGTGGATTATATGTGGGCTCACCCTCGTTCTGCACCACCGGCCTGTGTGTCCGTTTTGACATCTGTGCCATTCTGTTTTGGTTACTGTCTCTTTGTTGTGCAGTTCTTATCAACTGAAGGCTGAATCTCGAGGCTTCATTGGACACAGTTTTGATTTCCACCGCGACCCGCTCGTCTGCTGTTCACCCCAACTCTCCCTCCCAGCACCACCAGCCCAGCCCAGCTGTGTCCCCTCCACACTGCCACTTCAACGGCTTATAACGCTTCAGACACAGGCTCGCTCTCTCACCTCTGGGCCTTTGCACCTGCCGCTCCTTTGCATGGAAGCCCCCCCCCTGCTCTCCCAGGTGGGATGCACTTTCAGGGTTCGGCTTAGAAAGCCTCACCTGGGTTGCTGCATCTCCTGCTGTGCTCAGCCCCCCATCACAGCTCATGCCTCCAGGCTCCTCACTTACCTCTGCCCTCGTATGCAGCCCCCACCCCACCCGGGCTGGAAGCCCGAGCCGCAGGCCGACTCTAGTCCTCCTCTTAACCCAGGGCCTGGCACAGAGCAAGTATCCAATCAGCATTCACAGAGCTGACGCATTTCACCCAGCGTCAGCACTGTCGCAGGGTGGCAGGGCGGTGACCAGTCATGGAAACATTCTCAGGTTGGGTGCTGGGTGGATGGTCAGTGCCCAGCAGCAGCAGAAACCCGCAGGCCAGGGCGAGCCCACCTTCTGCGGGGGGAGGGGGAGAGAAACAGTCCAGCCAGGCCCTCTGAGTCCCCAGACACCCGCCGCCCCCCTCTTCACCCCATCCCTTGTCCTGTCTTTCCACGTTCACTGGTCATTAGTCCAAGTTTATATTTTTATTATTTGTTGTGCTTACTCAATCGACTTTTTTGATCACAATTCCTAAATTAAGAAGCAGATAAATGGGACACAGTTTGTTTCTTTAAAGAACTCACTAAAATAAGTCATTTAGTCGGCAGCTCTCAATAGGAAAAAAGGTTACATGATTCCTCATCCTCAGGATGCCAAACAGCTCATTTAACTTGAGTCTCCCCAGTGGTCTGACAGCCCGACTGCCCGCTTCAGCAGAATCTAGTCCAATCTGCTGGGGAAATGGTAAAATTCTATCCACCAGAAAATATCCCACCAGGGAAACCAGGGCAGACAGGCCCGCGGAGCAAGCCAACGGCCCAGGCCTCCCTGGCGTCTGCATCGTCCTTATGTCTCACACTTAATACCAGGAGGAGGGACCGTGCGAGGGCAGGAGCCAAACAGGGGAGGGCTCCCTGGGGGTGGTGCTAGCAGGAACCCACAGCTCCCTGGGCCGGCAGATGGGTGGGGGGGCCCCGAGGACCAGAGTCTGAGCCATCTGTTAGGAGCCAGAGCTACAGAAGACACACGGGGCTGCCAAGGCAGCCTCCTGGGAAAGGGGGGAGAGGCCTCCAGTCTCGCCAGCGCCTGCCTTGGGGCAGAACATGCCCAGATCCCGACTGGTAAAGGAGCCGGGAGATGGAGTTCTCAGCCTGTGCAGCCAAGCAGAGGGCAGGCTTGGAGAGGGTCTGAGAGCAGCAGGCGACCGGCATGGTGAGCACGTGTGTGTGCGTGTGAACACAAGTCTGGCCAGAGACAGGCGCTGACACTTTAGCTCACACTTTCTCAAGAAGCCCCTCGGGGTGGTGCCCTGAGTACACAGCAGCCCCTTGCACGCTGCCAGGGTCCTGCCACCATGGACAGGTGGACCACTTGGCACGAGCAGAACAGAGGCCGGGGTCTGGGGTCCCTGGGACGGGGGGTCTGGGGTCCCTGGGGCAGGGGGTCCAGGGTCACTGGGACAGGAGATCCGGGGTCCCTGGGGTGGGGGTCTGGGGTCCCTGGGACAGGGGGTCCGGGGTCCCTGGGGTGGGGGTCTGGGGTCCCTGGGACAGGGGGTCCGGGGTCCCTGGGGTGGGGGGTCAGGGGTCCCTGGGACAGGGGGTCTGGGGTCCCTGGGACAGGGGGTCTGGGGTCCCTGGGACAGGGAGTCCGGGGTCCCTGGGGCGGGGGTCTGGGGTGCCTGGGGCGGGGGGTCAGGGGTCCCTGGGACGGGGGCTCCAGGGTCCCTGGGACGGGGGTCCGGGGTCCTGAGGGTACAGCAACAGTGCACATATCCACAGACACGCGAAAGTAAACACCTGCACACACTCTTCCTGACACACGTGCACTGCACACTCTAATGCATGCACAAACTGTGGCTGACGCTCCTAAGGTCAGCTTTGAACCTTTTCCTTAATGAGATCTAAAACTCGCAGGTGTGGTGTGGGGGTAAGCAGGCTGATAATGTCTCTGGAAGTGGTTGATAGATTCAGGGTGTGTCTCACCCAAGTGCAGAGATGGTGCCCGGGGTGTAAGCAAATCTCTCTGGTCTAACCTCCCTGGGCGGGAGTAGGGGCGGCCTGGGGTCTCTGAGGGTCACAGGGTGTAGAGGTGCCCTGACCCCTGAGGTGGAAGGACCGCACCGCCCGCCCTCTGCGGCCCCAGGTCAGAGGAGGGCAGCCAGCACCGCCAGCTAACTCCAGAACAGTCTTCACCCAAAAGGAAGACTGCGGTCAGCGGCCACCCCTGTCCTCCTCCTCCTCCAGCCCCCGGCTGCCCTCAACCATCAGTGAGGGCCCCGCGCCAGGAGAGGGAGCCGGGCCACAGCAAGGACTTAGGGCACAGCCCCTGCCGGTCGACAGGCCCCTGCACAAGCAACCCCTCCTCATGACTCTGGGGCAGGTGGAGGGGTCCAGGGTGCCATTTCCCCTGGACCCAGACGGGCAGGTCGCAGGGGACAGAGATGCTCTTGGGCCCAATTCCGCTGACACCAGGGAGCCTCTGGCGGCATCTGGTGGGGGAGGCTCCTGCCACCCTGTGGGGGAGAACCCAAGCCCCCCAACCCCCGCGGCCATCACCGAGAAGGACGTGCTGCCCGAGTCGCTTCCATGTAGGAGGGTGTGACTACACTGGCCACTAAATCAAGATGAATGAAGTTCCCGCCGGGACCAATTACCGCGGTCCCAGACCGAAGCACTTCCAACATCCAAATGGCCACGTTTGGCTTGAACGACGCGGGGGAACGTGCCGGGTGCCTTTACCCCTCTCCGCTCCCACCTGGAGCAGTGCTGGGAAGCAGGCGAAGGGGGCACGCTGGCGCCCTGAGTCTCAGATCTGTACTGACATTCATCCCAGCTGTCCAGTGCCTGCATCTCCGGTCAGCACAGGCCCTCGACAGCTCACACGGCAAGTGCAACATGGGGGCGTGGAGGCTGGCTCAGTCATGCTCTTCTCCACCCCCACCTGGGCCCATGCCCACCACCCATGGCTGCCACGTGGGCGGTGCTGGCCCAAGCGAGTCCAGTCAAGGCCAGTGACCAGTCATGTCCACAGCCACCGACTGGTCTGGAGGAGCAGTCAGAGTGGCCCAGCCCGGGGCCTTGCCCTCAATTCCCCACGCGCCCCATCCCCAAGCCATCCGTCTGCGCCCTCAACCAGGGCCAGGGCAGGCATCGGGCCGAGGCAGCCACACGTGCACGGACGAGACAGGGAGACCCCCTCTCAGAAAAGGGAAACCAGGCAGCTCAGATCAGCCCCCTAGAAGACAGTGGGGAAAGCTCCATGCCACCCAACGGTCACCTTAAAGCGGCTGAAACCCAGCGAGGAGATAACGGGCTGCAGTCTGGTGGCGGCAGTCCAGGGTAGGCTCGTTTGTCCTGAGGACGTCCACACCGCAGGAGGAAGAGCTGAGTGCCCCCCTGGGGTGGGGCCCACGCGGGAGAGACTTTGATAAAAACCACCTGTCGTTCTAAGCCGCAGTCCCATCATGGACATGCATCTCAGCATGGGCTGGATGGGCTTCTGGTCACCTTTCACCTCTGGTGATGGAAACCCAAGCCTTGAACTTCAGTGAAGTCTCCTGCTCAAGGAATGCCCCCAGAGCCTGCGGGAGCAAATGCCAATCATCTCTGGAGGGAGAGAGCCCAGGGCGTGTCACGCTTGACGCTTGGCGTGAAACTAAAGCTTGGAGATGCCGTGAGTGTGCGTGGTCAGGAAGAGCAGGGGGCAGGAGACCCACAGGGGCACAGGGCTACGCGAACGTGGAGCCTGTCGCTGATGAATGCAGTAAACCCGGAGGACAGGCCCCACTCTGGGTTTGAGACAGCCGAGGAGGAAAGGGAGGAACCGGGAGACAGAGCAGGGAGGGGGCCCAGCCGAACACTCACAGACACAGAAGAAAGGGCAGAAGACGAGAAGAAGACGAGGCCTGAGCTGGAGTCACAGCGAGGAAAAACAGAGAGACGGAAAAGGATACTCAGGGCTGAGAAAAGACATCTACCCACAGGTTCAAGAACCCAGCAAACTCCAAGCAGAAAAAGTAAATGTGAGTCTAGACGTAGCAGAGAGAAACTGCAGAAAACGAGAAGGATGGAGACCAGGCAGTCAGGCACAGAGTTGGAGAGCAGCGGCCTCTGGACGTCTAGGTGAGGCTGGCCCGGGCCCCTGGGTGGGGTGGGTGGAGTTAAGAGGAAAAAGAAAACCTGGAGCCAGAAACAAGGCACCACACACGGGGGTCCTCCCAGGGCAGGCAGACGGTCTGGGTCCCTGAGCATTTTCACAAACCTCTGGAAACGGCAAGGTGCCGCTCAGTCCGGGTTAGAAATCACTGGTGACAGGACCTCCCTGGTGGTCCAGGGGCGGGCTCGGCGCTCCCACGGCGGGCCCGGGCTGGATCCCTGCTCACGGAACTAGATCCCACTGTCACAGCTGTGAGTTCACGCCGTACCTAAAGATCCCGCAGGCCAAAGATGCAAATCAAATGGTCCACATGCGTCAACAAGACCCGGTGGAGCCAAACAAGTGAACACATACTAAATAGGAAAAACCCGACCAAGAAGAGAGGTTGTGGTCAGCGTCAGGGCTGAAACACGTAAGTTAAAAAGAGCGGGTGGCAGGGACCCCCCTGGTGGTTCAGCTCCCAACTCGGAGCTCCTCCTTGTGACCCCCACCTCCCGTCCTAACCTCCAACAGACAGGGTCTCGGGAAACAGACACCTTCTCTCTTCTTGAGGGTGAAGGCTTGCTGCCTAGGTCTCTAACAGCCCGAGAGAAGGGGGTGGCGGTCTGGGGCAGGGGCTCCCCACACCCAGGTCCCCCAGGGAGCCAAGGGCAAGCTGTCCCAAAACCCACTTTGAACACTCTGCTGGGGGGCAGACAGAGCCCGCCATCACCTCGAGGACCACTGCCCCTCTCTGCAAGCTAGAGCTCTCTGCCCCCATACCCCGCCACTCTCCACACCCTGCAGCGGGAGCTGGGGCCTGGGGCCAGCTCCTCACCTGCACACAGCCACTCACACCCCTGCCCCTCCGCTCCCCACAGCCCCTTGGGCCCCGAGTCTTCACCCGTGACTCCCTGGTCCCTCCGTCCGTCCGGAGAAGCCTAGCATCTACCCCAGCATGCCCTCCGTGAGCTGGTGGAGCGCGGGGCGGCCCGAGCGTCTCCAGCAGGCCCCCTCAACATGGCAGTTGGAGAGTGAGGGAGTGAGGGTTGCACGGCCCTGCGGCCGCCCCCACGGGACGCTGAGCCCTCCTGCCTCCCGCCCGAGAGAGGAGCCCAGAGCCTGGGCCCCTGGGGACCTTCAGCCGGGCTGGGGCTGAGGGACTACTGGGCAGAGAAGGGATCGTGGGGGCTGCCCCAGTGGACGCTGGGGCGAGCAGAGGGTGTGACACCCTGGCCCGGCTGCTCAGACAGGAAGGGCTGTTTTTACAGAACAGATTCTTTTTCACTCAATTAAGCATTTCCTTTTGGGGTCCTTTCTTCCCCCTCCCCCGCCCCGTGCCGGCCTCTATGGCGAGTCCTCTGCAGCGAACCCAGAACTGAAGCTGAAATTGGAAGAAGGCTGAGGGCACGTTCATGGAGGGGCAGTGGCCCTCCTCTGCGGCAGAGGCTGGCAGACAGAGGCACCGTTGTGGGAAGAGCTCCTGACCGTGGCCCCCAGACCCAGCGCTGGACTCGGGCTGGACACCAGGGTGCGAGCCCACCCCCTCCGCCGCCTGCAATGTGAACTCAGGCACACTGCTGTGAGCCTCAGTCTCCCCATCTGTGAAGTGGGCTCCTGCACTGCCTGCACCTTCCCCCCCGGCCCTGGTGCCAGCGGGGGCGGCCCTGTGAACACAACACTCACAGAGGCCACGCCCACAGAGGACTCTCTCAGAGGACACACTCACAAGGACACTCTCACAGAGGCCACGCCCACAGAGGACACTCTCAGAGGACACACTCACAAGGACACTCTCACAGAGGCCACGCCCACAGAGGACACTCTCAGAGGACACTCTCACAAGGACACTCTCACAGAGGCCACGCCCACAGAGGACACTCTCAGAGGACACACTCACAAGGACACTCTCACAGAGGCCACGCCCACAGAGGACACTCTCAGAGGACACTCTCACAAGGACACTCTCACAGAGGCCACGCCCACAGAGGACACTCTCAGAGGACACACTCACAAGGACACCTCACAGAGGACACACTCACAGAGGACACTCTCACAGAGGACACACTCACAGAGAACACTCTCACAGAGGACACTCTCACAAGGACACTCTCACAGAGGCCACGCCCACAGAGGACACTCTCAGAGGACACTCTCACAAGGACACTCTCACAGAGGCCACGCCCACAGAGGACACTCTCAGAGGACACACTCACAAGGACACCTCACAGAGGACACTCTCACAGAGAACACTCTCACAGAGGACACACTCACAGAGAACACTCTCACAGAGGACACTCTCACAAGGACACTCTCACAGAGGCCACGCCCACAGAGGA
Source organism: Bubalus kerabau (assembly GCF_029407905.1). Lineage (NCBI taxonomy): Eukaryota > Metazoa > Chordata > Mammalia > Artiodactyla > Bovidae > Bubalus > Bubalus kerabau. The sequence continues at coordinate 135,038,482 of NC_073628.1, read as the reverse complement.
CACTCTCAGAGGACACACTCACAAGGACACCTCACAGAGGACACACTCATAGAGGACACTCTCACAGAGGAAACTCTCACAGAGGGCACTCTCACAGAGAACACTCTCACAGAGGAAACTCTCACAGAGGCCACGCTCACAGAGGACACTCACAGAGGTCACTCTCACAGAGGACACTCGAACAGAGGACACTCTCACAGAGGAAACTCTCACAGAGGACACTCTCACAGAGGGCACACTCACAAAAGACACTCTCACAGAGGACACACTCACAGAGGACATTCCTCACAGAGGACACTCTCACAGAGGACACTCTCACAGAGGACACACTCACAGAGGAAACTCTCACAGAGGGCACTCTCACAGAGGACACTCTCACAGAGGACACTCTCACAGAGGACACACTCACAGAGGAAACTCTCACAGAGGGCACTCTCACAGAGGACATTCCTCACAGAGGGCACACTCACAAAAGACACTCTCACAGAGAACACACTCACAGAGGACATTCCTCACAGAGGACACTCACAGAGGACACTCTCACAGAGGACACACTCACAGAGGACATTCCTCACAGAGGACACTCACAGAGGACACTCTCACAGAGGAAACTCTCACAGAGAACACTCTCACAGAGGACACACTCACAGAAGACACTCCTCACAGAGGACACACTCATAGAGGACACTCTCACAGAGGACACTCTTACAGAGGACACACTCACAAAAGACACTCTCACAGAGAACACACTCACAGAGGACATTCCTCACAGAGGACACTCACAGAGGACAATCTCACAGAGAACACTCCCCACACGACACTCTCACAGAGGTCACTCTCACAGAGGACACTCACAGAGGACACTCTCACAGAGAACACTCTCACAGAGGACACTCGAACAGAGGACACACTCAAAGAGGACACAGGCATGAGCAGGGGACACTCACAGAGGACACTCTCACAGAGAACACTCCCCACACGACACTCTCACAGAGATCACTCTCACAGAGGACACACTCACAGAGGTCACTCTCACAGAGAACACTCTCACAGAGGACATTCTTCACAGAGGACACTCACAGGGGACACTCTCACAGAGGACACTCACAGAGGACACTCACAGAGGACACACTCAAAGAGGACACTCTCACAGAGGACATACTCACAGAGGTCACTCTCACAGAGAACACTCTCACAGAGGACACACTCACAGAGGACACTCTCACAGAGGACACTCACAGAGGACACTCTCACAGAGGACACACTCACAGAGGACACTCACAGAGGACACACTCACAGAGGATACTCACAGAGGACACACTCACAGAGGACACTCACAGAGGACACTCTCACAGAGGACACTCTCACAGAGGACATTCCTCACAGAGGACACTCACAGAGGACACTCTCACAGAGGACATTCTTCACAGAGGACACTCACAGAGGACACTCGAACAGAGGACACTCGAACAGAGGACACACTCAAAGAGGACACAGGCATGAGCAGGGGACACTCACAGAGGACACTCTCACAGAGGACATTCCTCACAGAGGACACTCACAGAGGACGCTCTCACAGAGGAAACTCTCACAGAGAACACTTTCACAGAGGACACTCTCACAGAGGACATTCCTCACAGAGGACTCTCACAGAGGACGCTCTCGCAGAGAACACTCCCCACACGACACTCTCACAGAGATCACTCTCACAGAGGACACACTCACAGAGGTCACTCTCACAGAGAACACTCTCACAGAGGACACACCCACAGAGGACACTCTCACAGAGGACACTCTCACAGAGGACACTCACAGAGGACACTCTCACAGAGGACACACTCACAGAGGACACTCACAGAGGACACACTCACAGAGGATACTCACAGAGGACACACTCACAGAGGACACTCACAGAGGACACTCTCACAGAGGACACTCTCACAGAGGACATTCCTCACAGAGGACACTCACAGAGGACACTCTCACAGAGGACATTCTTCACAGAGGACACTCACAGAGGACACTCTCACAGAGGACACTCACAGAGGACACTCACAGAGGACACACTCAAAGAGGACACTCTCACAGAGGACACACTCACAGAGGTCACTCTCACAGAGAACACTCTCACAGAGGACACACTCACAGAGGACAGTCTCACAGAGGACACTCTCACAGAGGACACTCACAGAGGACACTCTCACAGAGAACACTCCCCACACGACACTCTCACAGAGGTCACTCTCACAGAGGACACACTCACAGAGGTCACTCTCACAGAGGACACTCTCACAGAGAACACTCCCCACATGACACTCTCACAGAGGTCACTCTCACAGAGGACACACTCACAGAGGTCACTCTCACAGAGGACACTCTCACAGAGGACACTCCCCACACGACACTCTCACAGAGGTCACTCTCACAGAGGACACACAGAGGACACACTCACAGAGGACACTCACAGAGGATACTCACAGAGGACACTCTCAAAGAGGGCACTCACAGAGGACACTCTCACAGAGGACACTCTCACAGAGGACACTCCCCACACGACACTCTCACAGAGATCACTCTCACAGAGGACACACTCACAGAGGTCACTCTCACAGAGAACACTCTCACAGAGGACACACCCACAGAGGACACTCTCACAGAGGACACTCTCACAGAGGACACTCACAGAGGACACTCTCACAGAGGACACACTCACAGAGGACACTCACAGAGGACACACTCACAGAGGATACTCACAGAGGACACACTCACAGAGGACACTCACAGAGGACACTCTCACAGAGGACACTCTCACAGAGGACATTCCTCACAGAGGACACTCACAGAGGACACTCTCACAGAGGACATTCTTCACAGAGGACACTCACAGAGGACACTCTCACAGAGGACACTCACAGAGGACACTCACAGAGGACACACTCAAAGAGGACACTCTCACAGAGGACACACTCACAGAGGTCACTCTCACAGAGAACACTCTCACAGAGGACACACTCACAGAGGACAGTCTCACAGAGGACACTCTCACAGAGGACACTCACAGAGGACACTCTCACAGAGAACACTCCCCACACGACACTCTCACAGAGGTCACTCTCACAGAGGACACACTCACAGAGGTCACTCTCACAGAGGACACTCTCACAGAGAACACTCCCCACATGACACTCTCACAGAGGTCACTCTCACAGAGGACACACTCACAGAGGTCACTCTCACAGAGGACACTCTCACAGAGGACACTCCCCACACGACACTCTCACAGAGGTCACTCTCACAGAGGACACACAGAGGACACACTCACAGAGGACACTCACAGAGGATACTCACAGAGGACACTCTCAAAGAGGGCACTCACAGAGGACACTCTCACAGAGGACACTCTCACAGAGGACACTCCCCACACGACACTCTCACAGAGGTCACTTTCACAGAGGACACACTCACAGAGGTCACTCTCACAGAGGACACTCTCACAAAGGACACTCACAGAGGTCACTCTCACAGAGGACACTCTCACAGAGGACACTCTCACAGAGGACACTCACAGAGGACACTCTCACAGAGGACACACTCACAGAGGACACTCACAGAGGACACACTCACAGAGGATACTCACAGAGGACACACTCACAGAGGACACTCACAGAGGACACTCTCACAGAGGACACTCTCACAGAGGACATTCCTCACAGAGGACACTCACAGAGGACACTCTCACAGAGGACATTCTTCACAGAGGACACTCACAGAGGACACAGGCATGAGCAGGGGACACCCCTGGGGCGCCTTCTGCTTCCTCCTGGAGAGAGCTACCAAGCTCCTGGCACTGCACCCACATCCCGATCCCATTTTCCACTCTGCTAAGCAAGCATCATGCGTGTCCCCCCACCCCTGACGTTACAGGAGAACTTGTGGGGAAGAAGTACGGACCGACCGGGCAGCTGTGGCAGGGGGCCTGGGGCTGGAACAGCTTTCCGACCCCAGAGGGAGCTGGCAAGACGTGGAAACAGTCGGAGGAACCGCCCCATCTCCCAGGGTCTTGCAGAGCTTGAGTGTGGGCCAGTGGTCTACACCTGAAGCAGGACCTCAGGCAGCCCCTCGCCCTCCTCTGGAGATGATGGAGCCCCAGGCAGGGTGGCAGAGGAAAGATCACACAGGACTCGGTACGTGCAGGCTCTGGCTGTGGCCGGCAAGTCCGTGGATGGATAAATGCTCCGGGGAGCGGCTCCAAGGGAGCGGGCGCCACCCAAGTTGGGGGTGGTGGGGGCAGCTACCCCTCCATCCCCACCTAGGAGCCAGCCCCCCAAGTGAATCCTGTCCCTGTGTCCCCCCTGAACACAGGCTCTGCTGCACTCCCACCCTGCAGAGATTGGGGGGGCCGGGGCAGGTGATGGAGGGAAAGACTAGCTCAGACCCCTCATCACACATGCAGGGACAAGCCGGCAGGCACTCTCCAACACACACACACACACACACACACACACACACACACTCCCATCCTCCCATCCCCAATGGGGGCCAGCCAGCCTTCTCAGCACACGGCTGCTGAGGCTGTAATTCTATCCTGGGGTCCCGGTGACATCATTTACCACCCGCCAGACACATGACCTCAGGCACATCACCTCATCCTGCAAGACTCCTTCCTCATCAGTGAGATGAGTCCACCCTCCAGGACTGTTCTGAGAACCGGGGGGCCGGCGCGTGTCCCCCTGCCCACCATCACTATCCCACTGCCTCTCGGACACCTCAGGGCTGCCTGCTGCCTCCCCTGGAAGTTCACCAGCATTCCAAATGTCGGGCAGTAGAGACACCCAGCAAAGCAGGCAAACCCAGTCCCCAGAATTGAGGACTGAGGGCCCTGCCCCTCCCCCAGAAAGTTCACCCTGAGAAAGATGCCCCCTTCGCTCTGGGAAGCACCCACCACCCCAGGGTTTTGAGAGTCAAGGGAAGCCGGGAGACCCACACCCACCAGGAGGGCAGCGGAGCATCTGATTACACAAGTCTGCTTGGTCCCCGCAGAGTGTCTCATGCAGGAGCAATGATCCATTAGTCACTATCAATTATTCATCCCCATCAGGGCCAGAGCCAGACACACAGCATGGGAGTAGCTGGAGCCAGGACCAAACCCACCCCACCTCCAGTCCCCCTAACAGCAGCCAGTTGTCTCTCCCACCCGGGGTCCCATGGACGCCCACCTCTGCAAAGTGACACAGTATCCAGATGGCTGTCACCCTGCTGAACAGATGGCCAGCAAGGCACCGGCCACGCTGAGGCCAACACTTGGGAGCCTCCCAACAAGGATTTCCAAGAATCGAGAAGCAGACCTGCTCTCTCTCAAGGTCGACAGGCATGTCTGGTGGCAGACGTGTCTGGGCAGAAGGTCCCAAGCTCCGCGTCCCCAGCAAGATGCCGCTGCCAGTGCAGCCCCGCCCCTTCCTGAAGGCGCCTCCCCCAAGGAGAGGTCACAGAACCCCGGACTCTCGCAGACAAAGAGGACAGGCCCTCAGGACCAAGCCTGCCGGGCGGCAGGCCCCTCTAACAGCACGCCACTGAGTGCCCACAGACAGGCCCCTACCCCAGCACGCGTCCGGTCAACAGTCATCCAGCGTCTCCCAGGGACCAGTGCCAAACAGGACGCTGGTTCACACCCAACAAGCCCAAGTCCTTGCCGACCTCTCTTCCTGAGAGTGGGTCGCAGTCAGGCTTCATGGATCAGCTGTTGTTCATGGGGCCCAGGAGGGGATGAGATGGGGGACAGGTTTAGGACAGAGCCTGGGGCTCCCGCAGTGAGGCAGGGGCCCCAGCTTGCTCCCCCAGCCTCGCCCCGTTCCCCAGAACCACCTCCCTGTTTGGCACTGGCTTTCCAGACTGAACCTGGGCATCAAGCTCTCCTGGTGCCAGAGGGAAGCCCCAGGTCTCCTTTTCTGTCACAAGAACTCTGTGTCCACACACGGACACCGGTCTTGTCTGCCAAGACATGCCTGCCCCCTGTTGGATCTGTTCCTGTCCATTGAGGGGGAAGGCAGTGACCACCTGGGAGTATGAACGGCATGGGGAAGCTCTGCCAGGCGTACAGCCTGGGGGAGGGCCAGGGCACGGGAAGCTCTGCCCGATGTACAGCTTGCGGGATGGCCAGGGCACGGGGAAGCTCTGCCCGGCGTACAGCCTGGGGGAGGGGCCAGGGCACGAGGAAGCTCTGCCCGACGTACAGCCTGCGGGAGGGGCCAATGAGGGGAGGCCCGGGTGGCAGGGGCCCCAGGCAGGCCCTGGCATCTCTGAGTGCAATGTGAGGGGAGAGGCACCCAAGGGGAGACAGCAGGTGACCTGAGTGCGGCCTGGGTTTTTGCTTTTGCTAGGTAAATCCTGGAGGGTCCTATGGCCCCATGAGGAGGGTGGCAGCTGAGCTGTCTCTCATAACTCGAGGGATGAACGTTAGACCTTTGGCCCAGCCATGTGCCCTGGACAGGAAGCCAGGAGGGTGTGGATGATCAGTTTCAGAGGGCATACAGTGGTCCAGGAGGCACTGAGGGTGGAAGGGTGGAGGGGAAGGGACAGAGGCAGGAGAGGTTTCCTCCACCCAAGGGTGTCCTGAGCTCCGGAAGCAGAGGAAGGACCTTGTCCAGGGGGATTGAGAGGCCGGAAAGCAGTGCTGCCCTGCTCCAGGGCCCTCTGAGTCCTGAGCAAGGCCAGTCCCTGCCCACCTTCCCTGGCATGGTGTCCCATCGCATCTTGCCCACCCACGCCTCCTCCCAGCTACAGCTGCCTCCACCCTGCAACTCCATCACCTGCTCCCACCCACTGATCTCAAATCCCTATGCAGCCCCCTCCCTACTCCAGCCTCATTTCAGGGCAGGGGCCCCAAGAAAGCCCCACAGGACAGCACCCACCACAAAAGCCGGCGCCTCCTACCACCCCAGGCTGGACGCTGCACGAGAGGAGTGGGTGATGAGGTATTGGAACAAAGACAATCAACAAGTCACTGACGCTGTGAGACCACAGCCAGGCTGCAGGACCTGAGGTCGTGTATTCCCAACACCCGCAAGCCAACAGCCCGCCAACCCGGGCCAGGCCTGCCTCGCTGCTGTTAAAGGCCTCGTGGTGAAGGCAGTGCAGACCCCAGGGCTCACTGTGCGGTGTGTGGAGTCCATCGCCCCATTCTGTTTAAACAGCGGACCCAGGGGGAGAAGGAGGCGTGGCCACATCTCAAAGGGCGGGAACAGTGCCCACAGCACCAGGATTCCCCTCACCCCCCCGCTCTGTCTCCCCAGAAAGTTAGGACACCGCCACCCGGACCCTCCTTCCAGGGAGCAGCACCAAGCTCTGTCCATGGTGCTGAACCACCACACAATGCAGCCTGTAATCTCAGCACCCTGAGGCCTTGGCATTTCGGGAGGTGCCTTGGGGTGTTCCATCCTTCTATCATTATCCTCCAATTAAAAATAAATAATGTTTTTAAAAATGGAGGGAGGTTCAAGAGGGAGGGGACATACATATACCTATGGGTGATTCACGTTGATGCACGACAAAAACCAATATTGGTAAAGCAATTATCCTCCAATTAAAAATATATAAATTTAAAACAACAACAAATAAACAGGAAGATGTTCTGGAGCACGGAGACGGGGAAGTGCACCCTCCCAACCTGCTCATCACCTAAACTGGGCATGGCCCCCTGATCTGAGAGGCTGAGAGCCTTTCAGAGCAGCTAAAAGCAAGAAAACAGGACTGATCCGGTGAGCCTCAGGGGGAAGGAATTCAGAAGGGAAATGTGGAGGCTATGTGGATAACAGGACATTTCAAGGATGTGGGGGGATTCGGAAGGGTCCCGTCAAGAGGCTAGAGGGCAGGTGTCAGGATCTTTCAAGGTCATACGTCCAAAGTCCAGAACCGAGGGTCCAAAGACTGTGACCCTCCTTTGGGCCCTTGAAGTCTACTGGGGAAGGGGTCAAAGCATTACAGCACTGAGCACCTGTCCTCTGTTAGTGGCAAAGTAACTTCAGATTAGGTTTACATGTTTCTAGCATAAACCCTGAGATTCACTGGGAACATGTGTAAAGATACCAAGGTTGTGTTGAAAAGAGGGGGCTGAGTCTATCCTGAGCCCCAGACTGGAGTCCCTTCTGAAAGACCGAGAAGCCATATTCCTCAGGGACCTGGCTCTCGACCCCCTTCAACCCTAGGGTGGAGTGATGGTGGATTTTGCAGGGCAAACATTCTGCAATTGTGAATGGATCACATCCAAAACAGAGCTACTTCAGCAGGAGACACCAGCCTCCTGGATTTAAACGAGCAGAACAGGCGGAGGGGGTACTTGCACGACCTCCTGCAGCCTTGACTCTCACACACGCCCTTACCCTGCGACCACGTGACCACATCTGGCGCTGATCGCCCTGCTAAGCCCCTCCACCCCACATCGTCTTCCCCCTCACTGAGTGCAGTGACCCACCTGACTTCGGCTCCCCCCACACCCGCAGAGACCCTGGGACCACGGCAGGCCTGCTGGTCAGCCTACCCTTTCCAGACCTACCCCGGCCCAGCCCCTCCTCTTGAAAGGCAGTCTCACCACCTGCTCCGTCTTCTGTCACAATGTCCAGCCACACTTCCCTTCAGAAACGCCCTCCGCATCCACTTGAAATACTTCACATGTCAGGTTAATCCTATGGCTTCTCTGACCTTGTGAATCATTTTTAAAGACACAGAGAGTCTCCTTCATGGAAGTGGGGTGGGGGTTCACCGGACCGCCCCCCCACCCACATACACACGGAGAACCTGTGGCCACGGGTAATGACAACAAAAAAGCCCAAGGACACAGAGGTCCCTGGAGAGGGCATTTGATTGCCCCCGTTTCCAGGGACAGCACTGTCCCAGGTTCCCCGGAGAGTCTGTCTCCCGCCCTCGTTTCTGGGTCTGAAGCATGAAATACCCTGGCCTCCCTTCACCCCCAGGCCCAGCCTCCCCAGCGGTCACACCACCAGCAACTAATATACTTCTCAGAAGCCATATTTCTATTGCAGCAGGACAAGAGAGCAAAGGAGCAATTGGGCTCGATGTGATGGAGTGTGAGAGCTCTCAGTTAGCCACACGTGTCGTCAAGGGACGGGAACTGGGGACAGTTTATGCCCCAAAACTCATTTCCAAGAGACACCCAGACGGCGCTGACATCAGTGGCAAGGCGAGGAGGGAGCCACAGACTTGTCTGAGGGGGAGACCTTGGAAGGTCACCCGCCACGCCGCCTCCACACAAACACTCTCCCTGAAAGGCTCTTTCTCTGCTTTTCTGGAGCGTCTGTCCGACGCCCTCACTTCCCCCGTCTGGACAGCTGCCTGATGTCTCAGTGCAGCAGGCAGGAAGTGCTGCCTGATGTCCACCCTGAGTCCCGCGGGCTGCCCCATCCGTCTCCACATCTGATGCCGGCCACCTGGGAGACCCCAGGCACTCGGCCTGGCCTCCATCCCCTGCTCTCCGCAGCGAGGGTCACAGAATCGTCCTGGTCCCAAATCCCTGTCCCAGCCTCAGGGGATGAAAGGCAGTCTGGTCTCTGCAAACTACAGACACTTTCCTGGGGCTCTGAGGAGGGCCAGCGGGATTTCCTCACCCAACCTCCTCATTTTACAGAGGAAGGAGCAGTGACAAAGAGGGAAAGTGAGCGCCGGAAGCCACCTGGGAACCATGGGCAGAGGTGACCCAGTCCCTCTAGCACCAGAGCCCGCCCCAACGCAGACCCCCCCTGCCCTGCAGGCTGCACACTACTGCACAGGTGGAGTGCACCACGCAGGCGCCGCAGCCCCTGTCCAGGGAGGAGGCCCCTCCACGGCCTGTGAGTCGCGGTGGGGCCCCACGACCCCCACGCGCTGGGTGCCCCCATGGTAAGCCCTCGGGACACTGGGCAGCCTTTACTCCACACCAGTTACCATAATTGTGATGAAGTGACCCTCTTTTGCTTTCTGCCCAGTTCCCTGAGACCGTAAGGGCCCTGAGGGCAGGGCCGGCCTGCGCGGTCCTGGCAGGGTGCCTGCCCGTGGACGCTCCTGTGGGAGCGAGCGAGTGAGCGCAGGCCTGGGGGCTGGCTGGGGGCACACAGGTGCGGGGCTGCAGGCTGGGGCCCTGCCTCTCCTCTGACACTGAGTTCAGAGAACAGGCAGCGTCAAGACGCTCCCTCCCCAGAGGCCTGGGACACAGAAGGGATTCACAAGGCTGAGCGCTGCTTTGAGAGGCCCCTGCTCCAGGCGAGCCCAGCCTGCCGCTGAAAGGACTGAATGAGTCCACAAGCTTTCATATGCGCCTTTCCCCTCGTCCTTCCTTCCCCCAGCATGTGTCACCAGGGCAGGGCCCAGGTCCTGACCCGGACACACCGGCTCACCGCCTCCCACCAGCCCCTGCCTCTCAGCCCCACAGCCCCGGATCAACTCCAGGAGGAGCTGCAGTCTGAAGGTACAGCCACAGGGTCAAGTTCATCCTCGATTTCCAAGGAAGGGGTCGAGAGGGACCAGGGCCCACAGGCAAGCGGCCCTAGAGAGGCTCCGATCACTACTGAGTTCTCTGCCCATGAGTCCAGCCCGGGGCCACCTCCAGCATGGGGAGGATGAGCTGAACAGGGGGCAGAGCTGGGAGAGCGAAGAATTTCCGCTGCAGCTGGAAAACCCCGTGGAGCACATCCAGGTCTGAACAGCCACCCCCAGAAAGGAACACACTGCTCCGCTGACCCCTCTCCTGGGAGGGGTTGTCTTTTCCTGTCTCGGTCTCCTCCTACTCCTGGACTCTGGTAGGCAGCCCAGGATGGCTGACCAGGAAGCAGCCACGTGCCAGGGTGGTCCCTCCCCACGCGTGACCACAAGGAGCAGGATGTGGGGCCTCCGGTTCAGCGCCCACTCTTACCCAGAGGCCGCCCTTCCAGCGGCTCCAGGCCTCCTGGCTCCACGTTCCACTCACCCTCCTGGGGTGATCTGACCACAGCCTCTCAGAGCTAGAGCCGCGAAAACCACAGAACAGAAGGCAAGACTTCCCATCCTCCCCACCTTGGAGCCCAGGGCGCTGAGTCGCATCTGCAGCTGTGCAGACACAGGGCCCATCACGGGCCCGCCCGCACCTGGCTCATGGTGCAGGGAGAGGAAGCGGGCCCTCAGCCTCGCAGGAGGGCCGGGCCAGGCTCTATCCCCGCCGGGGCTGGGACACCGACTCTGCATCTCGGCCCCCGCGCCCCCCAGGTCAGTGCACGCTGAGAACTGCTGTCCCAGGAGCTCATAGACTGGTGCCCCAGGCCATACCCCACCTGTCAGTCTCCACTTTGCAATGAGAGCCTGGTCCCCACGTGGGCCATCCACTACAGCCACACACGAGATCTCACCCGCAGGACACGCAACCGTGGGGCAGACTGGGGGTCCCTTCTCTCCCCTGTCTACACTCACTGTCCACACCCCAGGGGAAGCCGGGGAGCCTCTTGGGCTTGGCAGGAGTGAGGACTGGCTGCTGTGCTCCCCGGGCAGGGCCTCCCTGGAAGCTCAGACCTGGGGCGGCTGCCCTGCCCCCTGCCCCCAGCAGCCCAGTGCCCAGCATCAGCAAGTGAATCCAGCTTGCCACTGTGCCTCCCCTCTGTCTCCTGTCTCCTGCAAGGCCAGGCCTGATTCAGATCCAGGGCGGCCTCATTAAAACGGTGCATTTCCTCCCCGGGGGAGAATCAAACTGGGAGAGCAGGCCTGTGCCTGCACCTTCCTGGACTCCGAGCGGGAGGCTGGGTGTCAGCCCCAGACCCTCACCCCTCAGGCAGGACCCGCCCCTCCAGGTGGTAAGAGGGAACCCGCGGGCCCGCCCCCGGCCTGAGACAGGCCGGGTCAGGGGGCATGGCTGACGCTGAGGGGAGGGGAGCCAGGAGATGGAGGAGACGGAGGAGGACCCAGGAGACGGAGAGCGCGCTGGCTCTCCTGCTCACCCAGGGGGTCACAAAGCTCACAGAGGGCTTCCTCTCTGCTGCAGCAGGAAAGCGGCCCTCTCGGTCAGCTTCCAAAGGGAGGAGGCGCCCGACCCGCGGCCATCACTTCAGAGCAGAGTCGTCGGGAGGGGCCACCTGCTCACGCCTTCCCTCCCTGCGCCCATCAGCTATGACTCTGCCCTCCCTCGGAAACTGACCGCCGGGCAGCCTGCCCCGTGCCCACCTGCTCCAAGGTGAGCAGGACGCCTAGGAGAGCTGCGGGCCGCTGGGCCTCACGCACGGCCTGCGGGGGGCAGGAAGGCTGAGTGCCTCCCTGCACCCCCCACCCCAGCCCCATTCATTTCTGTGCTCCCGTCCCCCTAGGGCCAGGCTCACGCTTGCAGACACTACACTCCATACAAATGCATGGAATGGGGGAAATACACGCTAACTGCAATATTCCCTAATTGCTGACTCCCCGGGGCCACTGCATGAACCCAGTTCTGGAAGCCCTGCTAGGGCTCTCCGTGGCCTTAGGGTGCCCCGTTCCACGCAGAGGCGCGCTCCCCACAGACGCCTGAGGGGAGCTGACCCCGACCCGGCCACAGTCCTACCCTGGTCCCAGAGGGCTGGGTGAGGGTCTCAGGCTTCCTGGCTTCTTGCGGAGGGAATGGAGGGCTGCCCACCCTGAGGAAACCTGGTTTTGGTGCGCAGCTGTCCTGGGCAGGGAACATCTCGGGGCCCAGCATCGCCCCACCACCCTGTGGGCGCCCCCAGGCTGCTGGAGAGGGCGTGGTGAGGCCCAGCCTCCCAGCACCGTTGGGCCTCCGTCCACACTGAGAGCGGAAGGAAGGGGCGTGGTGGGACCTATGGGGGGTCCAGCCGCCCCTGCCTGGCCAGCCTGGGAGCAGGGCTGTGAGTCCCACAAGCATCCCGGCTTCTCAGACCTGGACGGAGGGGCAGTCAGACACCAACCAGACCCCAGCTCCCTCTTGGTCCCCAGAGCCCCCAGTATGCACGACCACCAGGTGGCATGCACACACATGTGTATACACACACACACAGGTGTGCGCAGACCTATGTCCCAGCTGTCAGAGGAAGCCTGTAATTACCGAATCATGACCTTGTGAAGGCTTCTGGTGCCAAGGCCGTCAGGTAAGGCTGCTGAGGCCAGGCCCCTGCACCCCTCTGATGCACCCACCGCGGCTCCCCCCGCCACCCCTTCAGCTCAGGTGCTCCTGAGGCCGCCAAAGCCCCACAGCTAGTCCCACGAAACCCCGTAGCAGGGGAGGAGGCCGACTCAACCCCAGCAGTTGCATCAGGCGTCTGATGCCTGATTGCCTTCTTCTCCTCCCTGAGGACCTGCACAGGTGGAGAAGCGGGAAGGTGGGGAGGGGTGGCTGATGGAGGAACATTCTGAGCGATCAGCTGCCACGGCCGGGAGGGTCCAGAGCTGCCCCCTGCCCCAAGCAGGTGCTCTGAGATCCTGAGCGAGTCATGGAACTTGTCCGGGAGTCTATCCTCTCACTGTGAAATGGGGCAGCAGAGGCTGTGAAGGCTGCCCTGAGGGCCGCAGGGACAGAGCTGCAGGCTGTTCACCGTGGGGGCAGACTCAGGGAGGGGGAACCTGAAGCAGCAGGTGGGCACCAGGCTCCGTGTCCCCCGCAGAGAACGCTGAGTTCCGAGGCCCGGCCAGCAGCCAGAGACAACCTGTCCTGACTTTACAAGCGCAGCCAGACCCCCAGTCTGGGGCTGCCTGGAGACACCAAACCCCTGAGGTTCAGTGGCCACTATAGTGGCCCCAGCAACTGATGCCCCACTTCCCTAAGTGGCCAGGGCTGGCCCCTACCTGGTGTCTGGTCAGATGGTCTCTGGGCCAGACAGGTGGGCAACAGTGAGGTGCTCCAAGGAGGGAGCCTCGGGACCCCTCTGTGGCACTTGCATTTGGGGGTCCTTCTTGGTGGGTGACTTTGGACACCTGGCTGAAGCTCAGACGTCTTCAAAGGAGGGGCTGGCGGCCAGGGGCTCCCCCCAGCAGTCCAGACTCACGGTCACTGGCCAAGGATCCAGATTTACCCATCCCTCTGTCCCCCCGGCAGTCCAGACTCACGGTCAGTGGCCAAGGATCCAGATTTACCCATCCCTCTGTCCCCCCGGCAGTCCAGACTCACGGTCAGTGGCCAAGGATCCAGATTTACCCATCCCTCTGTCCCCCCGGCAGTCCAGACTCACGGTCAGTGGCCAAGGACCCAGATTTACCCATCCCTCTGTCCCCCCGGCAGTCCAGACTCACGGTCAGTGGCCAAGGACCCAGATTTACCCATCCCTCTGTCCCCCCGGCAGTCCAGACTCACGGTCAGTGGCCAAGGACCCAGATTTACCCATCCCTCTGTCCCCCCAGCAGTCCAGACTCACGGTCAGTGGCCAAGGACCCAGATTTACCCATCCCTCTGTCCCCCCGGCAGTCCAGACTCACGGTCAGTGGCCAAGGACCCAGATTTACCCATCCCTCTGTCCCCCCGGCAGTCCAGACTCACGGTCAGTGGCCAAGGACCCAGATTTACCCTCTGTCTCCCCGAGCCCTCAGTGCAGGGGTGAAAATCAAGGATTCTGGGACAAACCCTTCGCAGAAATTAAGTTCTGGTGAGACACGGCTGGGAAGGCTGAAAGCCGGAGGGGTGAGACAGTGGAATGGCCTCTGAGGAAGTGACAGCTGCCGGTCCTTCTATTGAGTTTTGAAAAAAAAAAAAAAGCTGGGGGTGAGGGTGGGGGAAGGGCTCCCCGCAGTTGGGGATCCCAGAAAGAGTCTGGTCTGTGTGCATAAGCAACTTGATAATGACAAGGCGCTGAGCTGGCATTCGCCACGCTCCGCACTGTTCCAAACACACTCCAGGAGTGAGCTCGTTTAATCCTCCCCAGAGCCGGGGTCACCCACGTGAGCTTCATCTCCATTCAGCAGACAGGGAGACTGAGAGCCGGGTTTGACTGAGTCGCCCACAGTCAGCGTGAGTGCCTCAGACCAACATCTGTGATGGGACTCTCCCCCAAGGAGCCCACAGGCTTCCTGTTCGGGGTATGCGGGCCCGGACCCCAGTTCCCCCCACCGGTGGAGGAGCACTGTGAGCTGGGTGCCTGTGCGATGATGCTTCATGTAGGGAATTCAGAATTCTGTCTGTCCGGTGGGACGTGTGAACAGTCACCACTTGCTGAGAGCTTACTTAACGTGCAGCCAAGTGTCATTCGCTCTCTTTTACAGATGAGACCCACCAGAGCGGGCCGGGTCACCCCATTATATGCTCTCCAAGCGACGTGTGTGCTCGCCTAACGCCTGTCATGGTTGTGGTTAATCATCCATGTAGTCATCTGTCTGAGTTACTCATTGGACTGTAAGTGCCTTGAAGGCAGCAACCAGGTCTGTTTCATTGCCGGCGCCAGGCACACAACAGACTCTCAAAAACCAAAGGCAGAATGACATAGAAACTGCTGTGCAGAGAGGCTGAGGAGCTTGCCTTGGCCCCCAGAACACAAAGTTCAAACTGGCCGGGGACTGTGTGCTGGGTTCACACCAGTGTCCACAGTGAGCGGAACAAAGCCAGGCACAGGGCAGGCCTCGCCAATAAGCACTGGCTGAATTAATAGTCCTGCTCTGTAATTCGTGGCCTGGAGGTTTGAACCCAGGCCTGTAGGGCTCCCAGCCTCTGCGCTTCCCAGGTGGCGCTAAGGGTAAAGAACATGCCTGACAGTGCAGGACACATAAGAGAGTCGCGCTCGATCCCTGGGTCGGGAAGCCCCCCTGGAGGAGGACGTGGCTGCCCTCTCCAGTATTCTTGTCTGGAGAATGCCATGCGCAGAGGAGCCTGGCGGGCTGCAAGTCCCTAGGGTCACAAAGAGTCCCAATACGACGGCAGCGGCTTGGCGTGCGCGCACGCCCGCTCCCTACGTCAACACCCCCCTGTACCGACTAAACACCCACGACTGTCCCCGTGGCTGCTGTTTCGGTCCGGAAAGCATGTCCACATCACCCTGACCCCTGAGCTGTCCGGCTCATGAAAAGCAAGCCCAGCTGCAGCTGGACCCGATGTCGGGACCATCCAACAACCCAGTCCAACAACCCAGCGGCAGCGCCAGGTGAAACAGCTCCTCCTCTCCCACAGCCTTCGACCAAACGAGGACATTGTGCCCGGGGAGGGGGCGCTCTGCCTCGGAGGGGTCGAAAAGCCATTCTCCCAGCCCCAGAGCCCAAGCCTCCTTCCCACCATCCTAACCATCCCCCGCAACTCCCTCCACCTGCTCTCTGAGGGGTCCCAGCTGAGAGACATCAGAGCCCGGGGAGAGACTGAAGGAACACGAGAGGCCAGACTGGCCTGGGGTGGGGAGTACTGGCTTGGAGAGGGCAGGGAAGGGGCTTCTGCAGGTCTGTGCCACACCAGGGACAGCCCTGTGGCATCTGCCTGAAGCCGCCCGAGGGCGGAAGGCCACAGTGTAAGGTCAGAGAGTGCGGCCCCAGCTCCAGAAAGGGTCTCCCTGCCCCTGCAGGTGTGCAACGAGGTACGCGTTGTGCCCGGGGATAAAGCCAGCAGCAGTCAGGAGATGAAGCCAGCCGCAAGCTCTTCTGTGGGGAAACACCAGCACCTTTCTCTTTCCTGGTCCTGATCTGTGTGTGGGCAGCAGGCCCTGAAGCTGAAACACTGAACGTTGTATTTGCATAATCCGCCCCCCCAACCTAAAAGCTGTTGCCTTAAAAAAAAGCCCTGGACTGCTGGACGAAACTCTCAGCAGAGTCGTCGGGCTCCTCCTCCCGGGGACAGGGGCCAGGTCCACGTGAGGCTAGACACGGAACATTTATCTCTTTCTCCTGCTTCAGTTCTCCAGAAGCTCCCAGCTCCTTGGAGAAGGGGAGCTTGCGAACCTTAAGCCCAAGAGGTGCCCAGAAAAAGCTAAGCCCCCTGGGGCATCTGCCTGAGAGCCAACCTGGCAGAGGCTGGTCCCCGGAGGAGAGGAGCCCAGGGAGAGGACCCCTGTGGCAGCTCTGGTCACGCCCCAGGGTCGTGGAGAGCAGGGTCCCAGGCCAAGCTCCCTGGGTGGCTGCAGTGTGCCTGGCCAGGACCCCTGGTGCTGACTCACCTGGGAGCCTAGACCCATGCTGCAGCTTGCAGGGCCTGCCAGGCCGCAGCTCACCAGGACACCAGGCACGTCCCACTGCATCAGAGCTGCCCTGCCTCTCCCACTGGCCCCCGGGCTGGGCCTTTGGCTTCTCTAGGGGTAACAGAGATGCAGCCTGGAGGTCGGAGGTGGCCCTAAGCAGGGGGAGATGACTTGGGAGGGTTAAGGGTGCCCTGCTCTTAATGGTCGCATCCTCTGATGAAGTGCCCAGGTTCCCAGGGGCCGGTTCCATGGGCTGAGGACACGCTGTTACGCATGGAGCCCCCCCAGGGCGGCAGCAGGGCTGGGAGGGCACCCTCCAGCTCCCCGTCAGACCCTACACCTTCCTCTCTCTGGGTGTCCCCAGATCCTAAGGTCCTCCTGTCCCCCAGCCCACCCCACTCCAGGCGGGGAGCCCTCTCTTCTCACTGCGGTGCCCCCTCCTGGGTCAGCGCCTCCTTGTCCTTGAGCTCCTGTATCTCTGCCACCACCAGGGAAAGCAACTCTCCTCTCCCTGACTGGGGAGGGGGCGTGCTGCAGAGGGAGAGACCAGGCTTTGGTGCCCCCACACCATGGGCCGGGGGTGTCCTGGCTGCACCTGTGGAGTGTGGGGATGAAAATAGGGAAGGGGAAGGGATAAGCCATGTCTCTGGAGTTAAAAAAATAACCACTCTGTGCCCAAATTTGGGGCAGGAACAGAGGCGGAGGTAGGGGTAAATGATAGGGGTACAGAGAGGGGAAGGGGCTGTCTGTGCTTCCTGGGCCTGGGTACCCAGCTGGAAGGAGGGCTGGGCTGTCCAGTGGGGGGAGAGCTGCCTGGTGGCGGGAGTGCTGCCCAGAGTGGGGGAGGGCTGCAGCGCGACGGGACGTCCTAGGTCTGCTGAGTCATGAGATTTGGAAGAGGTGAGGGGTGCCTGCACCCCCTCGCATCCCTGGCCCAGCTCCTCCGGACCCCCGATTGCAGACCACCCCCGTGGTTTGCATCCGCGCCGTCTCCCCGACCCAGGGTCTCTACCTCCTGGAGCTCAGGATCCTCCCTGCTTCCCCCCACGACGGCGGGGCCGGGGGTCCCCGAAGCTTGAGGTGGGGGCAAGGAGAACCTCGGCTGAAGACCGCTCAGGCGCGCAGGGGTGGGCGAGACGGGAGTGGGGACGTCTCCGAGGCGCGGGAAGAGGGTCGGGGGCGCGGGAAGAGGGTCGGGGGCGCAGAGCCCGGGGGGGCAGCGGAGTGGGCCCGGCCCTCTGCTCCGCAGCTCGTCCCGGGGGACCCAGGGCGGAAGCTGCCCCCTCTTCCCGCCCCAAACCCGCAGAGCAGCGGCTCCGCGCCGCTCGGGTCCGGCTCCCCAGACGCCTCATCTGGACGCGCGCAAACTCCCCCAAAGGACGGTGCGGGCGCCCGGGCCCCTCGGCCTCAAAGCTCCGCGACCGCCCGCCCCCGGGAGCGGACCCCACCCGCGGGCCCTCGGTGAGGAGCAGAAACTTCTGAGGAGGCGGTCGGCGCCCCTCACCGCGGCGGTACGACTCACCGGGGTGGCCAGCCAGGAGGGAACCGCGTCCCCGAAGTGAGGGCAGGCGGGCTGCCGGAGACGGCCGAGGGGACGTCCGCTCAGCCCGGAGTCCCGCGGCGCCCCGGCCCCAACTCGGCCGGAGTGTCTTTGCCGCAAGACTTGCTGAGCTTGCAGCCTGCGCCACGGCGAGGGAGGCGCGCGACCCGCGGAGCGCGCTGCAGTGCAGGGAGGTGATGGGGGCGGGGCCGGGGCGGGGCCCGGAGGAAGTGGGGCGGGGCCGGGGCGGAGACCGGCAGGAGGCAGAGAGCCGCGCGACCGGCCGAGCGCGCTGCGGTGCGGGGAGGGGGCGGGGGCGGGGCCCGGTGGAGAGGCGTGAGGAAGTGGGGGAGGAGCCCGGATGGGGGGCGGGGCCGAGGGCGGGGCCCGGGTGGGGGGGGGCGCGAGGCGGGGCCGGAGGGGTGGGGCGGGGCCGGGCGGAGACAGGCAGAAGGCGAGGGAGGTTCGCAACACGCGGAGCGCGCTGCAGTGCAGGGAGTGCAGTGGGGGCGGGGCAGGAGCGTGGCCCGAAGGAGGGGCGGGGGCGGGAAGTGGGGGCGGAGCCAGGAGGGCGGGGCCTGGATAGTCGGGGAGGGGCGGAGCCCGGCAGGAGGTGGGAACCTGTCAAGAAAGGGCGGAGTCCGGGGAGAGGGCGGGGCCCGGAGGGGCGGGAGGAAGTGGGGGTGGGGCCCGCGAAGGGGGCGGTGAGCGGCTGGAGGTGGGAACATGCCAGAAGGGGGCGGAGTCCGGGGAGGGGGAGGGAACCATGCGGGGCGGGGCGGGGCGGGGCGGGGCGGGGCGGGGGCGGGGGCGGGCCTACCCCGGGCAGACCCGCGTGCCCTACACGCAGCATCTCTGGGCTCTGAGAGCCCACCCCGGACTCCTGCTCAAGGTCTGGAAGGGTCGGACCGGGAGCCGGGCCTCGCGGTCCTCACCCGAGAGCGGCTGTCTCTCTCGTGCCAGCTCCCCCTCAACGTCCCAAACCCACTGCAGCTCGAGGCGCCATCACTGGCCGCAGGAGCCCTGGTAGTCGTTTGGGGTCTCTGAGCCTCTCTCCTCGCCGTCCTCCTCCTCGGAAGGTCACTTCCACCTGCAGTTATCACCTGGAGGGAGAGGTTTCTGAGCCTCGAGCTTTGGTGAGGAAGAGGAGGACCCTTGGGAGGTGTTAAAGGTGCCTGGAGCGGGTCAGAGAACAGCGTGGGTGAGGGAGAAGCACGGGGAGGTGGGAGGGACAAAGCAGAGGAGGACCAATTATCACACGACAGGGCTTTCCACACGGGCTGGCCTCAGAACTGAGGTGGGTTTGGGGTGGTTTGCAGGGAGCAAATAGCCCCCAAATGGTCCTATGGCCAAGTAGCTGCAGACAGTCAGTGGAGGCATGGAAGGGGCGGGGTGGGAAGCACCAGCTGCTGCTCTCCCTTCCAGGGCATGGAGGAGCGGCTCCGCACCTGGAACTCCTGCAGCATCTGGAATATCTGAATCTTCACGAGCTCTCCTGGAGTCAACTTGATCACCAGAGGGCAGTATCTGCCTCTCCCAGAGATGCCCAGAGAAGTTCCCGCCAGAATGCGCCTGACCTGACCTCAGTTCTCAGTAACACTTCCTGAGTGAGGGGGAATACCGAGGGGGGCCAGGGGTGGGGGTGGAGCAGAAAGAAAGTTTTGAGGGAGGGGGGCGGGGGAGGAGCAGGGCTTTTTCGTATCACTCATGGAGGCTGTCGCAGCCAGCTTGCCTCAAGGGCATGGGAGGCCTGCAGGGTCCTTGATGAGACTGAAGCTGCGCCTGCCCGAGGCCTGGAGGTCACCCCCACGCACAGAGCAAAGGGCAGTGGAATCTGAATCCAGACCACAAGAGGCATCTGAGCTGAGACCTTCAGGCTGCCCACCCTGGCCGGCGTCCTAGGACCTGCTGCCTCGCTGGAGGGCCCGGCTTGTCCTTCCTGCTCCCCAGCTGGTGACGCATCTGCAGGATGCAGGCGAGAGAGAGGGCTGCAGTCTCCTGGCACAGAACCCAGCCAAGTCCACTGGGCTGCCTCACTGCCTACACTCCAGTCAAAACCTGTGTCACCTGCTGTCAGGGCTCCTCCTAAATGATCCCAGAACCCGGGGCAGAGGGAGCTGGCCTGCCTCCCAGACTATTTAGAGTCTAGGCTGTAGTCAGTTTGGTTGAATGAAAAATGCGACGTTCCTGGCCACAGCCTCTGCGTTAATCCATCAGGACCAGTAGTGTCGGCTACAAGCCTGATTGGGAGCTCAGCACCCCTGGCACCCATTCCCCAGGCTCTGGAGCTGAGAGAAGGGTGGGAGGGACGCCCACCGCCCACCGCCCACCACCCACCAGCGTTACTACTTTGCTTTCCAACTGTTCATCCTTTGAAAGAAGAGCCTGTGGTCAACCCTAGACGCTGAACTGCTGCTCAACTAGGCCATCAAGGCAATAGCTCTGTCTCTGTGCAATACCATTTGAACCCATGAAGGTAGGAGAGGGCTGCCTAATTTTGAGGGTTCTCCGGGGAGAACGAGCCTACAATCCCCTGGTTACTCAGCTTCACCACTTTCTGCTGAACAGAGCTTCCTACTGTTTCATTTCCAATTGTCTCAAGCCAGAGGCAGGCCAGAGGGAAGTGGCATCTCCCCCATCACTGCTCTCCCTGGGGACCCAGACCCCCTGCACCCTCACCCACCCACTGGCCACTCAGTTGCTTAAATAATCCTGCTTGTGCCCATCTCAATCCCTCACAGGTCCGCTGGCACTTGGATTGCAGCCCACTGTGCTCTGGGGATGTCTCTGCCTCAAGAATCTCCCAAAGCTCTGCTGTTGTCGTTCGAGCAGACAGAGCAGAGCCAGCGGGGCGAGCCGGCCGTCACTTCACAGGCCTCAGCAGCTCCCGGCTTCTGCTTTCTCCTCACACCCCTCCCAACACGAACGTGCCCCCAAAGCTGCACCCCCCACGCCCCATATACCCCGTCAGTCTCTGGAGCAGTTTGCATTGCTTCTGATAATTCAGCAAACTTTGGTGAAGCTTCCACTGAGGCACTTGCCTCCCTGCTTATGAGAGAGCAAAGGGCTTTAAAACTTCTGTGCAATTCCTGCCACTCAGGTCTTAGGGACCTTCATCTGACCTGATTTGTAGACACACCAGGTTTAGAGGCATTTTAGTTTTACTTACACTAATATATTTCATACTCAACTCCACTTATTATTCTTAGCTATTGCATAAAAATGCTTTTAATACCAAAGACATTAACTCATTAGATGGAACCAAAAAATGAAACACGGATAAAGTTAAGTATCACACAATTCGCATATCTTAAATTTTAATTAAAAAAAAAAAGGTCTCTAAGCAGTCAGTGAAGGCCAACTCCTCCAGGAAGCTGGCTAAGTGAACTATAATTTTTTATTCCCCATGTGATGAACAAACACAAGAGACTCTACACATGGACATCACCAGATGGTCAATACCAAATCAGATTGATTACATTCTTTGCAGCTGAAGATGGAAAAGGTCTATACAGTCAGCAAAAACAAGACCAGGAGCTGACTATGGCTCAGATCATGACCTCCTTATTGCCAAATTCAGACTTAAATTGAAATAAGTAGGGAAAACCACTAGACCATTCAGGCTTGACCTAAATCAAATCCCTTATGATTATGCAGTGGAAGTGACAAATAGATCAAAGAGATTAGACCTGATAGAGTGCCTGAAGAACTATGGACAGAGGTTTGTACCATTATACAGGAGGTGGTAATCAAAACCATCCCCAAGAAGAAGAAATGCAAAAAGGTAAAATGGTTGTCTGAGGAGGCCTTACAAACAGCTGAGAAGAAAGCAAAAGGCAAAGGAGGAAAGGAAAGATACGCCCATCTGAATGTGGAGTTCTGAAGAACAGCAAGGAGAGAGAAAGCCTTCCTCCATGATCAGTGCAAAGAAATAGAGGAAAACAACAGAATGGGAAAGACTAGAGATCTCTTCAAGAAAATTAGAGATACCAAGGGAACATTTCATGCAAAGATGGGCACAATAAAGGACAGAAAGGGTATGGACTTAAGCAGAAGATATTAAGAGGGGGTGGCAAGAATACACAGAAGAATATATAAAAAAGACCTTCATGACTCAGATAACCACTATGGTGTGATCTCTTACCTAGAGCCAGACATCCTTTAGTGTGAAGTTATGTGGGCCTTAGGAAGCACCACTAGGAACAAAGCTATTGGAGGTGATGGAATTCCAGCAGAGCTCTTTCAAATCCTAAAAGATGATGCTATTAAAGTGCTGCACTCAATATGCCAGCAAATATGGAAAACTCAGCAGTGGCCACAGGACTGGAAAAGTTCACTTTTCATTCCAACCCCAAAGAAAGGCAATGCCAAAGAATGCTCAAACTACCACGCAATTGCGCTCATCTCACACACTAGCAAAGTAATGCTCAAAATTCTCCAAGCCAGGCTTCAACAGTATGTGAACCATAAACTTCCAGATGTTTAAGCTGGCTTTAGAAAAGGCAGAGGAACCAGAGATCAAGTTGCCAGCATCCAGTGGATCATCGAAAAAGCACGAGAGTTCCAGAAAAACATCTACTTATGCTTTATTGATTATGCCAAAGACTTGGACTGGATCACAACAAACTGGAAAGATCTTCAAGAGATGGGAATACGAGACCACCTTACCTGCCTCCTGAGAAATCTGTATGCAGGTCAAGAAGCAACAGTTAGAACCGGACATGGAACAGACTCCAAATCAGGAAAGGAGTACATCAAGCCTGTATATTGTCACTCTGCTTATCTAACTTATCTGCAGAGTACATCATGAGAAATTCTGGACTGGATGAAGCACAAGCTAGAATCAAGACTGCCAGGAGAAATATCAGTAACTTCAGATATGCAGATGACACCACCCTTATGGCACAAAGTGAAGAATAACTAAAGAGCCTCTTGATGAAAGTGAAAGAGGAGAGTGAAAAAGTTGGCTTAAAACTCAACATTCAGAAAACGAAGATCATGGCATCCGGTCCCGTCACTTCATGGGAAATAGATGGGGAAACAGTGGAAACAATGACAGACTTTATTTTGGGGGCTCCAAAATCACTGCAGGTGGCAACTGCAGCCATGAAATTAAAAGATGCTTGCTCCTTGGAAGAAGAATTATGATCTACCTAGACAGCGTATTAAAAAGCAGAGACATTACTTTGCCAACAAAGGTCTGTCTAGTCGAAGCTATAGTTTTTCCAGTAGTCATGTATGGATCTGAGAGTTGGACTATAAAGAAAGCTGAGTGCTGAAGAATTGATGCTTTCGAAGTGTGGTGTTGGAGAAGACCCTTCAGAGTCCCTTGGACAGCAAGGAGATCCAACCAGTCCATCCTAAGGGAGATCAGTCCTGGGTGTTCATTGGAAGGACTGATGCTGAAGCTGAAACTCCAGTACTTTGGCCCCCTGATTGCAAAGAATTGACTCATTGGAAAAGACCCTGATTGAAGGCAGGAGGAAAAGGGGACGACAGAGGATGAGATGGTTGGATGGCATCACCAACCCGATGGACATGAGTTTGAGCAAGCTCCAGGAGTTGGTGATGGACAGGGAGGCCTGGCGTGCTGCAGTCCATGGGGTCGCAAAAAGTCAGAGACGACTGAGCGACTGAACTATTTATTCCCCATGCAATGAACAAAAACAATTACGTTTTAACAACTGAGTCCAATAAAACTCAAATACCACAGAACAGGGAGGGTGGAGGAGGACGTCTCTCTGATTTTATACTGCTAGAAAAGTCATCTTAAGATTCTCAGGACCATACCTGGCATAGAGAGGAAGTGAAATAAATCCCAAAGATGATGATCTCAGATTTGATCAGATCACAGGACCTCATGAATATCATAGGGACTTCCTCTTTTTACATTCTTTGATCTAACTTTTCTGGAAGTAAACATGATTTTTCTTTTCAAAGGGAATAGTAATAAACACTCAGTTTTATCTTTATATTCCTCCTTTGTCAGCGAAGCACCCGCCAGTCTGGCGTCCCAGGTAAGTGCATGCCTCTGAGCGGAGGCCCCCACACCGCAGTCGAGGAGCAGCTTCTCCTGAGCTACCCCGCTCCTTCCCCAGACAGCCCCTGTCTTCCCTGAATCCAGAAATGCACGGAAGGGGCTGTGTGCTGCTGAGTGCTCCAAGCTGGGAGCCACACCAGGCGAACCCTTCTTTCCCGAGGGCAAGCACGGCTCTCAGGACACAGGACACCCACCATCGAGGGGGTGAGAAGCGAACCAGCTGAGACCCTTTCTGAATAATTCCCGCGGGGCCCTTTACATCTCCCAGTCCACGAAGTGCCCGTGCATTGAGGCTGTCTCAGAGCAGCCGGCAGTGCAGAGGCCGTCGAGGGGGAAGAGGCCTCCACAGACGCTTGGCCGGCCGGGGTGTCCCAGGCTGCCCCGCCGCCCTTCCCTGGGCCTCTGCACGTCTGCAGCAAGCCAGACACCCTCGACTGCAGCCTCACCTGCATGCCCTAACCCTGTCCCCCAGCGGAGATGCTGTCTGTCCGGCACCTGCCAGGGGCTGGGAGTGCCAAGGCTGACACTGGCACACCCCCCGCGGCTTGTGGCACCCGAGACCCCCGACTCCCCGGGCGGATGGCAGGAGTCCTGCAGTGACTGGCCCAGGGGGCCTCCTGGAGCCTCCAGATGGCAGCGGCAGGTCAGGGTGGCAGCAGGGTGTCGTGTCTCTGTCGAGCAGAGACCTCAGCACCTGCTGAGGCGCTGCGGCTTGGGGCGGGGGCTGCGGGAACCCTGGGAAGGGCCTTGACAACAGGCGGCCACGAGGTTTCAGTGACAGGAAGATCCCTGCGCGGGGCCACTGTGCCGGGGTTGAGGAGTCACGCAAGGTCAGGGCCGAGGGCTCGGCTAAGGCAGGTGGGCTCAGACAGGTCGTTCAGGTTCTCTTCACCAGTGAGCAGAGGCCACTGAAGGCGTCTACACACAGGAGCCCGGTCAACCCACTCACGTCAGGTGGTTGGAGGCCCACACTGGCCCCCTCCCCTGCTGACTGCCCAAGGGGACCTGCAGGTGGAACGGGCCCTTGTGGCTTCTGGTGTCCAGCTGCCTGGGTTCAATCTCAAGCTGGGCTCAGCTTGCCGCCCTCAGGCTCGGGTACTAAGCGGTGAGCTCGCTTCATGGGACTGTGGCGGGGGGGGGGGGGGGCACCTACAGAGGGGCTACGCTGGAGCCGGGGCTTGTCACTGCTACCTCTGGCTAGCAAGTTTCACGATGGCTGTCCTCATATGCCCCAGAGAGGCAGACAGATGTTCCCAAGGACACAGTGAGCCTGGAAGCTTCCTCACTCAGCCTGTGGCCCACCCACAGCAAGATTCAGGAAGGAGAGGACCTGAGCTTAAGCCTCGTCTTTGGAGCAGGGCTTGGTGTGTCTGCTTTGCCTCTGGTCTGAAATACTGCTGTGTGTGTGCAGCTAGGTCCATGAGTGGCATGGCGAGTTGGGTCTTTTCTTCTGGGTTGTGGGCGTTGATGGGGCTTCTGTCCAGAGAAGACTGCCACCAGAGCCTTGCTTCAGGCTGGGCCCGTCACCTGGACGTGCCGCCCTCCCGTCACTGAAGGTCTTGTTTTCTCGTGCTCACTTGCCAGGATCTCAGTGGATATGCCTGGCCTGTGCCAAGTGACGTGCCTTTGCCAACCATGGGAGGAGGTGCGGGGTGAGGGCAGAGTGCCACGGGGGAGGTGCCCCCCATCAGCAGGGTCCCTGCACCCTGAAGCTGCAGATACCTGGACCTTAACAAGACAGCTGAAGTGCATTTCCCACCTGTCTGAATTAAGCAAACCAGTTTAGGAGAAAAACCACGTCCCGTCATTTCTCCAAGGCTTCTATAGGCTGCACTGCACTGGGGGTGGGAGGAAACCCACAGCTTTAAGGGCTTCGGGAGCTTGTAAGGGAGTGTTTAGGAATTCTTCGTGGCCTTGGGGAGCCACACCCCCCAAAGGCCAGGCTTAAGAGGACACAGAGGCTGTCACCGTGTGTGTATGGGTCCAGACTGTGCACCCTGACTGTCTGGGCGTGAGTCCAGGCTGGAGGGCCTTCAGTCCTAGCGGCTGCGTGTCATCTGGGAGACGACGGTGGTGCTGGCCGCACAGGAGGCTGTGGAGAGGGCGTGGAGTCAGGCTCAGCTTTCGGAGAGCACCCACCACGTATGAAGGGCTGTGTTGGCCTCTGTTTCTTATCACTGCTTGCACCCCCCACCACCCTGACCACATACATCTCCTTCTGGTCACGCTGCGGGTCCTTGAAGATGTCTCCTCCATTCACCGCAGTCTGTACCCAAGGGTCCCCCTCGGAGGCAAGGCCTGTCCCTGCTCAGAGGAGCCCTGCCCCAGAACAACTTGCAGTCAGGGCTCTGAGGTGGGGGCTGGGTGGGGCTGGGGGAGGTGAGTGGGCCCCGCCTCCCCTCAGCACAGTCGCACAGTCAGTGTGGGGTGACAGAACCCAAGGGCGGCTCTCCTGACTCCACCAGTCGTGAGGCCAAGACCAGAAAGTCCCAGCCCCTCCGCCCTGGACTCAGCTTCTCAGGGAGAGCATCCAAGTTCTGTACGCCACAAATCTACTAACCTCGCATGGAGCCCAGAACTAGGGCCACCGGCAGCTTGGGCAGAAGGCCTGAGGGCCCCATCTCAAGTCCACGTCTGAGTCTCCCCCGAACAGAGCCAAATCCCTAAGGGACCTAGGCTGCGGGCGCACGGCATCGGGGAGGCTGGGCTCAGGAACCTGGCAGGACCGTGGCCCAGCACCAGCCCTCTGCCGCCCCCTGCCGCCCCCCAACAGCCCGGCAGGCCCGTCCTGAGGGCCGCCTCTCCGTGTCTTCAGCGACTTCAGCTGCTGTCACGCGGGACAAAGCCAGGCTGGGGGCACAGCCTTCGCAGGAACCTGGAGGTTCCCCCCTCCACTAATGCCCACCTGCTTCCAATTTCAAGCTCTGAAGCTAAGGGTGAAGGCCCCACACCCACAGAGAAACAGCTCCTCGGGTCAGAGAAGCCCTAGGAACGGCACCTGGTGGCCGTGGAGCACTCTGTGCTGTGCAGATCCCAGCACAGCAGGAAGGTCTGGCTGTCTCCAGGACACGGGCTTGGGTCTGGCTCCCGAGCAAGGCACACCCCGACACTGCTTCCAGGGGGCAGTCTAGGAGGGGCTCTGGGGGAAGGAAGCCGCAGGGAGGGTCCCCATCAGCACAGTGCAGACCTCTGCTGGGTAAATGGTGGTCCCTAATCCCGCTCTCCCCATCTTCCAAAGACTGAAGCTGGGGAAGCAGGTGTGGGAGCCTCAGTAACATCGAAGAATCCCAAAGACTAAGCCCCTACTTCTCTCTCTCCCGGCCAATCCAACCAGGGAAACCTCTGCCAGCACCAGGAGCAGGCGGTGCGGGGTTGGGCATCTTGGGCAGTGGCCAGGGCCTTGCTGGCCGAGCGCTCGGTTCCCAGGAACACCGCCTCGTTCCTGCTCAGCGGCCTCTGCCTTGCTCTCTGGGCCCTGCTCCGCCTTGATGCTGTAAGACCCTCAAAGTTGCTCACTCCTGCTCCTTGAAGTTTCTTGGAAGGTGGGCGTGGAGGGTGGAAATTTAGAGCACAGGAAACAGGCCAGGCAGCCATGTCCACCGCAAGCTCAACTAGACTGACTCAAGCGTGACAAAGCTGGGAGGTCTGTGCCCAGCAGACCCTGGCCTCGCTGGCACCCACAGAGGCATGTGGTTAAGTCCAGCAGTCACAGACATGTTACTGCCACTGTCCTTGCTATCCACGGGGAAAAGGGAGCTTTGTGAAGAACCTGGAGCCCAGCACCACCAGGGCCACAGGGCTTATGTCCCATCGATACTGGGAGCGAGGTCGTCCTGCTCGACCCCAGCCCCTACGTCGGGGCTGGGGCAGAGCGATGCAGTGGGCTCCCAGCCCTAGGCATGTGCTCAGGGCTCTCGCTTAGAGCAGGCACAGGCCCAGGAGGCTCACCCCACCGGGGTTCCTGGGGCTGCCACCTGCTGGCTCTCTCACATGAGACAGGATGCTCACCACCCGCTCTGAGAACAGAAGCCTCGGTGGGCCTCGGCCAGAGGGCACCAAGCAGTGTCCCAGGAGCCTGCAGCCTCACCAGGGCTGGACCAGGGCAGGACACGCAGCTCGCCACGCAGGGTCTCCAAGCACAGACTCTCTGGGTCTGCAGCTGGCCCTCTCTGGTCTCGCCTATTCCGAGCTGTAGTCACTATTTTTAGACGATCTGACTGTGCTGAGCCCTGGTTACTGCGCTCAATTTGTCTACTTGTAGTCAGCGGGGACCACTCATCGCTGTGGTGCGTGGGGCTCTTGTCCCAGCGGCTGCTCCCGCCGCGGCGCGCAGCTCTGGGTGTGCAGGCTCGGTAGTCGCGGTGCACAGGCTTAGCTGCCTCGAGGCATCTGGAATCTCCCCAGACCAGGGATCGAACTCATGTGCCCTCACTGGCTGGCAGATTCTTCTCCAATGTACCACCAGGAAAGTCTGTCATTATATAAACCACCGAGTGTAAAGAGTTGCTTTTATAAAAACTAGACAGAACTGCTTATGAAGTTGCTGTTAAATTTTGTATGGGTGAAACTTACAGAAGACTGCAGAATAAGTATTTGAATTCTGAAAGTCAAATTCCTTCACACGAGGTCTCAATTCTTCATCCATTTTAATGGAAGCCCAAACTGAAAATCGTAGATATCATGGCGATCACTGTGGAGAAAAGCCCTTGCCCCCAGGCTGTGATTTCCTCAGTTTTAGTCTGTTAAGTGGATGAACACAGGACTTAGGGAACAGAAAGCGTCCCTTTTTCACCCGCTGACTTTCTGATAAACTGTCCAAGCCCAGTCCCTGGCCTGCTCACGAGGGGCCTCGCGTGTGTGTTCCCGCTGGGATCGCGGCGGAAAGCAGCCACTGCCTGAGCCCCCGCCGCGTCCCCAGCATTCGGCTTGTAGGAGCTGCATTTGCTTCCAGGGAGACTGTGTCTTGGGCATTTATTTTCCATAGAGCAAATAACCATGTTCCCTGAGAAAAGCCATTAACTTTTTCCTGTGTTCCAGTTCAAGGAAAACAGAATAGTCCCTCTGGCCTCCACTCACCTGAACCAGGCCCACGACCTCGCAATCCCAGTCCTCCATCCAACTCGGTGAGTCCTCCTGAAAATAAGAGCACAGCGCGCCCCTCCTCCTAGTACAAGTAGCCCACGACAGAAGAGCAGGCTGGGCCACCGACTGCAGGCTCCACGCCCCCGGCAGGAAGGTGAAACGCCTGCGTGAGCAGTCTTGAAACACGGCAGAGTACACACCGATTTGGAAGAAGTAAAACGCACACATTACACGTGGACTCTTATGTTTTGGAACTGGATTTACGGTGGTGTGACTTCACACGAGGTCTTGTCCAGGGAGCTTCTCAGGGACTGCCTTGAGGAGCAGAGGGGCTCTCAGGAGCCACGTGCTGAACGGGAGGGTGGAGGGCGGGAGCCATCCCCCTGGTTGCTCAGGGCGGCGT
Organism: Bubalus kerabau; assembly: GCF_029407905.1. Lineage (NCBI taxonomy): Eukaryota > Metazoa > Chordata > Mammalia > Artiodactyla > Bovidae > Bubalus > Bubalus kerabau. Next base: position 135,008,345 of record NC_073628.1, on the reverse strand, counting down.
ACCGGGCTCCTCACCTCTCCTCAGTGCTTCTCCCCAACAGGTCAAGAAGTCCAGTGGAAGGGACTGTGCTGTCTGCATCTTTCCACCAAGGAAAGGCCATTCTAACACAGGCCAATGCCCAGCGCAGACTGGCACAGTGACTGAATGGCAACGGGCATGGACCCTTGCTGTGCATTCTGCCCCCCGTTACAGGACACGGTTATCTGTGGTCCATTCCAGTCTGTCACAAGCTGGGAAACCCTGAAAGGACTTAGCCCGGACCACCACCCACGGGCAGTGAACTCCAACCAAGGCGGATTCCAGCCGGAAGCGGGTGTAAGTGGAATGCCGCGCTATCCATCAAGATCACAGCGAGACAGAGAGGCAGGGGCCTGTGACAAGAGTTTAACCAGAAGTGGAGAGAAGCCAGGCTTCACCCCCTGCAGGAGGCACCCACTCTGTTCACAGGCTGACCCCCGTCCAGGAACCCAAAGGCCGTGCTCCTTTCTATGGTGGATGTGCTAGCAAACTAAGTGTGTCGCACGTCACACCTCTGCCAAAGCACCCCAAACCTCTCCAGCGCCTCTGCCTCCTGTCGCCAGCGCTCACCGGCACCAAGCAGCAGGCTTCCGCCAACCCCAAGCACAGGCGGCATCTCCGGCTTCAGGTTCACTCTGAGGGTGAGCAAGCCCCTATTCCCAGGGCGCTGGAATGAAGAGTAGAGAGGCAGACCTTCCTCACAGACCGCCCAAACCCATCTTCCTCCAGGGCAGTCTACACACAGGCAGGTCCACCGTGCTCCGCGAGCAGCCCCGGCCGCCAGAGGCGGCGGCGCACCAGGCTCTCCGTCCACAGGCCCTCCCAGCTCAGACGCCGGTCTCTCGGCACTTGGCCCTCCTCCTTCTCACGTGGATGCAGACCAGAGACAGGAAGCTATCAGTTCGCTTGTGTGACCATCTTTGCAGCCTCAGAGCTCACACATGACCGCCAGCATCGTGGTGCGTCCCTAAAGGGGGACCAGGAAGTCTGCATCTTCACGCTGCACAGCCATGCGGGCAGGAGGTGGTGCGGGGAGGGCTGAAGACGCAGCAGGCCGGGTTCCTCACCAGCAGCTATCAGTGGGCACCCGACGCGCCCCCAGCTGCAGCACCATCGTGTACGAAAGGTCGGTGGTCTCACCCGGGGAGGGGCGGCTCACACACACTCCCGCCCCCCATCCCCGAGGGGCAGAGACTCTCTAGCACCAAGGATGCTACTGTCAGGGATCACGTACAGCCCTCCAGGTGAAGAAGAAAAGCTGGCAGGGCAGGAGCGGGGCAGCCCAGATGGGCAGAGACGCTCTCCACAGGCAAGGCTCTATTCCAGGAGCAGGGTAGCCTTAAGCTTCCTTTCTCTGTGGAACTGGGACAGTCAGCATCCTGTGCCAACGCCAGGGGCTCTAAGGATCTGGACACTTACAAAGGCCAAGACCAGCAGACTGGCGCAACACTACATGCGATTTAAACAAAAAGGCCCAAACTGCTCTACCGCCAGGCCGTGCTCCGGACAGTCTCCTCCACTGGCCCCACAGACCCGTAAGGTAAGGAGAAATGTGACGACAACTCTGGGAAAACTGCAGACGCTTCAGAGTCATTCTCAAAGAGATTTAATTATCTGAATTGCATAAAAGGGAGTGGTACACATGTAAATCTCGGCTACATCACAGACTGCTGTTGCTGTTTTTGTTGTTTTATTAAAGACCGCTGTTTCTACCCATCTTCGGGTTTATGGCTATAGAATGTAGGGAAAGTGGGTATTAGCAACAGGACAGGAAAAGCAAGTCAGAGTCTGTTCACCAGAACGTCTTCTCCACTGTGGGTCCTCTGAGAAGAAAAGGTGTGCAAAGGTTGGGACCCACCTACAATCGGGAACAGCGGCAAGTCAGAGACAGGAAGGCCAGTGGGAGGGGACCCACCTTCTCCTAGGCCTCCGTGAGGCAGCACTCTCCTGACTCTGCCTTCTGAGGTCCTAACCCGAAACCAAACTTCCTGTCAATTCAAATATAATAAAGACATCATTCCCCCAAGGAGGGCTCATCTGAGGATTGGAACTGACACAGGGACAGAATGATTTGCCAACATTCTGAGAAAGCTTATTTAAAAACAGCATGGCTTTCAAGACAGGTTCTGGTGCGTGAAGACGGGAGGCAGGGGGGTCTTTGTTAATGGGGACTGGAGGCATGTGGCCCACCAGACAGAGCAGGATACAGAAGAATCCCCTAATATCTGTAGGCTACCACCAGCTGCTGCTGTCGCCTGGCTGGGCAGAGGCAAAAACAAGCCCCCCTCGGGTTCTTCACGGCCCACAGGTAGGGGCAGAAGCAGCTGTAGGCTGATGGCTCTGAATAACCAGCAGGTAGTGTTATGTTAGGACCAAGGCTTTATTCCACATTATAAACCGCAACACTTGATACAAGCTTCCACATGAGCGGCGGGGCGGGGGCGGGAGACAGCACAGCCGTGACAGGCGCTTAGGGAGCAGCCTCTTGTGTCACCAGTTCACCAGTGACCCCAGAAGCAGACGTCCGTGTTCTGACATCCGCCAGATGCTAAAGCACCACACACCGTTTGGAAGTTGGTTTGGTTTTAATTTCAGCCACTGAAACCAACATGGAAGTTATTGCTTAGATAAATAAACCTAGTCTATCTACCAGGGAAAACAAAAGTGGATAAAGAAAACAAACAAAAACCTCAAAAGTGAAAAACTTAAGCTCCCCAATATGATAACAGAGTAAACGAGAGAGAAATTCCTCAAATGAGGATTTACTGGGCCCTTCTGGGCACTGAAACCGAGTTGGACTCAGCCGGTAAACCCCAGGAAGAGGTAAGATTTTAATGCTGTACATGAAAAGGTGCAAGCGCCAATCCTTCCAAACTGGTGGGAACCCCTGCAAAAACAGTCAGCGTTTCAAACCTCAACAACCACAAACAGCTCTTAAGGAAAAAAATACAAAAAGTGTCAAAAAATTTTTGTCGTTTTTTTTTTCTTTTTTTCAAAGAGTTCTGGAAAAATGATCCCGTAAGGAATAGAAATAGCACCGTTCACAGGCTGGTTTGAACGCCAGTCCTGCAGCTTTGCTGAGAAACTGGGAGTCCCCGGGCCGAGCCCTGACTGAGGAGGGCTCTGCGGGTTCTATCTCCGGCCCGGCACGTCCGTCTCCGCGCAGCGCACGCACACGTAGTCCTCCTCCTCGGCCGTCTCGGGAGAGACACCAACACAGACCTGATGGAACCACCGACTGCAGCTGCCATCACACTGGACCCAGTCCACCTGGTTACAGAGAGCAGGGAGACGGGGTTTTCAGGGGACAAGAGGCCCGGCAGCCAGGGCAGCCACTGCCCCTCACGGGACCTCCGGCACGGCAGCCCAGGCGAGCAGGCTGAGCTGTTCTCCACGCGGTGGCTGCGCGGGGCGAGGACAGGCCGCCCCGTGACAAGTAAGCAAAGGGACGACAGCAGCACCCCCCACCTTCTGAGCGCCGGGTGGCGAGAGCCGGAGGAGCAGGAAAGGAAAGGGCAGAGGAAGAGTTTCTTCGAGAAAAGGGAGGAGACCCAGGAGCGCTGTGAGAGCAGAGACACCAGTGGGGGAGGGTGAGCAATCCACTCAGATGGGCTCAAGGCAGGTAAGCAGGAGAGAGACCCGGCCGGGCGAGCTGGCGCTCACAGGGTTCTGAGTTAAGGGAACGCACGTCCTCCACGGCCCAAACCTCACTGACCTCGTCTCCTTCTGGCTGCAGGCAGCTCACGGCCGGGCAGATGGCGTCCTCGTCCTCAGAGTCCTCCTGCTCCGAGGAGGACGAGTCTGAGGGCAGGGACTGCGTGTCGGCAGAGGGGGCCAACTCATAGCTACACTCTCTCTCTAACTTGAGACTGTCCGTGTCCTTGGGGTGGCTCAGTTTGATTCTCTTCTTTTTGGGGGCCCGCATTTTGGTGATTCGATCCCACCGCTCACTGGAGAGGCCTTCTCTTTCCAGGCGTCTCTTCAGCTTGCTCTCGAGGCTGCTGGCTCCGTCTCGCTTCCCTCGGCAGCCGTCACTCTGGGTGGAAGACGGCAAGCCCAGTTTAGCACGTGGTTTGCCTCTCACTAAAGCTGCCGTGTCAACACCCGCAGGCATGAGCGACAGGTGCGCCCCATGAAACCAAGACAGGCTGCCCCTGCTCCCGGCCCCACCCACCCCACCCCACAGGACCACCTAACGTCGCCGTTCGGCCCATCAAACGCTGGAGAACAAAAGTGTCGCCAATGTGAACTGTCTCACATCAGCCCAGCAGTGCCGGGAGGTGGGAGATGCCAAACACATGAGCAAATGCCTGACGTCCACAGAGCTTCTTGGGAGGTGCTGACCCACAGATGGCTAAGAAACCAGGCCGATACCGTCCTTTGTAAAGGACATCTCCGCCCCTTAGAGGAAAAAGGTGCTTTTAACTGAGCACAGTTGGTAATGTGCTGCACTATTTGGTATTGCAACGATAAAATCAATCCTAAACGCCAGTGTCTACCCTTATGCTGTCTTCCTGCTCTGACTATATCCTCAGGGGTCAGCGATTTCGTTAACAGGATGCAGGAGCAGCAGCATCTTACACTGCTGAGAAACAGGACCTTGGTACTTTAAGTAAGTTAGCACTTGAAACAGGCCCCCTTGGGACTTCCCAGGAGCTCCAGAGGCTAGGACTCCCCACTTCTACTTCAGGGGCCATAGGTTTGAATCCTGGTCAAGGAATTAAGATCCTGTGGTGCAGCCAAAAAGAACGAAACACAACAAAAACGTGCCCTCTTGGTCTAGTCACCTGGTCCTAACAGCTGTCAGGTTCAGTTTACAAGAGTTACAGCATTTGTTACACGCTGACTCTAAGAATGAAAGCCTTTCTAGCTGTAATTACATCTTCATCTAACAGGATTTCTCTTATACAAGAATAATCCTATTTCTAGCTATTATCACATGGAAATGATGAGAAGCACCTTATGAAAAAGAAAAACTTTTCACACAGTGGTTTAAAAACCAGTATCAGAATCCAGGTTGCGAGCCCAGCCGCCATCTGCATCCTTTCCTGGATCAAAGACAGCGTCTCATCCCTGAGCTATTGAGAGGGGGTGACGCCGAACCCCAATGCCCACCTTCTCACTGCCGGGTCTCACTGGAGAGCTGTGGTCAGCCTGCTGCGCAGGGCTCGGCTTTGCGAGTAATGTCTGGTAGAGCTCCTGAATTTCAGGAAGGGACACCTGGAGCAGCTGGGCCTCCATCAGCAGCTCATTCACTTCTGGGCTGATACCTGTCAAGACCAGAGCAGATCACGGGGACACCCCTTGTGACATGAGCAGAGGAGGGCCGCCCACCTGACCGCCACCTGCCCCACGTCAAGTGAAGCCACTTCATGTGCCCAGAGCCACAGCCTAACAGGCCCAAATGAGACTGAGTCTACCGCTGATGCAGGAGAGACACCTCTGCCTGGACAGCTATCACAGGGCCGGGCATTCTGCACAGGCCAGGGCTCCAGGTAGAACTCCTGGGGAACAGTCACCCTCAGGAGGGACAGAAAAGAAGCAGGGTCTCGAAGAGCCCCCTCAAGTCTCCTGAGTAATGAAGCAACAAGTGAACCTGTGACTGAGCATCTGACCATACCACTTGCTGTTTAACTATCAGCTGACATGGGATGAACCCATTCCTCCCTGAAAGCAGTGCATATAAAGCTTTCCTTTTTATTTCTTTTGCACTTATAAGCCTTTAAATAGGATTCTCCCCCCACCTTTCAAGTACACAGTAACACATATCCCACATGTAAGAATAAAGTCATTTTTTAACGGTTCTGGATTATTGACAACAAAAAACCACTGCAATATCACTTGTTACTATTCAAGCCCTCAAAATAACAACAATGATCATGATGATGATAATCAATACAGACCATGGAGGGGGATACAGCTCCGACCAGTGGAGAAAGGAGAGTGTAAATAGGAGGTTCTGTTGTCCCAGTCGTCGGGCAAGGAGAAGGACGTGGGGCCAGGAGGCTGAGATATCTGACGGAAGGAAAACATCTCACAATAAGGCTCTTCCAGGACTAAGACTACCACCAGCCTAACAGAAGTAGCTTGGGTTATCAGGCAGCATATAGCAGAGGCCTTGATTTTCCCAAACTGAAACAAGCCTCTGGCATCTCAGATCTGGCCAAGCCAACTCCTGTTCACCACGCCTTTGGCCTTCCTGGCTGTGCCTGGACTGACTTCAGAGGTGAAGAGCACTACTGGGCAATAAGTCATTTTCTCTGCATGGACACACAGCCTCTTGAATTCCTGGGGGAGATTTTCACCTGCCTGACACAGACATGCAGCCCTTTGGGTAGTAAACCAACTGAGGAGCTGCCAAACAGCACTCACATTCATGTCCCCACCTTCTTCAGAGCTTATCAGAGGGGCTAAAACAGCAGTCCTTTGACCACAAATGAGCAAACAGCAGTTGTGTCTTTCTCCTTTATTAACGCAAGGAAACTCCCAGCACGTCATGTGTAAGGGACACAACTGTCTCCAATGTAGGCTAGGTTGTCTGAATAGCCACAACTCAACTATGAGGCAAAAACTTAAACACATCATTTGCTAAGTGCCAGGCACTGTATTTCAGAAGCTGGAAATAAATGGGGAAAAAAAAAAAAAAAGAAAGATAACAAATACCGCAGAACCAACCCTCTGTCCGTATGTCTAACCTGCACTTCACTCAGCCCTTGCAAATCACAGGCCTCTGCTGGTACAGCACCAGGGAGGTGCAGTGATTCTGCTAGAGAGTCGGAACGACATTCGGAAGTCATCGGGTGGACCTTATAAGACTAAACCCTGCATTCCTGACTGTGCTTTCTTATCTTCTGTGGAAGAAGACAGAACCCCACCCCCGCCACCAAAGTCATGGTTACAAGAATCAGGCTTTTGGCAGCAAGACCACAGATAGTATGAAACCCACTGCTTCCCCTCTGAAGCAACATGATACATAAGATGCTTCAAAACTTAATTTTTCCTCAAAAAGCAACAAGACACAGAAGGAGGCACTCTCCCTTTCTGCTCAGTGAGTTACATATTAGGAAGCAGGAAAAAAAATAGCTAAGCGGGGAAAAAAAAAAAAAAAAAATTTAAGTATATCTATTAAAAATACCTAGGTTCATACATACAAATGAGGAAATCATATGTATATATGAACAGGTGAAATCTGCTCTACAGACTGACTACTGGGAGCAGAGGAAAGAAACAAAGTGGCAGGCACGCAGAGCCCTGCAAGGACAGGGGGCGCTGGGAACAGTAGCCCCCAGAGCCACAGAGGCATGGAGGTGAGCACGGTCTGCAGACCAGCAAAGAAGGCTCAGGCTCACCTTGCTGGTCTCTGGCACCTGTCCTGCTGTGGCCTGCCACCTGCTACACAACAGTCCTGAGCCCACTGGGTCCTGCAAGGACTTGAGGTGCCCCGACGAGAGCAGCTGCCGGGCTCTGTGCTGCCAGCTCACGGTCCTCTCGATCATATACCGCAGTGCGTCTCCCTCGGGCAGGCGGACGCGGATGCGCTGCAGGGAGGCCAGCAGGGGCAGAATCTTCTCGAGCGGAGGCTTCTCTGACCTCCGACAGTTGGGACACAGCCAGACTCGGGGGCTCTGTGGAATGCTGGGAGATGCCACACAGCTGGTGTGGAAAGCATCCCTGCAGAGTTCACACTGGACCATGGGGGCCGCGGGGGCCTTCTGACACACGCAGACTCTCATCTCCACATCGTGCACAGGCGACAGCAGTTTCTCCTCATTGGCTTGTCGGAGAGACTGCAAGGCTTCCATTTCTCGTGCGCGAGCTTCCCCGAGTGCTGCCATCTAGAAAGGAGAAGGCAATAAAGGACGATGGCACAGAGACCTCGGCCGTCTTCTCAAACTCAAGGGTCGTGGCGGTGAGGAACACTGGGCTCCAGAGCAGGCTCTGGGTGTAACGCCGGTGCTGCCTCACTAAGGCGTGGGGGCACCTTGGACAACATTCCGCTCACTGTGGTGGGACGCCCACAGGTATAAACCCGAGTCGGGAACAGTGCCCGCCTCACAGGGCTGCCGTGACGACCCCGTGGCCATGTGACCAGATGCTGTGGCTGCCACTCAGCAAACCACACTGTCAGCAGTTACCTAGCACACACCGTTCTTCCAAGCCCAACTTCTCTGCACACGTATCTCTTAGAAAATATCCCTCCCTTTTAAGACTCAGGTTTTTCACTGTCTATGGACACATTTCTGAGGTTTGTCTTCAGCTCCACTAACTTTTGTGATCTTCTAGAAAAGTAGTTTAGATGAGAAAGTCTCTAAGATGCCATGGTAACCTGTTTCTCTTACTGCCTTTAACAACAGGCCTTACAGGTGTACTGGACACATGAACCATACATAATGAAAGTGGATCCCTTGTGAAGAAGTTGAACAGGAACACTTCACCAAGCGTCCCTCAGACACACATGCACAGGGGCATGCTATGAGGCCACTGGGCAGAGACAAAAGCAAGCTGCTTTTCTGCAGGAAGTGGCACGTATACTTGCTATATTCTTTTCTCTATTAAAACAAGAGCCACATCTCACTTCCGAGATCAGGTAATCTGTATAAGCAACTTGAAAACACAAGCATAATTAGCTTCAGAGTAAAAAGCTGAAGTGACACTGAACATGTTCCTCACCAGTATGTACAAACTGTCCACATGTGAGACCTCTACGTGAGTCAGTCCAGGCTTTACAGATTTATTCACCGCTCACCATGAAGTAGAACTGCCTTAAGGGGGACCAATGCAAGCCACTAGCTCTGTAAGAGTCAGTCACTACCCCTCGGCACATAACACATTGACCTTTCACAGCAAACGGCCAGACAACCCAAGTCCTGATACTTCACTGAAGAGAAACACAGAGGAAGCATAGATTTTTAAAACTAGCATTCCCCACCAGAAGCAAAAACTAAAGGCTTACAAGAACCATTTCTTTCCCAACTCTATTTCCAAGTCCTTAAAATGTTAATGTGTCATAGCTAAACCATTCCCGATGATGAGATCCACCCCCAGTCACCAGATGAGGAACCTGAGTCCTACGGCCAGACGGATGCTCCACTCTTCCTGGATTAGAGGAGAAAAATGTATCAATGAGGGTTTAGGTAAGAAACAAAAAGATCTAGAATAAACCACCTAACAAACCCTTGCTATATTTAGAAAATCTCTTATTTCTGTAGATGAAAGCAATGTGCAGGCAGCGCATACAGAGCTATGGGGTGACACAGTGATCACAGGTGACGTGCAGAGCCAGGCGAAGCTCCAGACCGACAGTGCCGCTACAAGCGCCCACCGCGCAACAGGGCAAGCAGCATCTTGGAAGCACCCGCATGACGAGCAGGCAGCCACATCGGACTACAATCTGAAGGAAGGGACGAATATGCCGAGGACAGTCCATGTCAAAATACACAGACACTTCAGGGCAATCCCACGTCAATCAAAAGAGCAGTCAGGCCGCGATGAAGGGTCAGCCTGGAAAGGCGTTCTGGCCCAAGGACAAGTCCCTTTAGTTCAGGTCCAGTGGCAGGTATGTTCCTGCTCCGGGAAGGACAAGGCTTTGTGCTTCAAAACCATCCTAAAAGGGGCTTCATCAACCTACAAAACTTCTGCACATGGAAAGAAATCATCAGCAAGATGAAAAGACAACTTGCAGAATGGGAGAAGTGCTGGCAACTTGTAACCTGATCCAGGGGATTAATACCGCAAATCCGTGAAGAACTTATATAATACAACAGCACAAACACCATCATCCCTACCAAAAACAAAAACCCAATTAACATGGGCAGAAGATCCAGTAGACATTTCTCCAAAGACGACGAACAGATGGCTAACAGGTACATGAAAGACGCCCAACACCACTGACCATCAGGGAAACGCAGATCAAAACCACACTGAGACATCGCCTCACACCTATTTTAAAATGACTATCATCGAAAAGACCAGAAATAACAGGTGTCAGCGAGGATGTGGAGAAAAGGGAACCCCGTCCTATACTAGGAGTGGGAATGTCAACTGTTGCAGCCGCTGTGGAAAAACAGTACGAAGGGTCCTCAAAACACTAAAAACAGAACCAGCACACGACCAGCAATTCCATTTCTGAGTACACATCTACCAGAAACAAAAACACTAACTTGAAAAGATGATCTGTGCTCCCATGTCCAAGGCAGCATCCTTCTCAACAGCCAAGATAGGAAACACCCTCAGTGCGCCCACTGGTGGATGAAACGCAGCGTGGCTGTGTGTGTACAACGGGCTGTTACCAGCCACAGACAGAGAAAGGGTTCTGCCATTTGCAACAACACGGATGAACTGAAAGCATTACGCCAAGCGAAATAAGCCAGAGAAAGACAAGGACTATATGATTTCACTTACATGTGAAACCTAAAAAAAAAAAAAAAAAACCCAAAAAACACCCCACAGAAGACTGTGTGGATCACAACAAACTGTGGAAAATTCTTAGAGCTGCCAATACCAGACCACCTTACCTGTCTCCTGAGAAATCTGTATGCAGGTCAAGAAGCAACAGTTAGAATTGGACATGGAACAACAGACTGGTTCCAAATTGGCAAAGGGGTATGTCAAGGCTGTATATGGTCACCCAGCTTATTTAACTTATATGCAGAGTATATCATGCAAAATGCCGGGCTGGATGAAGCACAAGCTGGAATCAAGACTGCCAGGAGAAATATCACTAAGCTCAGATATGCAGATGACACCACCCTATGGCAGAAAGTGAAGAAGAACTAAAGAGCCTCTTGATGAGAGTGAAAAAGTTGGCTTAAAGCTCAACATTCAGAAAACTAAGATCATGGCATCTGGTCCCATCATTTCATGGCAAACAGATGAGGAAACAATGGAAACAATGAGAGACTTTATTTTCTTTGGCTCCAAAATCACTGCAGATGGTAACTGCAGCCATGAAATTAAGACACTTGCTTCTTGGAAGAAAACCTATGACCAACCTAGACAGCATATTAAAAAGCAGAGACATTACTCTGCTGACAAAGGTCCACCTAGTTAAAGCTATGGCTTTTCTAGTAGTAATGTAGGTATCTGAGAGTTGGACTATAAAGAAAGCTGAGCACGGAAAAATTGATGCTTTTGGACTGTGGTGTTGAAGAAGACTCTTGAGACTCCCTTGGACAGCGAAGAGATCCAACCAGTCAATTCTAAAGGAAATCAGTCCTAAATAGTCATTGAAAGGACTGATGCTAAAGCTGAAACTCCAATACTTTGGCCACCTGATGCGAAGAACTGACTCATTTGAAAAGACCCTGATAATGGAAAAGATTGAAGGCAGGAGGAGAAGGGGACGACAGAGGATGAGATGGTTGGATGGACACAACTCAGCGGACATGAGTTTGAGTCAACTCTGGGAGTTGGTAATGGACAGGGAAGCCTGGTGTGCTACAGTCCATGGGGTTACAAAGAGTGGGACACGACTGAGACACTGAACTGGACTGACAGACACAGAGAACTGATGGGCAGTTCCCAGAGGTAACTGGTCCGGGAGATGGGTGCAGGGGATCAAAGGGTAAAAATAAATCCTGGGGATGCGACATACAGCATGGTGACTATAGTCATTAATACAAAAAGAAACTGTGCTCTCTTCTCTGGGGAATATGTCAGCTGTGTCCAGCTCTTTGCAATGCCATGGATTATAGCTGGCCAGGCTCCTCTCTATCCATGGAATTTTCCAGGCAAGAATACTGCAGTGCGTTGCCATTTTCTACTCCAGATAGTCATTAATACTATGTTATAGTTTTGAAAGTTGCTAAGAGAGTAGATGTTAAAAGTTCTCATCACAAGAAAACAAAACAAAACAAAACAAAACAAAACAAAACACCTGTGTGGTGATGGCTATTAACCAGACTCATACAGGGGTCACTGGGTAATATACACACATACTAAGCCACTCTACTGCACACCTGAGACTAATACTACAGGTCAATTATACCAACTTGGCAAGTTTCTAAAGCATCCAGATCCCATAGCTCTCTTCTTTTGATCTGATACTGTGCTCACCAAACACTGGCTCGATACTGCTTCATCTTCTTGAAGATGACACTCTCTTTGGATCCACAGTGCTCACGCTAAGAGATCAGACTCAGGAGCAGCCAGTACCCTTTGCAGTGTGCGTCCTGCTGTAGACTGGACAGTAAGCTGGCACTGCAGGCCGCCTGTTAGCCCTGGACCAAGCTACAGGCTTGGGAAGTGTTTCCGAGTCTGGGAGGCCTCGCAGGCACCTTCCATTCAAAACTTTTACAAAATGACAGTTTTCCTAAAGTTGCTTTGGTAAAACAGAGTACTCTGGAAGTTATTCTCCTACTTGCCTTCCCAATATACCCAGTAAAGATGGAAGAGCTAGAAACAGCCCTCCCCCCTGAGAAAAGAGGAAGAGCGCCAGCACGCACAGCTGAAGCAGTCTCTCTGCTTTCCATCAGCGTTCTCTCCAGGTCGCTCAGACTCTCTACACGGGGACTCTTCTTCTTGCCACTTGGCAAGGGATCCTTTAACTTTCTCTGCTTCCTCTTTAATCCCAAAAGGCCAATATCACACCGAGGACACAGCACCTGATGTGGAACAAAGCACAACCATTGTGATTTATCTGGTGTACCACAGAGCATTACGAAGTCCCCAAATAAAAGCCTCAGCAGTGGGAAGGACATGAATTTCTTTATATTTTCTGCATAACATGCAACCCTGATTCCAGAAATCCTACTCTACAAAGGAAGGAAGCAAGGATGAAGGAAATCTCACAAAAAGACAGACTTTTGATTCAGATCCAATCAAACAGTAAGTAAAAAGAAGAAAAGTAAAATGCAATGATTCCAGTCATAACGTGTGACCAGCATCAGCTTAAGGAAATTACAAGTGTTAACTATAATCATGTTGAGAGGTGGAAATCTTTTATCAAGCTTGGCAAATCCAAGTGGTGAAGCATGGCCAAGGTTAAATGTTCAATTGAATGCTATCCCCAAACATATGCAGAAAACTTTCAAAGATACTTCTAAGTTTCCAGTGAAATTCAGAAGACTCTCCCTGGCTCCCCTCAGAAAATAACTCCTAGAGCATAGATCAGCCAGTGTTCCCCCTCCATAAGGAAGGGGCTGTGAGTGGGCTGAGTGCAAACTTACCTCTAGGAGAGAATAGGACGAGTTCTTAGTCAGGAATGTATTAGCAGCACATTCTTTCCAAACATGAACTTCAGCTACTAAGGACTCCAGCCTCGGCAGTGAGGGTAGATGCACCGGGATACACCGGCCCCGAGTGACAAGCTCCACCAGCGCGTCCAACACTGGCACACGTCCTCCAGCCTAGTAAGTCCAAGGAAAGAGAACACTTTTGTGGAAGTGCGCAAAGTAGCCCCCATGATCTCAACATACTAAACTCACGAGTGACGTCAACCAAACCTGCCGGCTTAGCTGGTGGTGGTGATGGTAAGGCCCCTGGGGGATCCCACTCAGTCACCAAGTAAGAGCCTGGTTCGTGCTGGAGCCACAGATACAACTGTGGACTTGGCATACGCTGCCATCCCTTTGTTCAGACTGCTTATACCCTTTCTCAGTTCATCTGTCATTTTGGTTGGTTTGAAAAAAATTCAACAGAAATGTAAACCTGTAATAACTCAAAGGACTTCCATACTGACTTAAGAGAACGAAAAGCAGCAAAACAGTATTTCACTCCATTCACTGACAATGAATTAATAGATTATTCAGGAAAACTAAAATGAGTTGAGAAAGAACACTGGCTCTCAAATTTTATTATTAAGAACCATCTGGGAAGCTTGTTTTAAAAACTTCCTGGGCCCTACCCCCAGATTTCTGATTCAGTTCATTAGGGAAGGGTCCATGTGAATTTGTATTCCTAAACTGCCCAGGTGCTGCTGTGGCTGTACTGGGCCCACACTCTGAAGCATACAGAGCAGCCCGTGCCTGAAACACAGCTGGGCGGCATTCTAATATAAGCGATCCACCGAACACAAGGGGTCACCCTGTCGTCGGTCACATTTCTCTGCTAGTCCTTACATACGTGATTCAAGGCCACGCTGTTATTTCAGGAGTGGAGCCAAGCTTGCGTTTTGTCCTTATCGACAGACTTTGTTGCAGACACAGTACTAAGTAGCACATACATTAAAACATGTGAAGGGAACCAAACCCCCCTGGAAGCATGTCCTTTCCTCTGATTTCATACCTCCCCTCTCCTGGCTACTGCCACCACCCTCACTTTCTGGCTGCTAGCAACCGTGAGTGAGAGTAAGGACCAAGGCTACAATCAGGGTGGTTCCAACAGTGACAGACAAGAACGTGCATCAGGAATCGCACTGGGGAAGCTTATGTGCACAGCAAACACTTCCCATGCTTTTTTCTCTGGCTGGAGACACTCCTTACGTAATGTTTATCAAACAATGTATCTTCTCTTCCCTTAGTAATCAGAATAGATGTCCAGATGTTTCAGTGAAAACACCTGGCTAAGCTGTCCTATTTGGCATTTCTCATTAGCAACTGGTCTATTAGCACAACTTAAATTATGCAGATATTCAGAAAACCAGATGATATTTTGTTCCTAGTCTGATGGCTTCAACAAAACAGAACTTGAGACTCAAGAACAATATAAATTAAAAATTTAAAAACCTAGCCCATTAAGTAATTCAAAGATCTTTTTTTCCTCAATAGGACTGTAAGACCTGCTGTTTTATGATGATAAGAGAGAAAAAGGAAAACACCCCCACCAACCCCTTTTCACATGAAGTCGCCCAACTGAAAACAGAGAAACACAGAGAGTGTGTCTTGTGTCTGTCGTCGTTCGGTCCCTCAGTCCTGTCTGACTCTGTGACCCCATGGACTGCAGCACACCAGACTAAGGTACATTATTAAGGTATATTCTGTCTGTACCTTAATAATGCTACACACCAATTTAATTTTCTATTTTAACTTACAGGTAAAGGCTCAGTAAGTACACCATCTAGCACAGAGCCACAGATACTTTGTGCTGATTCTCTGGAGAGTTACTCCAGAATATGCTAAGCCTCACTTCCTCTGCAGGGACAGATAAGCACTTTTAAGTCACTACTTGTACGGTAAAAGTCCCGGACCTCACTGCCCAGTTTGGCCATGGAATCACATATCACTACTCACTCAATCGCCTACTCTTCACTATCTAGACTCCAAGCAATTGGTAAGCCAGGAAGAGACAGCCATACTGGTCAAAGATTAGCAACTGTATTTCATTTTTAGCCCTTTCTCTTCAACACCAACTAAGTACTTAAGACTGTTGTTATGGGAGGCTCCCAAGCTCCCAGAAAAGGTTAGTGAAATTATCTAAGCCTTACATATTAAGCCAACTGGTGAGGACTACAGGTGGGGTGGGCAAGGGCATCTACATGGGGTAGAAGAGAATCAGTCATGTGGCCAACCCAAACACAGGGCCCGTGCCACGAAACCCAGCACATGTCCCTCCGCCAGCGTTCCATCCCTGCTCTTCACAGAGGCACTGACACACGTGAGCCTCTGGAAACCTACCTGCAGGGCCTCCACTTCTTGAAGCCAGTCTCTGGCTCTCTGCACAGAGTCTTTCAGCGCCGCGCCGTTGGGCAGGTGTGCGGGGATCTCCTCAATCTCCTTCACCACGGCGGCCAGGCTGTTCAGTGAATGCCGAGGCCTGGAGAGCAGAAAGACTGTACTCAGCCTCTGTGCGACTCGCGCTTCTAGTGGCTTACTTATCAGAGAAGTTAGAAAAACCACTTCAAAGGAAATTCACAACTGCAAATAAACTTTTTGAAATGGAAAGTAACTACAAGACATCAAATTATCTACGTAAGACTAAGGCAAATAACTCAGTTCTACTTAGTTCTGATTTGACAATGGAATAACCATAAACTTCTGTTTGCAAAAGGTAGCTTAGGGATAATTTATTCCATGTTAAACTAGAAACACTATCAAGACTCATACAGCTCCACTAAGATAAGCAAAAATCTCCAGGATATCAGCACACCAAAGCACAGAACCCAAAACTTTTGTGTCCTCTGCTCAATGACCACTATTTCAGGATTAAACAATAACATCCAGAAAATAGCTGTCCCTTGTACTTTATGCTGTCAGCTGCAACAGTAAAGATCTGTTAGACAGAAAGCAAGATGAGGAGGAACACCTTCTCCCCTCAGATGGTCAGCCCGAGCCCAGCGCGTCCCCAAGCACAGACACGGTCACGAGGCAGCAGCACAAACGCTGGGACTCCCAGCGCTGCCACCACTGTCAGACACTGCGGTGTTCAGATGTTTCTCTTTAAGACTCCTTGGGATCTCTTTCATTAACTGTGGGTTTAAACAGCTTCACTTATTTGTAAATGTTTTCTTTCCTCAAAGATGTTCCCATTGAGATCCAGGGAAATTTCATTAAACCGCTTCTAGAAAACGACTGTCCATTTGAACCATTCATTTCACAATCAGTAAATCAAGAAAAAAATAATAATCTTCTTCTGACCGAGTTCCAAAGCAGTTCCAAACATCTCAGCTAAACTTCCACACGCACAGCTCAGCTGCTGTGCCTGGATCACACCCTAATGCCTGGTCCTGCCCAGCATGGACCCAGCACAAGCCCTCCCTAGGGGAGGCGTGGCCGCGCTCGGTTACCTGGCCTTGAGGAGACTCTTGGCTCTGTCATCCCAGTGCTCTGATACTGTGAGCAGTTCCTGAAGCCGCGCCATAGCCTTCTCCACGGCTGAATACGGGGCCAGGCCCACCCCCAGGTCTATGAGACGTCTCATATCATCTAAGGTGAGGGAGCTCGGGTCCAGGCAAGCCTGCTGCACCTCCTCCAGCCAATGGGCCTGCTCCAGCCGGACACGCATCTCAGCAAGCTGGGGGAGCTCAACATCAAATTCAAAGCTGACATCCAGCAAGTCCTGCAGCTCGGCAGCGCTGGGCATCTCCTCAGAGAGCAGTTTCTGGCTATGCTGTTGGAAATCTTCTACACGATTCAAGAGATCCTAAAAAAACACAGGTTGTTGCATCAAAACACGAATTTCAGCAACTGGCTTCTTGCAAACTTAGAATCTTCAATGCATATTCAACATGACCCTCTGCCATCTCACTTGATTCTAACAACAATACACATAAACATGACAATGCATAAGCCAACTGGCAGTTAAAACAAGTGGCTCTAAGACAGACTTATGGCAGCTGTGATGAGTAGTCACTTTCAAGGTAAAAATTTCCAACCATCTCTCCACTGCAGGCCTGTTACAATCTCTTTATAAACATGTATCACTCAAGCTGCTATTAATATTAAACACATTTGCAAATAGATGTACAAATTAACCACTCAAGAACAGGACTGCATCATGTCAACTGAGCTTATTTACAAAATATAGGATGACCACATATAGGAGGGGGGCAGCCCCCATCCGGGCACCTTCAGCAGCGGTGTCTGACTGAGGACACAGGGGAGGGCGTGCAGCTGGGTCACAAACTGCCGGAGCTCATTCACGGTCAGCTGATTGTGGGATTTCCCTCCACCAGACCGGTATCTAGAGACACAAAGGCCCAAGAAGGCTGCATGAGGACAGGTGTGCCAGCACCCCAGACTCCAGCCACAGCAGACTCCCCAGGGGTCCACACCCAAACCGGGTGTGCACAGAGCCTACCTCGTCTGCCTCTTGCCATTAAGCAACTGCTGGGCAACAGAGGCGCATTTCTCTGCGTCCTGTGTGACTAAGCGGAGGTGACGTAGAAGATCATTGTCTGGAAATTTCTTCATCTCAGATTCTTCAATCAAAGCCTTAAAGCTGACAAGGCCTAGAAATAAAGAAAAGATCACCTCTTCTGTGATCAATATATATGAAGTTCTGGTATGAAATACAGAAGGGGAGGTTTGATTTTATCAGCTCTTATCTATGGATATTTGCAATGCTCTCCCTCTAATAAATTTGTTGATTTTTTTTGGCCGGGGCGGGGTGGGGTGCCCTGAGAGCGGAGGGCTTTATAAAGTGCCTGGAGCTGGCCTTTAACATAGACAAGTTTATGAAACAAAGAACACCTGACTTGTCAGGACAGAGCATATAAAGATCCTCCTGTGGCTGGAGCCACACTTTCCTCCTACATCTATCTAACTGCAGCTAGCAGGGAACCAGCGGCTTACAGACTGAACTTGCACACGCCCTGGAACAGGAGAGGGCAGAGACCCTGCTGAGCTACATAAAGGAAAGCAAATGGAACCACTGAGAGAAGAGAAGCGAAGGGAAGCAGTGACTCTCAAAGGTAATACCGAGGACAGAGACTTTGACTAGAGCTAAAAAGTAATAACAAACACGTCACTGACTCTTAAGGATATACTGTTTGTGTCATGAATGCTAGTTTAAAAAAAAAAAAAAAAGGGCAAAACAAACAAACCTTTTCTAAGGTTCCATATAAAATGTGAAATACTTTTGTTTCTGAGACAGAGACGTGTTAAGAGTTATTATGTTTTGTAATAACACTGTCTTTGTTAAAAATACAATCTTTCAGAACTCCTATATTAAGACTTCATTTCGATGTATGGACATCTGCCTCATTCACTCTTGGCTTTAAAACCTGTACTAAAGCTCTAAGCCTGGCTGGACAGATGAGCTAAATCAGGCTGCTTCAAGTAATGTTTGCTGATAACTGTTTGCTGACTATATTACAATCAGTCCCAATTTGTCAATCACCAAATCACACTTTCTATATACCACATACTTTTCTTCTTATTAATCTTAGCCTCCAAAGCTTCATTCACATTCAAGGCCCACTCGTTATAAGACTCTGCTCGAAGCTTCAATGCATTCATCATGGGGTAGAGGTCATCCAGAGTGTATCTGTACCTGGAAACAGAAGAGCAGGTTGGCTTTGAGATACATGGGCCTGAAGGAATCAGATGCCAATGTCACAAAGCCTAAATTAAACAGTCGGTGCTTTCCACAGGGAGAAAAATCATTCTTCCTACTCACCTCAGTTTGTATTTATAAGGAGGACAGGAACATAACTCCTGTACGTGATGCAGGCAAACAAGCAGGCCAGGTTTGCAGCAGCAGGAGAGGGCAGACATGAAGCACGTGGTTTTGCATTTCACACACTGACGCTCATCATCCGGCAACAGTTCAAAATCCATTCTTTCCGAATCAATTACTCCCTAAAATAAAGTGTACTTTAGAGATTGCCAAAGGATAATACCGCCCAGTAGCTCCCAAGAAAAACATGCAATAGTTGAGCTTTAAAAATATGACAGAGAGAAAACCTTACCAAAACAGAGAGTGCATGATTAAAAATGTGTGGACCCAGTAAATGTGGGCAAGTTAACCTATTTCACTCGTCTGGAACAATCTCTTCTGGACAAAGTAGGTCCTTACGTTTGGCTATATTGATCTGAATATGAGAACAGCTATTCACAGGCTTATAAAACTACTTAGATTAGCTGCTGCTTCTACTCAAAGTTGGCCTTGCCCATGTTTTGGGTATATATAAGAGCAAAGAAATGTAAATACATTCTACTGCAGAGGAAATGCTATATAGGGCTTCAGAGAATCCATAAAAATAACAAATATAAATAAAAGGAAAGAAGATGGGGCAAGCAGAGAAGACTATCATGCAGGAACTGTGGATGGGAAGCCAATGAGTGGTCTGTTCGGCTCCTGGAAAAGGTTCGACAATCTGTGACACAGAGACTGAAGGCAAAATAAAGCATCTCATAACCAAGTGTCAAGAAAAATGAGGTCTTGAGCCAGTATGTCTCTACTGTGATGTGTAGCACCTGACGACAAGCCCTTCTAGGATGTATCTTTTGTTCTGGAAAAATTGAACTTGTACCACTTTTTCTCCTTATCTGGAACTGTGTCCAACCGAAGCCTGAGAACGCAGAGTCTGACCAACTCATGTTTATAAACCAGCCAGCTCCTTTGTTTTACTCTTTCATTCTGTATTTCAACCTCTGGACCATTTCACATCCTGCTCATCAGAAAAGTTAGGAAAAACCTAATAAATAAAATTTGGTTCTAACCTGAAATTAATTCTTAAAAAGGACTTTGTTATGGAGATGTCTTAAGATTTTTGTTTAAAGTAAGATTAAGGATCAACTCTATGAATTTTGGTTGAGAATAAATCATATTAGTCCACTCAACTTTAATTTGTAAATTTCCACATCTGGAAAAAAAACTATGAGTTCTCCAAGTTGCAAAAACAAGCTACCACTATTGATGGAAGACCTTAGTAAGACACTTAAGCCCTCTGGGCACTGTTTCCAGAACTGTACAATATCAGGGGAAGGCGAGCAAGCGGTTGTTCATTCACAGTGGGCTCCAGGGAGCCAACATGCTAAAGAGGCACATTAAAAAATAAATCAATATGACTATTTGTGGATATGACTGTCTCCAAAGAATCTACAAAAAAGCTATAAGAACTATTGAGTTTGGGAAACAGTCAGGATAGAGTATTTGAAAGTCAACTGTATTTAAAATGCCAGCAATAAAAAACTGGAAAAAACTCTGAAGTATTATCACGAAACATGGAATGAAAGAAACCAAGAAGACCTCAATAGGGACCTTCCCTGGTGGTCCAGTGGATAAGACTCCCCACTTTCACTGCAAGGGGCACAGGGATGATTCCTGGTCAGGCAAATAAGATCCCAAATGCCCAGCCTTTCTAGCACAGCCAAGAAAAAAAGACGACCTAAACAAATGAGGGGATATACTATGTCCATGGATTAGAAGACTCAGTATTGTTAAAAGATCAATTCTCCCCCAAACTATCCGTGAATTTAATGCAGTTCCAATCTAAATGCCAACAGCCATTTTGGTAGAATCAGTAGGCTGATTCTCTACACTTTATATGGAAAAGCAAAGGAACTGAAACAGGCAAAAAATTTTTAAAAGGAGCAAAGTTGGGAGGATTCAAATTACTTCAAGGCTTATTAGAAAATTATAGTAATCAAGACCTTAAGGCATTAGCAAGAGGATAAATGCATAGGCTAACAGACTAGAACAGAGTACAGAAGTAGCTCCACACGTGTCAATTTTCAACAAAGGTGCCAGGACAAGTCAATGGAAAAAGGAGAATCTTCAAGAAATGGTGCTAGAACAATTAGACAGTCATATGCAAAAACAGTGATCTCAACCACAACTTGTCATAAACAAAAATTACTTAAGAGGATTAAAGACTTAAATGTAAAAACTAAAACTAACAATTCTAGATGTCTACACATTAGGAAACGCTTGTGACAGGTTAGGCGAAGATTTCTTAGGAAGGCACACCAAAAAAGATTCATTAAAATCAAACAAACAACAAAAAAAAAACATGATAAACTGAATTTCATCAAAATGAAAAACTTCTGTTCTTTGAAAGACACCGCTAAGCAGATGGAAAGACAAACCACTAACTGCAAGAAAGTGTTTGCAGAGCACTTATGGTCAAAATAAAGAGGAGCCTCACAACAGACCCGTGAAAAGGGGCACAGCCAGACAAAGGGAGCAGACGCTGCACCAAAGGGATGCACACACAGGCAGCGAACGTGACAAAGTGTCCTCTATCGTCAGCCACTAGAGAAATGGAAATTAAAAGCATGATGCAGCATTATCATGTATCTATTAGAATGGTCCTGTGTGTAAGGACTTTACTAAGTAACACCCAATGACATTCAGATGGGAGTTCCAGAAACCTTACCAATTTGCGAACAGTTTCCCTGAGCGCCTTCTCGTCCTCAATCATGATGGCCATGTCCTTCTGAACAGTTGAGGCCACTACAACGTCTAGGACATCCGCCTTGGAAGCCATCTTGCAGATCATCTCGTCATGGGAGAACACGCAGTAGCGGTGGAGCAGACGGTAATGCTCCACACACTGTCGGCCCAAGGGCAGCTGCGCCAAAAGAAGGGAAGACACGTGACATGTGGGAGGAGACACCTTCCTGTTTCCAAAGACCCTGACCTTTACTACCTCGGGTAATCGCCCGTATCATACATCAACCCTACAACTAGACTCAAAGCAGCCTCGGACCTTTTAAAATCTTTGCACCTCAAAGATCTGGCTATTAGGGACCTTAACTATAACAGGGTTTAAAAACCCAAAGTATTACTGAGGCATTACTGTCTACAACAATGTAGAA
This sequence comes from Bubalus kerabau, assembly GCF_029407905.1. Classification (NCBI taxonomy): domain Eukaryota; kingdom Metazoa; phylum Chordata; class Mammalia; order Artiodactyla; family Bovidae; genus Bubalus; species Bubalus kerabau. The sequence continues at coordinate 134,986,188 of NC_073628.1, read as the reverse complement.
TTTAATCAGAAATATGAATCTTCACATTTCCTGAAGCAACTGTGTGAAACTGGTGTGGTTAACCTACCTCGGAGAACAAAAATGCTCTAAAAACTATTATTACTGTACAGAAAATAATTAGAGGTGAAGGAAGTAGTAGTGTTTTTATTAAAAAGCACTGAAACAAGGTTACAATTTATTAGCTTTAACACCACACCCACTTAAAACTAGACAGCTCTTTTTAAGTAAATGACAAGTATTAATACTAATATAAAAAATTCAATTTACAACCGTCTAAAATCAAGTATCATTAAAAATTACTGTGTTTGGATAATTTAAGTCAGGGTACAGTCTTCAGACTGGAAATGTTTGTTGTTAGTTTGCAATGAGATATGAGCTTCAAGCAAAGCATAACTCAAAAGACTCTTCACCAGGCCCTGGGTTCACACTGCAGGCTAGTGCCTTCTCCTGCTGGAAGGTACACAACTGGCGGACCTGCCATCTCAGCAGCAACTGGTTTAAGCAACTAGAAAGTATAACCCACTTCTGCAGGAAAAACAATACATGTCAAAAGGCTCACGAGGTCATAATCACACACCCAATCAACAGTGCAGAAGTTAACGGCCTCAGCAAAATTGAAACCTTGATTGAAACCGCTGTGGTAGGCTCTTGGAAAGGTGATCACAAACTCCCCAGCACACTGATTAGTTCGGTAAACCTAAGGAGACAAAAACTGGAGATTTTCAGTGACATTTCTCATGAAAGACACTCTGGGCACAGAGTATCAGATGATTTTCCAGAAAGGGCAGGCAAACAAGTGTGGTGGGTATTACCTAGAGATACATGTTTCTGCCACAAGATGGAGTGGTTACTCAGACTTCCAGGTGTGTAAGTATCTCAAGAGAAAACAGCTTACACCACAACAATCTGGCTATATCCAGGATCGGGACACACCCTTCTAAATAGTTATCATACCGAAAGAGGAACTCCTACCACCCATTAAAGAAATTCCACTCTATTTCAAGGATCTTGTTCCGTACAGAACTCTTCCTGATTTGGGCCTCAAACTTAACCCCCACCAATTCCTCTTTTCCAACTGTTCTCCCCCAAAACACACCCGAACTGTTCTAGGTACAAAATCCTCATGCTGAACCAATTATTATGTAATAATAACATCAGGGGCTTCCCAGGTGGCACAGTGGTAAAAAAAAAAAATCTGCCTGCCAATGCAGGAGACACAGGAGAGAGATGCGTTCGATCCCTGGGTTGGGAAGATCCCCTGGAGTAGGAAATGGCAACTCACTGCAGTATTCCTGCCTAGGAAATCCCACAGACAGAGGAGCCTGGTGGGCTCCAGTCCCTGGGGCTGCAGAGATGGACTCAGCGAGCCCGCACACCTATGCCTCCACCAGCGGCTCCAAAGTGCACTCCCAGACCAGGAGCAGCGACGCCCACCGAGAGCCTGTTTGCAAACGCAAGTTCTCGAGCACCAGCCAGGCGGGCCATGAGCACAAGCAGTTTCTGGCTGAGGCCCAGCCCTGTGCTGCAACATGCTCTTAGGGCTCCAACAGGCAAAGTGTGAAGACCACTAACCACCACACAATCCTGTCACCAGGACTGCCTCCTCCCTCCCCAACTCTGTGCCACGTACACTACACTTCTTCAGAGCCCCACACCTGGGCCTCAACACCCTCATGAGCCCTTTCCAGTTCTCCAGAGGTGACACCCTTGTCAAACCACACCACCCTTCCATTGTCTGTGTAAACATTATCTGTCTTTTCTCTTAAATTGTGGGTCCCTAAAATGCACAATTTCATTCATCTGCCTCTCTGGATCCAGAGTCTAGCCCCATATGGTTTACTCAACTATTAAAGAACTGGGCTGGAGGTCTCTTCTAAAGCCAGCTACCAGCTCATCCCAGTGCTTAAAATTCCTTCACAGTAAAGAGTTTGCCTGCAATGCAGGAGACCTGGGTTGGGAAGATCCTCTGGAGAAGGAAAACGGCAACCCACTCCAGTATTCTTGCCTGGACAATTCCACAGACAGAGGAGCCTGGTGGGCTACAGTCCATGGGGTCACAAAGAGTTGGACATGACTGGGTGGACTAACTTTTGCTTTTTTTTTTTTTTGCAAAACAAATCAGAAAGGTCCATCAATGTGGGGTGGGGAAATCAATATGGAAAATGCCAACAATGAGGTGATGGTGGTGTTTTGATGGCTACTGGTCCTTATTTTCTAAGCTCTGGGCCATGAATATTTGATGATCCTTCAAAGAAAGGTCCTCTCCATCTGCCCCACTTACTAGCTTGTGAACCCAAAAGCATAAAACGGAGATCATGAGATCAAGAATTCCACTTAACACTGTAAATCTATCATTTACACTGGCTTGAGCTAACTAAGATGGATTCTCCGACTTTATACATTTCAGTCTGGCCTCCCAAATGTCTCCCAAGTTTCCACTGAAAGGAAGTCAGTACACAAAAGTGTCACTTTGTACAGAAACCTCAGAGGAAAAAGCGTCCAGCACCTTTCAGTCTAGAGTGGGCGCCCTGGGATCCAAGCTCAAGACTGTGAAATACATTCTCTTTTTTTGTTGTTGTTGTTTTAAATTTTCTCTTAAAGTAAGCTTAATTAGGAGTGGTGGGGAGAGTGTTTAAGATCCACCAGGAAGTCACCATTTCAGTTCACCATTCAAAATCAAGGTCATGTATACTTGATAAACTATTTTCTAAAGTAGGAATGGTGTATGAAGGATTCAGACACACAAGTTTAGACCTAATTTATAACAGAACCTAGCCATTTCCACAGTGAAAGTGAAAGTCGCTCAGTCATGTCTGACTCTTTGTGACCCCATGGACAGTCCATGGAGTTCTCTAGGCCAGAATACTGGAGTGGGTAGCCTTTCCCTTCTTCAGGGGATCCTGCCAACCCAGGGATCGAACCCAGGTCCCCTGCATTGCAGGCAGATTCTTTACCAGCTGAGCCACAAGGGAAGCCCAAGAATACTGAAGTGGTTAGTAACACAGTAACTAATTTATACTAACAAGACTCATTTTCTAAGGCTTTTGTTTTGCTGCTTTGAAGAGCTCAAGTTACAAACTAAGTCATAGTTTAGAAAGCAGGATGGTGATGGTGCACAGCCTAGGAATACACTATGAGCTGAACCCTGGAGAGGAAGGGAGGAGGCGGCCTGCACTTCCTACGGCAAAATGAGGGTGCTCCGCACGTTATCAGCTGTAACAAACCAGCTTTTTTCACGGTGTTTTGAGGATCCAGTCCCACTGGCTTAAGGCAATATTGTATGAAATTACACCACACAGTTATTTCTACACAACCAAATCAGCTGCATAAAGTCTCGGGCAATAGGGAGAAAGAGAAGTGGGGAGTTAAGTGTGGGTGGAAGGAGGATCGACCCAAACATACAGGCACTTCGTGAGTCATCAGGGTGTTGGGGTTCATGATGGTGACAAGCTGGTGGAGAAGGTCGGGCTGGGAGATGAAGAGCTCTGGGGCCAGCTTCTTCATCACGGTCTCCAGTTGCTCAGCGGCGTACCCGGGAACGCCGTACCAGGTCTTTGGCTCACCCCTAAAGCAGCAAAAGCAGACCAATCTCAAAAAACACAGGATATTTCAGCAGCTTCTTACAAAATCAACCAGCAAATATCAATGCAAACAAAATGGTTCACCAGTTTCTACTTTAAGATCTTGCTTTCTAAGGCAATGTTCACACTGAAGAAATATCACCAAGTATCACCAGAAATATGATCTGAACACAGTGATGCACTTTGCCTCTTCAAGTATAAAGTCTAAACACGGGAATTCCACCTGAGGCCCCACCCCCCCCTTTCCTCCCATTTTACCTGACCCTTCAGAAAACATAGGGATCGAGCACTCCTGAGAATATAAGGTATCATGGGAGCCAGAGGGTAGATGATGACCACAACTGCCGACAGCAACTAGCAAGAGAGCAGCGTTCCAGGTCTTCCCTTCCCTTGTCTGCGCTGTTGGAGGAGTTAAACCAAACTCCAGGGAGGCAATCAGCACTTCTAAAGGGCGCTTGTTCTTCAAAGCACAGTAAACTGTCAACCAATTAATCTGCAACAACCTATGAGGTATGGTAAATACTGCCACTTCACAGCTGGAAGTGACTGCTTGGGGAGCAGGACTGAGGCTCTGCCCATATGTGCCAACTCCTTCTCTCGTGGGACATCCTCAAAGTCCTTGTGTGAGGAGTTATATCCCACCCCCCGCCTCCCTCCACAGGCACGTGAGGAGGTGGCCCACTTGACCACGCACAGACGTCGGTCCTCGGTCAGCCCTCAGAAGCGGGCGGCTCTGAGAACCTAGAGCGACCACAGGCCCTGACCCCTGTCCCTCACCCAAGGGGGCTGCCTAGGCTGCCACTGCCACCCAATGGGAACGGTGCTCTCTAGACTTCTTGTGAGTAAAGACTTCTCTGACAGTTAGAGAAAAGCTGCCTATCTTCCCACCAAAAACTCATGTGCAAGTTCAGGGCTTCATGGACTTCCTATAGATTCTTAAGAGTTTTTGTCTCAACATGTCAGGCTGCTTGTTCCAACAACAGTTAACAAAAATCTTAAGGAATAAAAACTCATTACTTTTCAGACACAGTTAAAGGGTGTGTCACAGTTAAGAGGTGGGTAAGTATTCCAACCCAGCTGGCATGCTTTTCACAGGTTCTCTGGACTCCTCACCAGTGCAGGTAGTTAATCGAATAGCTCCAGTGGTCTTCAATGTGCCAACAGAAGGAAGAAAAGCACATTCCCACGTACAGCCAAGGAAGCTTCATGCCGCATATGTCGGCAGTGATGTGAGCGAGAACAGACTGCTCCATCACTGGCATGTTGTTTAGATTCCAGCCACTATCAAGATACTCCTAAAAATAAGGAGATTAAAAAAGTATAAAGGTTTAGCTCTAACATGCTAACAATTTGGAACTCCGCTGGTTTCAAAAAGCTGGTTGTAAATAGTCTTCAAAATGAAGAGAATGGGGGTGGCGGGGCTATTTGGGGGGAAGAGAGGAGCGGCCATTGTGCTTACTTCCTGGATGCCCATAGATTACTTCTGCCCAGCTTTGTGCCTTATGTAAGTGGGTACACACACACACACACGTCTGATCCCAATGCCTCAGGTTTTCTTCAGAAGGAGAAACCAAAATTATAGAATCTGAAGGCAAAGGGAGGTAAGTGATTCTCCTGTATCATCTAGGATTCTTATTTTTCTGTGGGTTCTTTCTTCATTAATTGAAACCAACCAGCTTTAAGGGCATCTGCCTCCTCCTCCAAGTCTCAGCGCTCACAGCTCAGCTTACCTCCTCCTCAGGTGAGAGCTTGACTTTCCCATCTCGGACAGGGAAGCCACTGCCAAACTCCTTCGAGGCAATATCGGCTCCATATTCCACGGTGACATCCTCTTCAATAGTGCTCACTAGTCGCCAAAATTCCTTCTCTACCAGTTCCGTGGGAACCATCTATAAACAAAACAGTGAGGAACAGAAGAAAGTGGCTTTCTGCAGCTGCTCGTGGCCGTGAGCAACCTAAGCATCATAGAGTAGCAGGCTGAGGAAAAACAGTCCCTAACACCCCAAAGGGCTCCCCAGGTGGGTCAATGGTAAAGAATGTGCCTGCCAAAGCAGCAGACACAGGTTCGATCCCTGGGTCGGGAACATCCCCTGGAAGAGGAAATGGCAACCCACTCTAGTACTCTTGCCTGGAGAATCCCATGGACAGAGGAGCCTGGGCGGGCTACAGTCCATGGGGTTGCAAGAGTTGGACAAGACTTGGCGCGCATGCCAATGTCCCAAATGTGCCACAACTGGCCCCTCTGCAGCTCAGATGTGAACAATACCTTCTTAAAACCACTTCTATAACCAGAGAGTATGAACCAAGAATTCATGCTCCTCTATCAACAACCTGGCCACTACTGTAAAAGGACTCAAGGAAAGCAAAATGCTGAGATTTCAGAATTAGAGGTGTTTTTCTGTTTTGAGAAATCCAAAACACAACCTGGCGGACTACTGTTTGGTAACAACGGTCGGTTGGCTGTGTTTGAATGATGCTTTATCTTTTGAGATGCGTCTGATCGCATCACCTGAATCCACGTTCTCACTCTCTGCACCTGACCTGGCAGAGAGTAATGCGGGCAGCCACAAGGTAAAGATAGGCTGCCGTGATTCTGCAGCTGCAAGCTCACATGTAAAGAGCCACCAGGAATGTAAAAGAATGCTTAGGGTCTGCTGTTCATCTGATATGAGGTCAGAGGCAGTCTTTCCAAGTCCTCATCATTTCAGTGAAACAAAAAGCCAACCACGGATAGAAGAGGCACCAGAACTGTTTTAGCAAACACATGGAGAAATGATATGTAATACAGGAGGGATCAAAAGAACTGAAAATTTAAAGGGCATATAACCTGAATTTATTTATAAGCCTGTTAAATAAGGGGCTATTTTAAGTAACATTAGTGATGTTAGGAGCAGGTTCACGCATACATTGCTGGGATACCATAAATGATACAGCTAGATGTATCAGATGGGGAGAAAATGGATAAATATTAAGAAAATAATCCAACTAAAGAGATGCACACAATGTTTGCTATACCACTTTATTACTAGTGAGAGAAAAAAACACAGCTTAAGTCTCCAGAATTATAGTAGGAACCCTTTCATTTTGGTGTACTCATTTGCTGGAATAATAAATACTGAATGAAGCATGCTTATGCTTCTAAGTGAATAAAAGAGAATTTAGAATTGTAAAGCTCACAGCGCTACTTTATGACAACGTCAGAAGAAGTGAGCAGGCCCCAGGGCACAGCACACTGACTGGCACGCAGGGGTCAGTCAGTAAATGGGGTGTTTCCTTCAAACTGTGTTTGCTGAATTGAAAGGACTGCCGGTGTTTTCCTTTAATCAGTATTCTGTTACTGCTGCTGTATGATTTGTCTCGAAAAACCTACCTTTAGGGAAATCAAATGAAATCTTAAGAGTGCCTTTTTAAAGTATTGTGGAATTTTAATACTGCTGCTAAGTCGTTTCAGTCGTGTCCGACTCTGTGCGACCCCATAGACGGCAGCCCACCAGGCTCCCCCGTCCCTGGGATTCTCCAGGCAAGAACACTGGAGTGGGTTGCCATTTCCTTCTCCAGTGCATGCAAGTGAAAAGTGAAAGTGAACTTGCTCAGTCGTGTCCGACTCTTAGCGACCCCATGGACTGCAGCCCACCAGGCTCCTCCGTCCATGGGATTTTCCAGGCAAGAGTACTGGAGTGGGGTGCCGTTGCCTTCTCCAATAAATTAAAGGTTTTATTGTGCATGAAATGACTACCAGAGTTAAGAACCAACTCAAATATCCTCAAATACACCTTCCCTCAAAGTTATTAAAATCCTAAATCAGAGCAGCATGTATGTACATACATGGACTGGCATGTTGAAGTAATCCGATTTGAATGCATCTGCCATTTCACCGAAAGTACGGAGAGTATAGTCCCTGGCCGCCTGCTCAAAGCCGAATGCTTCTTGTGGCTTACTGCATTCCTGTCAAAAAACAAAGAGAGAGGAAAAATATTTATGTATATTCATATTTACTTATAGTTCACATACATGTATATATGAGAAATCATAATTACATGTTCTATTAAAATGACTTGTGCAGTGTAATTCCACTTGTCTGGAAAATATTAACAGTGCTTATCCACTGTGAAATCATCTATATTTTAGGTTGTTCAGTTCCTAGGAATGTTTGCAAAGAGCATACAATGCTTTTTTTTAAATGAGAAGTTTTAAACGCAGAGTTATTAAACCATTTTTCTGCCTCTTCGCTGACTGCATAGCTGTGCAGTCACTTCCAAGACCTCCTTTCTATTCAGGCCCACCCCAGTCTTTACCATGAGCCTCATTCTTATCAACTGCCAAATCTAAAACCCAAAGGCAAAGAAAACACATTTGAAGGACACGCTTTATGGCCGCCGCTGCTATCGCTTCTGACCTGAGCCACGCACTTGGGGCACCTCCAGTCGCCCTTGGGGACGTCGTGCAGCGGCGGCATCAGGCAGAAGGTGTGGTAGCTGTCGTCACACCCGTCGCACAGGAGGAGCCGGTCCTCGTCGCTGCCGCTGCCGCACAAGAGGCAGACGTACAGGTCAACCTGCAGCGTGAAAACACGCACGAACACAGGCGTGAGCCGCAGTATGACTCTTGAGAAATTCTAAGAATGTGATGAATCTGCAGCATAATCTAGTCTCTTCAATCTTCTGCACATGAAAATGTTTCGTCCTCTGTAAGGAACATTTTAAATAAAAATGCTTCACCTTCTGTAAGAGATACTTCACAATACCCATGCATTCCCAACTGTACAGAGTAATCTTCAAGATTTCTCAATCATGTGTTTTAATTAAAGTTACTTGTTAAATATCCAGCTTGTAGTAGCTTACAGAAAGATAAGTCTTCTAGAAGAATAACATGTTAGGCAATAAATTATTCATCTAACCAAACACAGAACTTACAAAGGAAAAGTTTAATTTTAGCATGTTAAAAGGAAACTGTTTTAAGTTAATTAAGCATATCAAATTACCACTTTACATCCTAATTCGATTGATAGTTAAGAAGCTCTCCCAAATACGTAAGGACAAAACTACTTAGTCATCGCCTGCTAGAAGCTGAATACCATTTCCCCCAAATTCACATGTTGAGTCTTGACTCCCAGCACCTCAGAATGCAACTGCATTTGGAGACAGGGTCTTAAAGAGGTCGTTAAAAAGGTCATATTTGTTTTTGTTTAGTTGCTCAGTTGTGTGTGACTCTTTTGCAATCCCATGCCTGCCAGGCTCCTCTGTTCATGGGATTTCTCAAGTAAGAACACTGGAGCAGGTTGCTATTTCCTTCTCCAAGGGATCTTCCCAACCTAGGGATCAAACCCAAGTCTCTAGCATTGCAGGTGGATTATTTACCTCTGAGCCAGCAGGGAAGCCTCAAAAGGCCCTATGGATGGGCCTTAATCCAACCTGACTGGTGTCCTGATAGCAAGGGGAGACTCGCACACAGACACACACAGAGGAAAGCCACGCGAGGACCATCTACAAGCCAAGGACAGAGGCCTCTGGAATAAACCAAGCCTGCAGACACCTTGATCTCAGACTTGCAGCCTCCAGAACTGTGGGAAAATCGATTTCTGTTGCTGAAGCCACTCGGTCTGTGATACTTCATTACGGCAGCCCGAGCAGACGTCTTCGTTGTAGCCAACAGAAACCTGGATTGGCTCACAAAACCACTTTTCTGATGGCTGTGTTTTCGTGGTGGGGCAGGGACAGATATTTATGAAGAGAACATTTAACTGAATAACGTCAAATTCCAAGATCAAAAGTACTGTTGTTAAGCTGCTGCTCCCAGGCGCTCAGAAGGGGGCTGAGGTAGAAGCCTGGCTTTTTCTGTCCCCTTGAGTGAACAGCCCTGCCAGGCCCTGGCTGCCCGGGGCCCCACACTCCTTCCCCTTTCCTTCCTTGCTGGAGAACACCATCGTGATTTTCTGATCCACCTGCAGCTTACCTGGAGGCGGGTGAGTCACTTAGCAACGACTGCACAGACTGGAGCTCACCATTATTCAGTGCTAAATGGCACGGCCTCCAGAAATATGGCTGTCCTTGTCCCCTGAAGTGACTACCATCTTCATGATGCATCCGTGTTCCCTGTTTATGAGCTGACAATACAAACCACCTCTGCAGGTCTCTTCACTGTTAGACACTGAACCAGCAGTCCTAGGCAAGGCATTAAGTATTTATAAACTGGGCCATAGAAGAGTTTAAACATGTCAACTCACAGCATTGGTAGTTTTTTTAGCTCGACTCTTGGGTTTTTCCTTCTCACTTTCTGTAACATACTCTTTCTTTTCAACAGGTTCTTGCTTGACGCTGCTTTTCACGTCTTTGTCTGTAAGAGGCAGTCCAGGTTAGCACTTTCTCTGCTCTGCCTTCTTCAGCTTTCTCCCTCCTCACCACCTCCTCCCGAAGCACACACTGAATGGGTGTCCTGCGGCTCTCACTGCAGCGGCAGGGGCACCCTGAGTGACCACGCTCAAGGGCTCTGTGCTCATCACTTTATGATGAAGTGCAAACTCTCCCATCACTCAGATCTAAGATATGAGCACTTCTGGAGATGTTGCTCAAGTCTGTATGCTTTTCATGTGGGAGGTGAAGATATGGTCTTCTTAAGACTAAGACATAACATATACAGCTGCAAGGAAATCCCTCTTGTTCTTGACTATGAGACTGATAGTTCACCACCAGAGCCTTCCTCCACATCACAGATTATCCTTCCATGATCTAAGAGCACTAACCTAACTTTCTCGTTTCAAAGATGCAGACTTTTTAAAAACACTCGCTATTAACTAATGGGCCATCCTGCGGCAGGTATTGTACTAAAGCATTACTGTAGCTATCACATCATGCTTTGTATCGAATCTGTTTCAGAGACAAGAAAACTGGCATTCACAGAAGACAAGAAACATCTCTAAGGCCATACAACCAGTTAGTGGTTGAGCCAGGATCAGACTCAGATCTACGTTTTTAAAATCCCATCTATTTTCTATTACCTTGTGCTGCCTTTACACTAACACACCAACCTCTAAGAAAAGTCAACTTTAGTAATGTCTTCATTACTAAGTGCCTCCCTATACAGAACTTCTCTCAAGAGAGCGCCAAACCTACCTTTCTGTGACTGACATCAAGCAATGGCCAGGCAGGCAGCTGTCAATTAAAACTCAGACTAAGAAAGCATGCCTGAAAGCAAGCCTGTCAGATCTTCAGTCAAAGGCACCCGTGCTTCTCACAGATCACTTCTTTACAATTAATGGTACCAATCCAAAGTTCAAAGGAGCAACTAGAGACGGCTGAGACAGTTTCACCTTCTGGTCACTTCATATGTGAACAAACACAGTAAGACTGTATTTCTCAGGGTGCAACCCGATGACCAGTATGTAACCCAGTGACTAGTATGTAAAGCGGCTCCACTATTTTAACCAACAGACGAACGACTGTTTTCACTTAGCTGCTCTTCCTTCCTATTCGTGGATGAACTTTCTTACCATTCTCACACTTTGGAGCTGGACATCCCATTCGACGTCTCAGGTTATGAGTTCTGGCTTCTGTTGTCTCTTCAGGTTCTATTTTAATATTCATGGCCTTAAAAAAATTTGTCATATACATGAGTATGTTCTTTAAAAAGAAAGAAATATCCTAAAATCCAATTGGAATCACAAAATCCCCATAATCTTACAAATTACCTCTATTAATAGGACATTCAAAACATAGCTCCCTTTCCCCTTAAAGGAGAGACCCCACCTTTATTATTATAATTACTTAAGGAATGAATGAGGAAACTTGTAAGTTACCAGTTTTCTCCCCTTTTAACAGGTCAAAAAAAAATAGGGAAAAGGCAAGGGATCAGGAATGACTGATGGGAAGCATTACTATCCCTACTGGGAACAGCCCGTATGTCCTCCTAGAAGCTCCTCCGTTCTCTTCTGCTCACAACTTACACTCTGTTCAGTCATCATTAAGTCAAATCCTAAACAGATACAGAAATATCATAATTTCATCAGCCTGTAAGCTTTGCTGGCTCTTCCAAAGTTTGGCTGCATTCAAGGAAGATTCCGTTTCCACAGCGATTTTCTATTACTCCTGCGGGGAGCTATCACTATAGCTGCTCCCCTACAGCGCTGAGCCGTGGCCCCTCATCAGTAAGAGCACGCAAGCCCATCACAGTCCCTAGTATTCACTAACGTGCTCACACTGGTTGATAAGCAACGCCCTGTCTGCTCTGGGACACAAGTGAGGTTGTGAAGCTGTGCCCCGCGTTCATTCACACAGAATTAGGATGTCCACTGCTTCCATCTCCATGATGTATCATCAAGGCAGACCTGGACATTCATAGCACTAGGCTGTCTCACACATTTCAAGATCAAGATGTACTCAAACAAGAACTCCCTTTAAGACGAATACACCTGAAGCCTGCCTGTGGGCTTCAAATAACCATATATTCCTATTCCAAGGCACTCTCACTTCAGAAAAATGGAGTCATCAATCTTCTTCCTATCTCCAACCCACCTAAGTAAAAAATAATTCTCTTATTTACCCATTTTCTCAGAAACCAAAATGGCTGATTTTTTTCATCCTCACCAATAATTACCAAATAACCCAACTACTGATTCAGAAACCCAATTAATGCCAAGAGGCTTCCCAGTTCTAAATTGTTCTTAGTATGTTAATCACTGATTCTTCATACATGTCCATCAAGCCAGGGAAGAACTCCAAGTTTTCCCACCTTTGTGTGGGAAAAAGGTAACTGGGAAAACACTTTGCTCCCTTTCTAGGAGAAACCTCTCAGAGCAGGAGTATCTGAAAGCAAGCTGTTTTTGTTAGCCGTTCACTCCTGATCTTCCCTCCTGCTTCTCTTTATTTCACCTGTGTGTTCAGTTCCCTGCCCCTTGCTGTTGCGGCACGAACGTTTGCCACAGACATACTCCTCTTCAGGAAGTCTGCCGCAAACAACTGTCACTACCTGCTTCCTAAACGCTTTGTTTAAAAAAAAAAAAGTTCTTCTCAGCGAAAAATCTTCAACTTCACACCTACTAGCCTTAACCCCCAATAAACTGCCCAACATAATCAGGGTCACAATGAATGTCTGTTCTTCCCAAGTCTCTGACTGTTAACCATTCAGCAGTGGACTGTCCAGGCAGCATAAACCTAGAAAGAGTTCCTCAATTCCTCGCCCCTCTAACAGTGCAATTCCTCCAAGTGCAAAAGCTAGAGTATGCACAGCACGCCTCTGTGAGGTCAGGGAAGCTCAACCTATGAAGAGCACATGCATGAGAGTTCAGGGTCAGAGAGACACCAGCACTGGGCTCCAGGCCTGACCAACCTCGCGAGGCTCTCACCTCCGCTCTCATGCGTTTTGCTCGTCGGGCTGGGGGACAGGTTTCCGAGGGCTGCACAGACTGCCTCTGGGGAATATCATGGGGTTTGTACTCCTTGTCCTTTGTGTCTGTGGTCAGGTTTGGCTTCTGCAGACACTGGAAATAAAACACAACTGTACTGATGAATTTCTCCCCTGTTTTAATCTTAAGAGAATTTCAGTGGATTTTTGCAGGGTATATTTTACAATTACTGATGGAAATACAAGTGTGCAATTTTTAAAATCTACATAAATGCAAAGACAAGTCTGCAGTTACCAACCATATACACACAAATATAGTTATAACACCTTGAACTTTTTTCCAGGAGGCGAACAGTGCTGCTTCAACTCATGTAATTGCTGATGTCATCTCATCAGGTTACAACAGGCCACAGCAGGCTCCCATGAGCCAGTGGCAATTATCCCTGCTTACAACTTGTCAATTAACTGAAGGTCCAAATTGCTAGAAAGGCCCCTATATGTTCCCAAAATAGCTTTCCATAATTGGAATATCTCATTAAAAAAAAAAAGTTTACAGCAATGAAATGTGGAATTCAGGAAGTTTTCTAAATTATGTTATGCTACCCTGTAGGTTCAAACATAACTAGCCACCTTCTGTTATCAAAAAGTTATAATTTGAATTGAGAAAATAGATCACCTGACTGTTCTCCCATATTAAGGCTTTCCTTTTCTTCAACATATCCCTACAAAGTCTCACTCACAAAGGTTCACAGGCAGCCCACAGCAGTAACTTTTGGTTCTGGTCATACAAGAGTGTCTCTTTGCTCTGATTTTTCTTTTTGGTTTGATTCTAAGCCCACTGTAAAGGGTGATTTAATGCCAATGCGACAAAACAGTGACAACAAAACATTACCACTGAATCTAATATAAATTTCAAGAAAATAACTACTCCTTTGTAAGAGGACCTACAAACATCACAGGTAGCATTTTTAAGAGCAGTTTCCACAACGTAAGCACTGAAGGCTGTTATGTCATCCACACTCAGAGTAAGATACACTGAAGTGATAACCTTCTACAGCTTCCGCTCTGCGAGCACCATCACAACCACAGCCTCACTAACACGACTGGCTCCTCCCTCATGACATCTGCAAAAAGAATCAAGAGAAAAGGGGAACAGAAATACAGAGACACCACAGAGCAACCATCTAACACAGTGTATTTCTAACACAGAATATTATGTACTATTAACGAATACTATTACAGATTGCTGGATACTCTAAACAAGTAACAAATCTACCACTGGCGGCACAACCTATAAACATTAAATATTCTTATTCTAAGAGATCTGATCTAGAAACATCAATTCAATTAGAAGAGAATATCACTGGCATTGTGTAATTAAGTAATTAAGAGTATGTTCAGTGAAAACATGTAGATGGGAATAAAACCTGTCCACCACCTAAATTAGTCACGTTCATGTATTATATAAACTTTCTATTGAAACCTAAAAGTATGTATGATTGTGGACATATGAACTGGGCTGATTCATAGACATTTTATTAAGTGGATGGTCAGAAATCAGAATACTATGTGTGTGGTTTAGTTTCCACTAGTGTGAATAGTCTCATAATACATGGTCTGCTTGGTTGTATAAGGGCTTTGAAGAATCAAGATAAATCAAGCTCAAAAACTTTTAAGAATGTATATGAAGAGATTAATTTGTTTCAAGTAAAAGTGTTAGTTGCTCAGTCAATGCAAAAGACATCTGATGTGTTTGTTTTATATTTAATGCTATCACATGCCAACTCTCAAACAAAGGTTTGCAAAACTGGGACTTAGAGTTAATTGGTATCATCACACTGTAAGGACATCATCCTCCAGAGGCAAAGCAATCCCGTAAGACATTTAGAACACGCGGGACACAAGGCTGAAGCTCTGTCCCGTGCTAGCTCATCACCACTCACTCTCTCAAGTTTCCTGAAACTTACTTCAGGCTCGAGTTCAACGGTTCCTTCACAGAGCACTTGTCTCCCAGCCCTTACTAAGGGTTTATCTTTCAAGAAAATTTTTAGGTTTACAGCCTAGTTGAGAGGAAGGTACCTAGATTAACCATACAACCCTTGCCCCCAACACATGCACAGCCTCTCCCATTATCAACATCCTCACCAGAGTGTTAGAACACTGGCTTCACCAGATCAATCTATACTGACACATCACCCAAAGTCCACAATTCACACTGCAGGGCTCCCTCTTGGTGACATACCTGCTCTGGGTTTGGACAAAGGTGGGGTATCACTCGGAGTGCTTTCGCTGCCCTCACAGTCTGCTGGGCTCTGCCTACTCTGCTTACCTCCGCTGCCCCAACCCCTTGCGATCATTGATCTTTTCACTGTCTCCATGGTCTTGTCTTTTCTAGAATGCCACTGAGTCAGAATCATACAGTATACCCAGTCCTTCCATTAGCTTCTTTCATGTAAAGAAACGCACGTAAGCTTCCTTCTTGTGTTCTCATGGCTTGACAGCTCATTGTTTTAGGGCTGAGTAATACTCCATCGCGGAGAAGGCAATAGCACCCCACTCCAGTGCTCTTGCCTGGAAAATCCTATGGACGGAGAAGCCTGGTAGGCTGCAGTCCATGGGGTCACTAAGAGTCGGATACGACTGAGCGACTTGACTTTCACTTTTCACTTTCATGCACTGGAGAAGGAAATGGCAACCCACTCCAGTGTTCTTGCCTGGAGAATCCCAGGGACGGGGGAGCCTGGTGGGCTGCCATCTATGGGGTCGCACAGAGTCGGACACGACTGAAGTGACTTAGCAGTAGCAGCAATACTCCATCGTCTGGGTGCTTCATAATTTGTTTATCCATTCGCCTACTAAAGGATATCTTGGTTGCTTCCAATTTTTGGCAATAAAGCCACAACTCTTTGGGTAAATACCAAGGCATGTGACTGCCGGGCTGTGTATGACAAACAGCATGTTCCGTTCTCTGGGCAGTCGTGCGCTGTCCTCCACGGCGGCGGCACCGTTCTGTGTCCCCACCAACAATGGAAAGAAGCTCCCGCTGCTCCACACCCCACCAGCACCGGGGGCCGTCGTGTGTTCTGGATCCGGTCACTCTAAGGATGCACAGTGGCCTCTTGTTGTTTTCCATTAAAAATATACGCATTTTGATTCTCCTTTCTTCTAAGGATTATTTTCAAAAATCAGAAATGGCAAAAAATTTACACACAAAGAATGCAACATGAGAAATCAAATCAAGGTCTGTATTGGGACTTCCCTGGTGGTCCAGTGGTTAAAAATCTCCCTGTCAACGCAATGGACACAAGTTTGATCCCCAGTGCAGGAAGATGGGACACGGGACAGCTAAGCCCAAAGGCTGCAACTAACAAGCCTATACCTAGAGCTCATGCTCAACCAAGACAGCACTCCAAGAAGGCACACTCGGCGGCCCCACACACACAGCAACCAGAGGGCAGCCCCCACACACGGTGATCAGAGAGCAGCCCCCACACACGGTGATCAGAGAGCAGCCCCCACACACGGAGACCAGAGGGCAGCCCCCACACACGGAGACCAGAGGGCAGCCCCCACACACGGAGACCAGAGGGCAGCCCCCACACACGGCAAAGAAAACCCAGCACAATCAGAAATAAGTAACTTTTTTAAAAAAGAGGTCTGGGTATAAAAAAGGGAATACCACAGATTCATTAAAAACCTGTATACCTGTGGCGGATTCATTTTGATACTTGGCAAAACTAATACAGTTATGTAAAGTTTAAAAATAAAATAAAATTAAAAATATAAAAAAAAACAAAAAAAAACAACAAACCTGTATCTTCAAAAATATACACTGACATGTTAAGGAGGAAAAAAGTAAGATCAATTCTGTACATAAAGAATATACCTCCATTTGTATGTGCATAAAAACAGCCTCAAAAGGAAACAGAGATGAGAGGATTAGGTGGGATTTATTTTCATCCTATTTCCCTTTTAGACTTTTTCCACAATGAACATATCAGTAGACCCCTCAACAAATATTTATCTGTGTTGTAGATGCAATGTGTGTAAAGGGTTCTTTAAATATCCACTCCTTTCAGACTAGTATTGTATAAATGCTTACGTACTTTTCAACTATGAAACTACAGGGCCTCAAAGTCCATAGATTGAGCTATTTCTAAAATGTTGCAACCCATAAAGCAGAGAGACTCTTTCTCTGTATTCATTTAACTTCTGCACCAAGAAGGTTAAAAGGAAAAAATCTATTGTGGGCAAAAATATGTAGATCTGATTATAAAACAGAGGCATAAAGGTTCCACACACAGTATTCTTAACTATTTCATCCATGGGTTCACTAAACACTCACACAATCCATGTATCTTTAAACAACTTTCTGAATATTAGAATAGTCACATTCTTCAAGACTAAAAAGAACACCTTCCTGGAATCAAGAGAGAGAAAAAAATGCTATGAAAATCTATAGGATGCAAGCATCACTGATGGTATATTTGTATCAGGACACAGTTCTGATTAGTGGTTCACCCCTCTGAAACAGTGACACCTCCCTACTTCTCTACAAAACAGTTTCTAAAACCACAGGGGCCCCTGCTGTAGTGTACAATATCTCAAAGGGCAATTATGATATTCTTCTTCCTACCAGGGCCTAAAATAAAGTGGGAAGTTTTTATAATACTGTTTTGCTTTTAATCAGAAGGAAGTTTTCATCTGAATAATTTGGCAAACACCATCTTTGTAAGGAAACAAACATGGTTACATAGGAACTATCTGTCAGAAAAGGGACCCATTAGCTGTCCAGCACTGCTAAGTCCCCTGCGTGAATGCTAAGTCTCTTCAGTCGTGTCCAATTCTCTGCGACCTCATGGACTGTAGCCCAGGAGGTTCCTCTGTCCATGGGATTCTCTAGGCAAGAATACCGGAGCAGGTTGCCACGCCCTCCTCCAGGGGATCTTTCTGACCCAGGGATCAAACCTGCATCTCTTAGATCTCCTCCATTGGCAGGCAGGTTCTTTACCACTAGCACCACCTGGGAAGACCTACTAAGTCCCCTAACTCTTTACCAAAATCAACATTCTATTGGAAAATCTTGGCGATCTCAGCTGGCAAGAGAGCACACAAGCAAGATATTCCACGTGCTATACTTTCATGTGACAGCCAGAACTACATTTTTTAAAAGCCTCATTTTTTTTAACTTATTCTTTATCATTTATTTTGGCTGTGCTGGGTCTCCGTTGCTGCACACAGGCCTTCTCCAGCGGTGGCGAGTGTGGCTCCTCTCCGGCTGCAGTGCGGGCTTCTCACTGTGGTGGCTTCTCCTGCTGCCGGGCAGGGACTCTGGGCACGTGGGCTCAGTAGCTGCGGCACACGGGCTTAGCTGCCCCACAGCATGTGGGACCTTCCCGGACCAGGGATCAAACCCATGTCCCCTGCATTGGCAGGTAGAGTCTTTACTGGTGGACCACCAGGGAAGTCCAGGAATATACTTTAAATAGTAAGTGAATGCAAAAGCATGAGTTGTAACAAGTAGGTAATAACCAACTGCTCCTTGTAGGAAAGGAACATATATAGTAAGGTTAATACAGGTTTCAGTGTTTTCAAAAGACTATTTCCTCCATAACCTTATTCATTCCAAAAACAACCTTTTTAGTATGTTCATTCTCGAAACAGCACAAAAACATCAGAGGAAAAGTTGAGTCTTTTAAGGAAGAATTCCATACATAATCAAGACCTTTTCGTTCCTCCCAAAGACCATGTACCAATAAGCAGTGAAATAAAACAGGTTAAGGCTAGCCCCACTCACCCTCAAGCTGTCTCCAGACAGAAATAAGTTGTAGGGGTTCAGAATCCGCTCGTAGTGTCCTCTGATATGAGAGCCCACAGCTTTGCCAGGAGCAAAGCCCATCTTGGTGGCAATTTTGGTCCATTTTCTATCCTTGCAAACAACTGCAAATCCACCTTCCTCTGCAACTAACTGTCAAATAAAACAGCAAAAGAAATTAGAAACATTTATAGGGAAATCAGTTCTAAGGCCTAGGTATGGCACCAAAAATAAACTGTTCTTGGCTGTGATCATCTTTTTTAAAAAATGCATTTTCAAAGTAAAAAAATACATACATATATATATATATATATATATATATATACACTATTAATTTTAAACTAGAAATTGAAAACACTGCTTTAGACAGCATAGTCCATTAACTTTTTGTACTCCTCCAAAAGTTACTTCTCAGTTCCCCAAAGCAGTCAAGATTTTCCATGAGGAAGAACTAAATTAGCAATGAAATCTCTGATAAAGACAGAGTTCGAGCAATTGGTCAAACCCAGTGACCCTTTAAAATCTCCATAAACTGATGAGTAGGAAGAACAGCAGCATGTCAGGTGGAAATAACCCAGGCTTTGGACTGAAATGAACTTTAAGGTAGAGAATTATAACTCAAGCCTTTTCAAACTGGTCACTTTGGACACTGAAAGCCACTGTTGTCTTATCTGTAATAAGAGAAACAGGAATATCAAAGAGGACCATTGTGAAGTTTAAGTATGACCAAAACCAGGTGGTAGCAATATACTTCACACCATAAGGCTTTCAAACCTAAAAAGCAGAGACCAATTAATCACAAAACTGAATGATAAATTTCATCTTACGTATTTCAAGCAGCAGTAAGTTTCTTATTTTAAGGCAACGAAGATCAAATTCATGCTGTCAGAAAAACTATTCAGTGAGAAAGATGGTCATTAGGCTTTTTTACCTTATTAAGCTGAAACAAGTCCAAGATCTTCCTCTCCACGTGTGGAATTTTCAGAGTACTTCCCTGTAATTCCCAGTACTTTGCAATCTGGTCCAGGAAATTTAATTTTACACGTGTTTGAGCCTAAATGACAAAGAACTGAGCTTTACTCTTACCCAGCTATGATAAAGCTCCTTTCCTGTGCATGCGATACTTTCATTCTTAGAATATTTAAGTGCAATAGCACTTATGAATTCAAGAGAGAAACTGTCCCAAAATATACAAAATAAAACTGCTTAAAGAATTACACATAAACAATCAAAAATTTAATTCAGTCCCTACCATGTACCAGGTTAGTAGTAGTCACACACTCAGGAAGTCCTTGCGTAACATAAACAGGCCATCGGAAAAGTTCTTCATTTGAAGGAGTATCATAGGTAAGCTTCTATATGCCCCTTTGGTCTTTTTTTAAAGTCCTATTTTCTCCAAGTACAAATTGTCTTATTTGCTCAAATGCAAATCTAAAAGCACATTTACAACAGCAGTTCTGCATCAATTCTAACAGTCCTGATAGCTTAACAAAAAACAAACTCTCTTAAATGTTACTCCTTTAACATATCACTAACTGTAGCCTCCAAGTCGTTCTTTTTTAAATTATCTCATTTTTCTTTCCCCTCATGGTGAAATTCACAGTTCTACGAGTTTTATCTTGCATAAGACCAAAATTAACATCAATATTCAGATATTCCCAACCATGTCAAAGTTAATACCCATCTTCCTATCTTTCAAACTTAATGTGAAAACACAGTGAAATACCTGAAAATATATACTCTAGATGCTACTACTGCCAATGCCCGCCGAGTTCCAGTGGACATATTTTTCATTTAAGAATGTTTGGTTTGGTATAGAAAAAAAAAACATGGGTCGGTATGAAAATTAGATTAGCAAAACATTTATATGAACAATGTGCCTTTATGTGAGATGCGCTCAAGTCTTATTCGCCCAGCACTCTAGGGCTCAAGTCACCCAGGACTAAAGAAGAAACACTCCCCTTCTCTAGAGAATCCCAGGCTATTCATTCCTCCTTGGGGAAGTAAAGTGTGTTATTAAATCTAAGTGAAGACATGCAGAAGAATGGAAGAATGTAAGAGCTGGAGGATCTTTTCCATGAAACAGTTCTGAAAGCAAATGCCTTTCAAAATATAAATTCTACTGGTTGTCACCTATATTTACAAGGATTTAAATGCATTTATGATTTTTCCAGTGGTCATGTATGGATGTGAGAGTTGGACTGTGAAGAAGGCTGAGCACTGAAGAATTGATGCTTTTGAACTGTGGTGTTGGAGAAGACTCTTGAGAGTCCCTTGGACTGTAAGGCGATCCAACCGGTCCATTCTGAAGGAGATCAGCCCTGGGATTTCTTTGGAAGGAATGATGCTAAAGCTGAAACTCCAGTACTTTGGCCACCTCAGGGAAAAGACTCTGATGCTGGGAGGGATTGGGGGCAGGAGGAGAAGGGGACGACAGACGATGAGGTGGCTGGATGGCATCACTGACTCGATGGACGTGAGTCTGAGTGAACTCCGGGAGTCTGTGATGGACAGGGAGGCCTGGCATGCTGCGATTCATGGGGTCGCAAAGAGTCGGACATGACTGAGAGACTGAACTGAACTGAACTGAAATGCATTTATTAATAGGTTGGCAATTATTGACAAAAATCAGTGTTTTTTAATGAAATTGGGTTTGTTTCAAAAGCTTATCGCCATTTGTTTTTCTATGATTAACAATTACCAGCTATACTTTAGTTTCCTTGAAGCCACTAGATTTGCAACAAAGCCTAGTTCAGAAGACCCCTCTAGAATACTAGAATACAGGCAACCAGAATAGCAGTCAAGACATTACCTCCAGCTCATTGAGCCTCTGGATACGTGGGGTAAAATGAAGTTTGTCAACATCACAGGCAAATGGTGGCTGCCAATCCTAGAAGAGAAGCAAAGGCTCTCATTAGAAAACTTTATAATTCTCACACTTAGAAAAACAGTTTTGAAGTTAAATCTCTGGTTAAGTACAGTACATGTTATTTCTAACAAGTCAAACAAAATACAGAGTAGTAGTTTCTTAACCGTTTTCCACCAGAACAGCAAAATACATACGATTACCCTTCTCCAAATAAATGACACAGCCTGCACACACCCCTCTTCACACCCTTCCAACCAGGATCGAAAGAAGCCACTGAAAGATCACCAACCCAAGCAAAAGGGGCTCCCACTCCTCTCTTCCATAACGATCTCTCACTTTACAAAACAGCTATGAAGTGAAGTCGCTCACTCGTGTCCAACCCTTCGAGACCCCATGGACTGTAGCCTACCAGGCTCCTCAGTCCATGGCATTTTTCAGGCACGAGTACTGGAGTGGGTTGCCAAACAGCTATATTAATGTCAAATTATATACAAACTGTATTTTAATAGCTGTAACCTAGTAACATTAACCTTTATTATAAAATTGAGGATAAATTCTTCCCTGGGGGAAGGAGGACTGACATCTAAAACCAACTTTAAGAATCATCCTTAACAAACCTATTGATCCGGGTTCTTGGAAGAACTATTAGAAGAAAACTAACAAGAAGGAGAGTGTATATGAACTGTTTCCAAGTGGAAAAAAACTGTTCACAGTACGAGAATAGTTACAAGGTGTTAAGAAGCACCCTGAGTTAACCAACAGGCACAGAAACAGTCTGGAACAATGAAAAGGTTCTGGAGATGGACAGTGGTGATGGTTATGGAACACTGTCGATGTACTTAATGTTACCAAACTGCACCCTAACGATGGTTTACTTTATATTATGTACTATTTTAGTATTTCAACATAATTTTAAGACAAAAATTATACTGTTGTAGAGCTCTAATAGTGGCCTCCCTGGTAGCTCAGACGGCAAAGAATCCGCACCCAGGTTCAACCCCTGAGTCAGGAAGAACCCTGGAGAAGGAAACGGCTACCCACTCCAGTACTCTTGCCTGGAAAATCCCATGGACAGAGGAGCCTGGTGGGCTACAGTCCATAGGGTCACAAACACACACATAGCTCTACTTATTGACACTGAAATTTTCCCTTACATATGTTTTTTGGAAGAAAGAAAAACAGGCTATGTAATAGAAAAATAAAACATGGAAAGAGCAAAAAGGTTAACAGTGGTTTGTCTTTGGTAGGATGATAGGCGCTTTTCCTTTTGCTTCATTACCCATTTTAAATACAATTTATGTATTTAATATATTACATTATGTAATATATATTGAAATATTGAATACTGAAATATATTTCATTATGTAATACCTATTAATAATAATAATTTTAGATTAAGAGAACAAGTTAATACAAATGCTGGTTACATCTGTAAATAACAATAAAATACTCTGCAGCTGTAATGAAGAGTATCTAGATACTCTAAACATGGACAGACAGCCAACAGTGAAGGAGTAAAAAACTAAAACTCGCAAATTTGTCTTAACATTTGTAAATTTTAAAGACTACCATAAAAGACAGGGAGAAAGAGGTTATTGTAATTTCAAATTTATATTGTTGGAATTTATCACTATCGACTGCTTTTAGTTTAAAATTAAAACAAGACTTTGCTTTTGTGATAGAAACACTTAAGTGAAAATGCTCACCAGCAATGCCTGATTAAACATTATGTTAAAAAGTAGATTAAATATTAAAAATTTTTAAAAAAGGAAATAGCAGATTACACATTGGTACAAAGCTATTTACTACAATCCCAAAAAGAATAGGAAGGAGAAAGGAAAAAATGACAGTCCTGTTTAACAGGTCAATTACAGATCAGGTCTTAAGTGTCTAATGCCATCTTACAGCCTCTTCAACAAACACAGCAGCTAATGTTTAAATGCTAGTTAAATATACTATATTGCAGACTTACAAAAATACTACCTATTTCAACCTGGGTCAAAAAGATTAAAATGATTTTTGTTTACCTTGATAACTAAAGATAAGGAAAGCATTGTGTTTAATTATATGAATACAATGTAGCAGAAGAAAATCACAATGCTTCTTAATATTCTGCAGCAGTATAATAGAAGACTGGATATTGCTCAGAGCTTTGCTCTCTACTACTTCATAAAAGCTGTACGCTTTCTGAATTGAATTGACATGAGTTGAAGGTTAGACCAAAAATATATCAAAGATAATGTGTCCAATATGTAAGTAATGATTAACATAATTGCCCAAATGACCTGCAATTTTTATAGATTAAGATTTATGGGTAATGTATGATACCCTCCAATGAATCAAATATGCCTATTTCCAAAACACAATGATACAGAAGTTAACTTCATTGTAAGTCTACATATTAAAGTTTTCTACATTAAGGTATGCAGTGTCTTTGTATGTATGTAGCTTATTTAAATTTATACTTGGTTTTAGCCTGCAACATTTTTTGAGTAAAATTAATCCTAAAAATCACACATCAAAGGGAAACCAGTATGTGTTTGTCCTCAGGAAGTTCACACAGGGAGTATAACATGTTTAAAACCAAAACTATTTCAGTAGATTATTCCTTCACTAAATTCAGATCACTGCAAACTTTTGTCTCCTCCTCTGGTTACAAAAAATGAGATAAAATAGGATGAATGTCTTTCAGTTCTGAGTCTCCACTGTCGGGGCGAAGCTCTATCCAATAAAAGAGCTGCACGCTCTGTGCAACGCTCACTGTCATATTCTCCTTGGCAGAGTCTGGCCTCACTGAGCCAGGACCTTTACGTGTGGAAAAAAGCCATCAGAGATACAACACTGTGAATTAACTAATCCCAAATTAAAAAAAAAATTAAAAATAACAGCCATCAGAGAATGAAAGACACCCTAATAAAGCTTCTAAGAAGTGAACATTTTCAAACAGGAATCTAATGTTCAAACAATGAAAATTTCCATTTAGAAACATGGTGATAATTTTTGGTTTGACAGTGAAGTATCTAAAAGGGATATCATGTAATCTAACCAAAATCTTGCCCTCTACCAATAAAATGATTCATCAAATCATGCTTTTTTTTTAATACATTAGAAAAGCAATTTCTACATGAACTAGGTATAGATTGCAAGGAGTTCCATATAAATTCCCTGCCAAAATTCACTTTAATTTTCTTTAAAAACTTTAAAATGTTATTTGATATAAAAGTACAGTTATATTATTTAAAGGCTCAATTATTTTCCTGAGCATTAAAAAATATATTCCTTGGGAAGGCAGTTAAGTAGGACACTGAAGCTTCCAAATCCTGAGAGAGGCCTGAGAAACACCACGTAAACTCTTTCCTTAGTCCCAGCACTAACCTTAGCAACAGTAACTTACAGCACATTTAATTCAGAAAAATGCCGGAAATGATGAACAGTATGAAAATAACTTCCATAGAACGTTAAAGATTTTTCAAAAACACCATGAAAATTCACTTCGTAGATGATCCACTATTAACACCCACATACTTAATATACTAGAAGCTGCTTTAATGTTTCTAGAGACTGACATCATTTGAAACCTAACAATCACCAAAATGGGAAAGTATACTCTACAGAGGTTACAAGTTAGTTCTCCGATTCCCTACAGAAAAAGCCAATTAAAAATCAGCATCAAAAGCACATTTTATTAGTTTACAAAGAATAACATGAATTAAGAATCAAAGCTTCTTTCTAATTGCATATATTCTATCAAACCCACTCATCGCTGAAGAAACGCACTCACGGGATTTGAATTCAATGCCAGCAAAGCTAAAACTCAGTGTTCCAAAGCAGATTCTTACCATTTTTATGTTATCAACATTACCACAGAACCTCAGTGCAAATTTTAAGGATCTGAACAAAGAATTTATCTTAGAATTTTAAGGCAAGTTAGAAAAGCTTTCTGTTGAGCTGAGGTGGTAAGATTAATCAGCCTTAATGAAGATTTCAGTAACATATATATGAAATACAATTAAAGACATTTTCTCATCCATCAAATAGTTGGTAAGACAGCCTTAAGACATCGGCACAAATCCAACAGACAGTACGCAGCACAGCACAATCACCATGAACTGTGAGAACGGACTTCTTATTTACGAGCCCCTCAGGCATCCACTGCCACTCACAATGACGCTGATAGGTGTCTAGCAGCAAAGTTTTGTGACAAAGGCTTCATTCAGAGTCTTCTCAAAGCAAATACACGTTGGTGCTGCTTCTCCTTTGCTTCTTACTCCCCTCAGGGCAGACCTGGCCCCAAGCACTTTAATTAGCCACCAATGTTCAAGTGTGTTTAAGATTGCCTGGCCTTAGTGAGCCGCTAGTAAAAACACTTTGAGGATTTTCTTTTTAGACTATGGAACACTTTTATATCTTAAATATGAGGCACTTAAATTGTACATAAAATTAAGTGTATGTGGCTTTTTCTGGGCAGGTTCATAGCTTTCACCAGGGTCTCAAATGGGTCTGTAACCAAAGGTCCTGGGAGTGTATCTGGCTTTCCTTTAAAAATTTTGCATTTTCAAGTTCTTATCTCACTACCCCAACCTACTTTCTTTCAATACTTTCTCCTTTTACTTAACCAAGCATAATAGTAACAGATAAAGACACTTGTTCCTCAGAACGTCAGCATTACTATAGGACAGAAAAAGAGCAATGTAGTCAAAGTCCGAAGACTAGAGTCTGCATTTCATTCTTTACCACCACTTGGCCAATCTCAACTTCTCCCTGCAGAAAAGTATGAAAAATAGCTACCTTCAAGACTATGGTGAGAATAGAAATTACAAATATAAATGTTGCTTACTATAAAGCAAAAATAACAAGCATTACGTCACATTGAGTTCTGACCGCTGAAATGTAGTTTTCCTCTAGTAAAAAGTCAATGCAACCTCAACTTTCAAGGAGCATATGACCTCAGAACTTTTAAGAGCCCCATCCTTTCAGCCTAACTCTAGCTGGCACCTAGTTGCCAACCAGTACTTTTCATCATAGCAATTTCAACACAATAAAGAGTTCCCTTAAATAAAGCAAATATTTTATAGTAACTAGAAACAGAGTATAACCTTTAAAAAAGAAGAGAGCAACATTTTTTAAAAAAAGAAGCAACAGTGAAGATTGGTTCAAGATGGCAGAGTGGAAGGACGTGCACTCATCTCCTCCCGAGAGAACACCAAAATCCCAACTAGCTGCTGAATAACCATGGACAGGACAATGCAGGAACCCACCAAAAAAATACACCCCACGTCCAAAAACAAAGGAGAAGCCACACCAGACAGGAGAAGGGGAGCAATCACAATAAAATCAAATCCCATACCCACCGGGTGGGCAACACAAAAACTGGAGAACAACTAAACCGCAGAAGCTCTCCCACTGTTGTGAAGGTTCTGAGCCCCAAGTCAGGCTTCCCAGCCTGGGGGTCCAGAAAAGGGACTGGGAATCCCCAGGGAATCTGACCTTGAGGGCCAGTGGGATTTGGTTACAAGACTTCCACAGGACTGGGGGAAATAGACTCCACTCCTGAAGGGGGTGGTTTAGTTGCCAACTCGTGTCCGACTCTTTGCAACCCCACGGATAGACTGTATGTAGCTCACCGAGCTCCCGTGTCCATGGGATTTTCCAGGCAAGAATACTGGAGTGACGAGCCATTTCCTCCACCAGGGGATCTTCCCCACCCAGGGACTGAACCTGTGTCTCCTACACTGCAGGAGGAGTCTTTACCAACTGAGCCATCTTGCGTGCACTAGGACCCAGGGAAAAGGAGCAGTTGACCCCACAGGAGACTGAACCAGACCTATCTGCTACTGTTGGAGGGTCTCCTGTGGAGGTGTGGATCAGCAGGGGCTCACCACAGGGATGGGAGCACTGGCAGCAGCAGCCCTGGAAGATGTCCCTTGGCATTAAGTCTTCTTGGAGGTCGCCATTAACCCTACCATAGAGCCTATAGCATATGATAGGGTTCATGCAGATTCCCTGGAGAAGGAAATGAACACCTACTCCAGCATGCTTGCCTGGAGAATTCCATGACAGAGGAGCCTGGCTGCAGCCCATGGACTTGAAGAGTCTTGCAAAGACTGATGGAGTAGCACTTTCACTTTCAGAGCCTCTAGCTCTCAAGGCTGGGCCGCCTCAGGCCAAACAACTAACAGGGAGGAAGTGTAACTGCCACCCGAAGTAGATAACTTGGATTAAAGCTTTATAAGAAATTTTACCAAAAGGAAGCATCTTCCCTCAAAGCTCAGTGGGTAAAGAATCTGCCTGAAAGGCAAGAGACCCGGGTTCGATTCCTGGTTCGGGAAGATCCCCTGGAGAAGGAAATGGCAACCCACTCCAGTATTCTTGCCTGGAGAATCCCATGCACAGAGGAGCCTGGCGGCCTACAGTCCATGGGGTCGCAACAGTTGGACACAACTAAGCAACTAAACCACCACCACCACCAAAAGGAACCCCCCTGCCAATGCAGGAGAAGACTCAGGTCCAATCCCTAGGCCGGGAAGATCCCCTGGAGGAGGGTATGGCAAGCCACTCCAGTATTCTGCCTTAGAGAATCCCATGGACAGAGGAGCCTGGGGGTCTACAGTCCACAGGGTCGCAAAGAGTGGGACACAACTGAACGAACACAGAGAACTAAAGAACAGAGATGAGCAATACAGTGGAAGCAATCGACAGCAGAAAAACTCAGACAGGAGAACAGATAAATGACCTGGAAGGCAGAATGGTGGAAATCACTGCCGTACAACAGAATACAGAAAAATGGAAAAAAAAAAAAAAAAAAAAATGAGGACAGTCTCTAAGAGACCCTGGGACATTAAACACACCAACATTTGCATTATAGGGGTCCCAGAAGATGGCAATGCTCCCATTGCATTCAGTTTGTGTTCTCTCTTTTTTTTGTTGTTCTTTCTCAAGCTTTCATCAAGCACAGTAGAAAAGCTTTTTATACACATATTATATATACAAATAGTATGTAAAATATAGTTTAGAAAACTTACGAGTTTTTGCCTAGCCTAAAAAATTATGCCATTTTGAGTCTACTTGTTTGACTCAGTAAAAAACTTTGATATAGTTCCATGTATTTTGTCATTTAGTATTCATGCTAAAAGTCTAAAAAGACAATTATTTTAGGGATTTTTTTTTCTTAATTTGAATGAAGCTTGAAACTTCTAATCCATTTCTTAGAATATAAGGAAATACTATGTTGTTTAAAAATAAAAACATAGGAGATTAATGTGATACAGTATTATTAACTAAAGTACAGATTTTGTTCAAACTTCACAAAATTTTATGCTGCTGCTGCTGCTGCTAAGTCGCTTCAGTCATGTCCGACTCTGTGCGACCCCACAGACGGCAGCCCACCAGGCTCCCCGGTCCCTGGGATTCTCCAGGCAAGAACACTGGAGTGGGTTGCCATTTCCTTCTCCAATGTGTGAAAGTGAAAAGTGAAAGTGAAGTCGCTCAGTCGTGTCCGACTCTTCGCGACCCCATGGACTGCAGCCTACCAGGCTCCTCCGTCCATGGGATTTTCCAGGCAAGAGTACTGGAGTGGGTGCCATCGCCCTCTCTTAGGGTACACTATCTTTTTAATTTTTTATTCAAGATTCCACATTGTATTTAGTTGCATTGAGCAGCTTCAGCTGCATGCAACCAAATCTGGAAAATTCTCTTTTCATTTTTATTCTCTTACAAATATTTTCTAATTTTCCTTGTTTCGGCTTCTTACATACAGCCATCGTTTAAAAGTGGACATTTAACTTCCAAACACATGGGGTTTTAAAAGTATCTTTGATATTAATTTCTCACTTAAAATGCCTTCTTCTCTGTAATCACCCTGTGTGGTTTTTCAGTTTTCTAACTTTATTGAGGCTTTCAATATCTAACTCAAAGATCTCTCTTAGTAAATGTCACACTGTACTTGAAAATATGTGGGTTATTTTCAAATATCTTTTGGTACTGTGTGAAAATTGTACAAATCTTAATTACATTAAATTGGTTCACAGTGCTTTTTTCAAGTCTACTATATCCTTCTACCTCTCTGTATATTCATTCTATTAATTTTTGAGTTTGATACTGAAATCCCATCTAAAAATCTTAATTTACCTACTTAGAAAAAAAAAATAGCAATATATGTGGAAATATATGTAACTCTGTTCTATATTTTCCAAATCTCCCGTAATGCATTATCATACCTTCATAACTTAAAAAATAAAAAAGATTAAAAAAAAAGTAAGTGCATTTGGGATAGAAAAGAACTTGTTTTAACTTGCATCCTGTCTAAATTTTATATATCTATATATACACATAATTATTAAATCCCTCTATATACTTTACATTTAACTCAGTAAAGTCGGAATAAACAGTAAACTTAAATAAAATTAAATGGCATCACTGACTTGATGCACATGAGTTTGAGCAGGCTCTGGGAGCTGGCGATGGACAGGGAAGCCTGGCATTCTGCAGTCCATGGGGTTGCAAGAGTTGGACATGACTGAGCGACCGAAATGAACTGAAAATTAAATATAACAAGCAAGGGCTCCGTACAACCCCCATCTGTCACTTGCTCGGGGCTGAGTCCTGAGGCACAGTGGGGTCTTATACCTTCCCCACAACATAGTCACCTGCCCAGGTTCAAAGCCTGACTCTGCTGTGTGACTCTGAACTAGGTTAATCTCCTTGTGCCTTGTGTACACGTAAAAAGAGGAAATCAGGAAGCTTAAGGAAAATAATACGGGCAAAGCCTTTAGAGAGGTACCTGGCATTTACACAGTAAATGGCAGGAAAAAACATGTTAACGATCAGGAAATGTTCATGTTGCAAAGCTGTGTTGTTTCCAGGAAGCCTAACGCAATCGTTTCTCTCTTTTTTTTGATTGGTTATGTTTAAAACAATGGCTGTGATTCTCTAATCTTCATTATAAATTTGTATAAAATGGAATTCATTATATATACTACTCAAGGTCCATTCATCTTTTTTTCCCTGTATTCTTTTTCCAGCATTAGATACACGCATCCTGCTTTTTGAAGCAGGATTTTCATGCTGAAAGAGCTTCCTAGGGAATTCCCAGGCAGTCCAGGAATCAACTCTGTGCCCAGGTTCAATACCTGGTCAGGGAACTAAGATCCCACACACTGTGTGACACGACCAAAAAAAAAAAAACAGATTCTTATCAGACTGTTTTAGGCAAATTAATTCAAGTGTAGAGGCAGTTAACAAAACTGTCTAGAGAGGAGGTGCTAGGGTGGCAATGGAATTCAACTTCTGTAACACAAAAAATAACACTCGAGGGCAAGTCCACCTATGGTTTCATGGGTGACATCAGTATTTTCTACTGACAAAGCCATTTTCTGTATGACCACTATGTAAAATTTCCTGACTGCATACTTTCTTATGGGACAAAGGCTAAGGAAGACAGTAGGTTTAAAATATACTTTTTCCCCTACTACAAAAGTAATCAGGCTTATTACTGAAATTTCAGAAAGAAATATAAAGAAAAAAATCAGCCATAATTGTAGAGAAAAACCTGCTACATTTTGGTATACATCTTTCCAGTGTTTTTTCTAAGATACTTATCTTCATAATTTCAAACCCTCCCCCAAAAAATTACATTCCATTTTACTTAGTACTATAGTGATAGATAGATAGTGAAGTCGCTCAGTCGTATCCAACTCTTCGCGACCCCATGGAAAGTAGCCAACCAGGCTTCTCCGTCCATGGGATTTTCCAGACGAGAATACTGGAGTGGGTTGCCATTTCCTTCTCCAGGGGATCTTCCCGACCCAAGGATCAAACCCAGGTCTCCTGCATTGTAGGCAGACGCTTTACTGTCTGAGCCACCAGAGAAGTCCAATATTTCATTGTATTGGTACTTTAATAATTTCTTATTATTGGACATTGAGATTATTTCCTTTACTTTTCAACGTTAATCATAAACAAAACACTTATACCTTCTAAGAAGCTTCTTTCAGCTTCATTCAAGGGTCACATTTTACACACTGCCAAGTACAGGAAAAAATAAATCAATGTGATCACAGGAACCACAGGTGCCTGCCTGAGACCACCTTTTATGACTGACAGTGAGTTCTGTAACAGAGAAGTATAAAAATAAGGAAGACTTTAAAATGAAAACTACCTTCCCAGAACAGTGCTATGGATGTGCAATAAATGTTACTGACAAGCAAAGTCTAATTAGGAAAATGAATTTTAACTGTCTCTATAAAGATAAGATTAAAAATATAAAATAAAAAAAAACCTCTCACTGCTAAAAACTTGTCAATGAGGAAAACTTGGTGACAAGTATTTGAAAACAATATTTAGTAAAATACATCATGCTCCTTATTTAGATATGGGCAGCTGTGTCAAGTGAGGTACATGTTGTAGCAGGGGGCTTGCTTTAGTTAAGGTAAGAACAAAAACTCCCACAGCTTTAATGTTTAAATGTTTCCACAGCCAACAGGAAAGACTGCAAGGATAACTGGCTCCTGAAAAGAAAAAAAAAGTTGCTGCCATGTCCAGTCAGTCCTCCTCAAAACTGTCAAGGTCATCAAAACCAAGAGATCTGGAAGACCGCCACAGCTAAGAGGAGCCCAAAAAGACCTGACAGGTGAACGTGACGTGATGTCCCAGGTGACATTCTGCAACAGAAGACATCAGACGAAATCAAAGTGCACCTGTTTGTTCATGGATTTATACAACAAATGTGTCATATTAGCAGTTCATTGACAGAATGTTAATAAAGGGGGAAGAAACTAGGTGAGGTTCTCAAATGACCTATCTTCTCAATTTTTCTGTAAACTTAAAATAGTTTAAAAATTCAATTAAAAAATAATTTGGATCAATTTTTATCTTATATTTCAAACTTCTGACTCCAAAATAGAACTGTCAAAAACCAAAACACAATCGTATCTTTGATATAAGAATTTTAAACTTAATGACAAAATGAGACCAAACAGGCCCACTTCAACAGTTGTTACCGGTTATGTGAGAAAATCTACTGTTTGCCTTTTGAAAACACTTTAATAAGTTTTTACCAAAACCTCTACTGATTTTATAATTGCCTCTTTAAAGGTTGAGCACAAAGAGAAACCACTTCTGCATAGACCCTAGATTTACTCCTATTGAGTCAAGCCTTTGCAAAAATAAGTTCCTTTTTTACCACTGTGACTCTCAAATTTTGGGCCTCAAGTAGGCTCCAAAATCACTGCAGTGACTGCAGTCATGAAATTAAAAGACGCTTGCTCCTTGGAGGGAAAGCTATGACAAACTTACAAAGTGTATTCAAAACCAGAGACATCACTTTGCCAACAAAGGTCTGGAGAGTCAAAGTTATGGTGTTTCCTTCCAGTAGTCATGTAACAATGTGAGAGCCGGACCACAAAGAAGGCTGAGCGCCAAAGAATTGATGCTTTCAAACTGTGGTGCTGGAGAAGATTCTTGAGAGTCCCTTGGACAGCAAGGAGATCAAATTAATCAATCCTAAATTAGGAAATCAACCCTGAATATTCATTGGAAGGTCTGATGCTGAAGCTCCAATAGTTTGGCCACCTGATGCAAAAAGACCCCGATGGTGGGAAAGACAAAGGGCCCGAGGAGGATGGGGTGACAGAGGATGAGATGGTTGGATGGCATCCGACTCAGTGGACGTGAGTTTGAGAAAACTCAGGGAGATGGTGAAGGAGGCAAGCCTGATGTGCTGCAGTCCGTGCGGTCACAAAGAGTGAGACACGACTGAGCAAATTAACAACAAAAACAACCCCTTTAAACCCTTAAAAATTTAGGACCTCAAAGAGTTTTATTTTAGATAGGTTCTGTCTATTCATTTTTGTTGCATCAGAAATTAAGATTTAAACAAATTCATTTAGTAAGCAAAGAATTGGTGAGTAGTTTTCTTTTGCCAATCTCTTTAATGCCTGGTTAAATAGAAATAAGCTGGATTTTCATATCTTATGCTATCTGTTGTAGTATATGTTGTTTCCATTAAAGTATATTAAAAAAAAAGCTGGTCACAGTTAAACATTTAGTTGAAAAGAAGTTCCCTTGAGCCTGCTGAAAAGGTCCAGTGAACTCTCCAAGAGTCCTCTGCCCTCATCTTGGAAACAATTGCCCAAACAGACCCCTAGAGGGTTCCCCCTTCAGTCTGTCCAGATTTTAAAAGAAGTCCTTTAAGTGTCTTCTCCATCCACTAACAACGATTTCTTGACCAGTGTAATGCCAGTATTTTTAGAAAAGGTACATGGCAACCCATCTCCCCTAAAGTCCTAACACCAAAAAGATCCTGAAAATACCAATGCAATCATTTGCAAATATACATGGTCTTTAATAGTTGTACTAAGAAAATAAGTACCAAGAGATAAAAACTTCTGTTAAAATTATAACTCCTATAGATAGGGGCTGGTAAAAAAAAAAAAAAAGCCAGTTTTCACTTTTACACAACTTCTTGTTTAAAATAACATGTTTTAATTTCTGAATAAAAAGTATTTGGAAGGGAAAGCACTGTTTCTATGGACCATCTCTTAGTAAATGAAAATACATCAGAAAAAAAAAAAGAGAGATACATATCATGGTATTTAGTTATTAAGCGCTAGTCTAAATAAGTTCCTTTTTCAACACTTTTAATAAAACTTGGGAAATAATACTCTGCATTTACAAAGGCCTCTAATGACTTAAATTTATTATTGTTAAAACCATATGAAAATATAAAACAATCCTCCCATTAATACTGCTTTTCAGACTTCAAAGACAGTTTCCTCCCAGGTCCCTCTGCAGGAACAAGCTAAGTACAAAAACCCCCTTGATAGGTGACTACCAAGCTATCTGGAGCAATTCATACAGATTTTTGGCATGTCCCAAAAGTCTCATAAAGCCTATAATATAATGGAAGGACCCTTTTAAAATTCACAGAGGAAAAACCTCAGCTCAGTTCAGTCGCTCAGTTGCAACATCTGACTCTGTGACCCCATGGACTGCAGCACTCCAGGCTTCCCTGTCCATTACCAACTCCATGAGCTTACACAAAACTCATGTCCATTAAGTCAGTGATGCCATCCAACCATCTCATCCTCTCTCATCCCCTTCTTCTGCCCTCAATCTTTTCCAGCATAGGGTCTTTTCCAAGAGTGAGTTCCTCGCATCAGGTAGCCAAAGTATTGGAGTTTCAGCTTCAGCATCAGTCCTTCCAATGAACACCCAGGACTTGATCTCCTTTAGGATGGACTGGTTGGATCTCCTTGCAGTTCAAGAGTCTTCTCCAACACCACAGTTCAAAAGCATCAATTCTTCTGTGCTCAGCAGTTCAACTCTCAACACCCAGGACTTGATCTCCTTTAGGATGGACTGGTTGGATCTCCTTGCAGTCCAAGGGACTCTCAAGAGTCTTCTCCAACACCACAGTTCAAAAGCATCAATTCTTCTGTGCTCAGCAGTTCAACTCTCCCATCCATACATGACTACTGGAAAAACCGTAGCTTTGACTAGACGGACCTTTGTCAGCAAAGTAATGTCTCTGCTTTTTAATATGCTATTTAGGTTCATCATGGCTTTTCTTCCAAGGAGCAAGCATCTTATAATTTCATGACTGCAATCACCATCTGCAGTGTTTTTGGAGTCCAAAAAAATAAAGTCTCTCACTGTTTCCATTCTTTCCCCATCTATTTGCCATGAAGTGATGGGACTGGATGCCATGATCTTAGTTTCTTGAATGTTGAGTTTTAAGCCAACTTTTCCATTCTCCTTTTTCACTCTCATCAAGAGCTTCTTTAGTCCTTCTTCACTTTCTGCCATTAAGCGTGGTGTTATCTGTGTATCTGAGGCTATTGATATTTCTCTCAGCAGTCTAGATTACAGCTTATGATACATGCAGCCCGGCATTTTGCATGACGTACTCTGCATATAAATTAAATAAGCAGGGTGACATTATACAGCTGTGACATACATTACAATTTGGAACCAGTCTATTGTTCCATGTCCGGTTGTTTCTTCTTGACTTGCATACAGATTTCTCAGGAGGCAGATAAGGTGGTCTGGTATTCTCATCTCTTGAAGAATTTTCCACAGTTTGTTGTGATCCACGCTGTCAAAGGCTTTAGCGTAGTCAATAAAGCAGCAGTAAATGTTTTTCTAGAACTCTCTTGCTTTTTTGACGATCCAAAGGATGTTGGCAATTTGATCTCTGGTTTCTCTGCCTCTTCTAAATCCAGCTTGAACATCCAGAAGTTCATGGTTCAAGTACTGTTGAAGCCTGGCTTGGAGAATTTTGAGCATTACTTTACTAGCATGTGCTGCTGCTGCTGCTGCTGCTAAGTCGCTTCAGTCGTGTCCGACTCTGTGCGACCCCATAGACGGCAGCCCACCAGGCTCCCCGGTCCCTGGGATTCTCCAGGCAAGAACACTGGAGTGGGTTGCCATTTCCTTCTCCAATGCATGAAGTGAAAAGTGAAAGTGAAGTCGCTCAGTCGTGTCCAACTCTTTGAGACCCCATGGACTGCAGCCTACCAGGCTTCTCCACCCATGGGATTTTCCAGGCAAAAGTACTGGAGTGGGGTGCCATTGCCTTCTCTGACTAGCATGTGAGATTAGTGCAATTGTGCAGTAGTTTGAGCATTCTTTGGCATTGCCTTTCTTTGGGGTTGGAATGAAAACTGACCTTTTCCAGTCCTGTGGCCACTGCTGAGTTTTCCAAATTTGCTGGCATATGGAGTGAAGCACCTTCACAGCATTATGTTTTAGGATTTGAAATAGCTCAGCTGGAATTCAATCACCTCCACTAGCTTTGGTCATAGTGATGCTTTCTAAGGCCCACTTGACTTCACATTCCAGGATGCCTGGCTCTAGGTGAGTGATCACACCATCGTGGTTATCTGGGTCATGAATAACTTTTTTGTATAGTTC
Organism: Bubalus kerabau; assembly: GCF_029407905.1. NCBI lineage: Eukaryota > Metazoa > Chordata > Mammalia > Artiodactyla > Bovidae > Bubalus > Bubalus kerabau. The sequence continues at coordinate 134,949,677 of NC_073628.1, read as the reverse complement.
TTCTGTTTTATTCCCCTGGAGAACGAAATGGCAACCCACTCCAGTATCCTTGCCTGGAGAATCCCATGGACGGAGGAGCTTGGTGGGCTACAGTCCACAGGTCGCAAAGAGTCAGACACGACTGAGCGACTTCACTTTCACTTTCTGTTTTCTTGCCACCTCTTAATATCTTCAGTTTCTGTTAGGTCCATACTATTTCTGTCCTTTATTGTGCCCATCTTTGCATGAAATGTTCCCTTGGTACCTCTAATTTTCTTGAAGAGATCTCTAATCTCTCCCATTCTATTGTTTTCCTCTATTTCTTTGCATTGATCACTGAGGAAAGCTTTCTAATCTTTGCTATTCTTTAGAAAGGTGTAGCTTCTCTTCTTCTCTCAGCTATTTGTAAGGCCTCCTCAGACAACCATTTTGCCTTTCTGCAGTTCTTTTTCTTGGGGATGGTCTTGATCCCTGCCTCCTGTACAATGACATGAACCTCTGTCCATAGTTCTTCCGGTACTCTATCAGATCTCATCCCTTGAATCTATTTGTCACTTCCACTGTATAATCATAAGGGATTTGATTAGATCATACCTGAATGGTCTGGTGGTTTTCCCTACTTTCTTCAATTTAAGTCTGAATTTAACAATAAGGAGTTGATGATGTGAGCCACAGCCTGCTCCCGGTCTTGTTTTTGCTGACTGTATAGAGTTTCTCCATCTTTGGCTGCAAAGAATATCATCAATCTGATTTCGGTATTGACTATCTGGTGATATCCACGTGTAAAGTCATATCTTGTGTTGTTGGAAGAGGGTGTTTGCTATGACCAGTGCATTCTCTTGGCAAAACTCCATTAGCCTTTGCCCTGCTTCATTTTGTACTCTAAGGTCAAACTTGCCTGTTACTCCTCCAGCTATCTCTTGACTTCCTACTTTTGCATTCCAGTCCCCTGTGATGAAAAGGACATCTTTGGGTGCCAGTTCTAGAAGGTCTTGTAGGTCCTTCATAGAACCATTCAACTTCAGCTTCTTCAGCATTACTGGTTGGGGCATAGACTTGAATTACTGTGATACTGAATGGTTTGCCTTGGAAACGAACAGAGATCATTCTGTCGTTTTTGAGACTGCACCCAAGTACTGCATTTTGGACTCTTTTGTTGACTATGGTGGCTACTCCATTTCTTCTAAGGGATTCCTGCCCACAGTAGTAGATATAATGGTCATCTGAGTTAAATTCACCCATTCCAGTCCATTTTAGTTCACTGATTCCTAGAATGTCAACGTTCACTCTTGCCATCTCCTGTCTGACCACGTCTAATTTACCTTGATTCATGGACCTAACATTCCAGGTTCCTATGCAATAAATATTGCTCTTTACAGCATCAGACTTTACTTCCATAACCAGTCACATCCACAACTGGGTGTTGTTTTTGCTTTGGTTCTGTCTCTTCATTGTTTCTGTATTTACTTCTCCACTGACCTCCAGCAGCATATTAGGGACCTACCAAGTTGGGGAGTTCATCTTTCAGTGTCCTATCTTTTTGCCTTTTCATACTGTTCGTGGGGTTCTCAAGGCAAGAATACTGACGTGGTTTGCCATTCCCTTCTCCAGTGGACCACGTTTTGTCAGAACTCTCTACCATGACCCATCCGTCTTGGGTGGTCCTAAGGGGCATGGCTTGTAGTTTCATTGAGTTAGACAAGGCTGTGGTCCATCTGATTAGTTTTTTGTGATTGTGGTTTTTCATTAAGGATAAGAAGCTTATGGAAGCTTCCTAATGGGAGAGATTGTGGGGAAAATTGGGTCTTGTTCTGATGGGTGAGGCCGTGCTCAGTAAATATTTAATCCAATTTTATGTTGATGGGCAGGGCTGTGTTCCCTCCCTGTTGTTTGACCTGAGACCAAACTAGGGGTAATGAAGATAATGGTGACCTCGTTGAAAAGGTCCTGTGCAATGCCAAACTCAGTGCCCCAACCCTGCAGCTGGCCAACGCCAATCCACGCCTCTGTCGGAGACTCCTGAACACTCACCGGCAAGTCTGGGTCAGTCTCTTTTGGGGGCGCTGAAAGAAAGATCCTAAGAAAGCTAAATCTCTAGAACAAATTATCTTCCCCTTAAACAGGCTGACAATACAATGGTCAATCATGAAAATTTAACAGGAAAGCACTATTCATTTCAGGTCATAGACATCTTATGGTCACTGAATGAGTCTGCAAGAATTTCAGATCCTTCTCCGCTGTAGTGATTTAACTGGTAAAAATATTACTTCAGTATGCCTATACCAAGCCACATCATGATCCAATAGCAATTCTGCAGTTTTTGAAATTATTTAATAAGTAGTTTTGATTTAAAGTTAAGAAAAGATTACATACTTCAGAAAGATTACAAAAATGATCTGTCAGGGAAAGGACTTTAGGAATGAGGTTGGACTCTGCCCCCTCAACCTGCACTTGGTAACACCCAAACCAACCTGGGCACCAAGCGCAGGGAAAGTTAAACAGCCCACACCCTATCTTTAAAGCCTTATTAGACCTGTGAACACCTGCTCTACACTACACTTTCAGTACTTGACAAACTGGGCTCTCCTGGAGATTCAAAACTCAAGGTCAGGAAAGGGACAGCAGTGACACTAGAAACCAGCCTGAGCCTAGGAGAAGATACTCAAGATGAATCTTTGTTCTGATGTTCTAGCTCAAGTTCCGTTCCGTTCAGTCGTGTCCGACTCTTTGTGACCCCGTGAACCGCAGCACGCCAGGCCTCCCTGTCCATCACCAACTCCTGGAGTGCACCCAAACCCATGTCCATCGAGTCAGTGATGCCATCCAACCATCTCATCCTCTGTCGTCCCCTTCTCCTCCTGCCCTCCATCTTTCCCAGCATCAGAGTCTTTTCAAATGAGTCAGCTCTTCCCATCTATCTCAAGACACATTTACAATTGTACAAAAAAGAAACATAAATAGTAAGCCATACATTTAATTAAAGCAAATATTTAACAGCTTTCAATCCTGCTGCAATTAAGATATATTAACTATAAATCTAATAACAAAAGTGGAAATAATTTTAGAATATGTATGATCCCTAATAGCCATATTCAAAGCAAAGGACTAAGCTTGAACCTGAATTGGAATTGCTAGGAAGCTGCTCTGTTCACCCCACTACCAATCACCTAATATTTACAGAAGGATAACCGGACTGTCTATTCAATATACTCGAATTCTGACCATGCTTCAAGGCTAGATCTTCTGTATGAAAGATTAAAGGATGTAATATTACACAGGCAAGCTCAATTTAGGATAGTAGATACAGGTCTTATGTCCAAAAATCTTGAATTTATCTTATGACGTATCTCTGTTACTGCTGTACAGACAGCACTATCTTACTTCTTTGACACGTACTGCCACATTTAATACTCAATTTAGGAATTCCTGGAGGTTCAGTGGTTAGGACTAGGCGCTTCCACCACTGCAACCCAGGTTCAACCCCTGGTGAGGAAACTAAGATCTAGCAAGCCGAGCAGCGTGGGCATAATAATAAATCTGATTTATTTATTATGTGATTATGATGCACCCGACCCCAAAATATGAGTAAATTCCAGCCTGATAAAACTGGTCCTCATTTGAAGGGCTGCCTGGTATCAATGGGACACGCACTATTAGATCAGATCAGTCGCTCAGTCGTGTCCGACTCTTTGCGACCCCTTGAATCACAGCACGCCAGGCCTCCCTGTCCATCACCAACTCCCGGAGTTCACTCAGACTCACGTCCATCGAGTCAGTGATGCCATCCAGCCATCTCATCCTGTCGTCCCCTTCTCCTCCTGCCCCCAATCCCTCCCAACATCAGAGTCTTTTCCAATGAGTCAACTCTTCGCATGAGGTGGCCAAAGTACTGGTGTTTCAGCTTTAGCATTAGTCCTTCCAAAGAAATCCCAGGGCTGATCTCCTTCAGAATGGACTGGTTGGATCTCCTTGCAGTCCAAGGGACTCTCAAGAGGCTTCTCCAACACCACAGTTCAAAGGCATCAATTCTTCGGTGCTCAGCCTTCTTCACAGTCCAACTCTCATATCCATACATGACCACAGGAAAAACCATAGCCTTGACTAGACGGATCTTTGTTGGCAAAGTAATGTCTCTGCTTTTGAATATGCTATCTAGGTTGGTCATAACTTTCCTTCCAAGCAGTAAGCGTCTTTTAATTTCATGGCTGCAGTCACCATCTGCAGTGATTTTGGAGCCCCCTAAAATAAAGTCTGACACTGTTTCCACTGTTTCCCCATCTATTTCCCATGAAGTGATGGGATCGGATGCCATGATCTTCGTTTTCTGAATGTTGAGCTTTAAGCCAACTTTTTCACTCTCCACTTTCACTTTCATCAAGAGGCTTTTGAGTTCCTCTTCACTTTCTGCCATATGGGTGGTGTCATCTGCATATCTGAGGTTATTGTTATTTCTCCCGGCAATCTTGATTCCAGCTTGTGCTTCTTCCAGTCCAGCGTTTCTCATGATGTACTCTGCATATAAGTTAAATAAACAGGGTGACAATACACAGCCTTGATGTACTCCTTTTCCTATTTGGAACCAGTCTGTTGTTCCATGTCCAGTTCTAACTGTTGCTTCCTGACCTGCATACAAATTTCTCAAGAGGCAGATCAGGTGGTCTGGTATTCCTATCTCTTTCAGAATTTTCCACAGTTTATTGTGATCCACACAGTCAAAGGCTTTGGCATAGTCAATAAAACTCCTCTATTATCTACTTTCCCAGATTTTAAATGGAGAATTTTACAGCTGTGTCTAGAGTTGAGACTTGAGAAAATCATCGCCAAGAAGTCCTGTAAGTCTGAAATATAGACTCAACAAACCAGCTTTTTTCTCTCCTGGGCTTTCCAGCACATTCCCTGCAGCCTCCATCTAGATCCTCTTCATTCCTTGTATGTTGATGTTTCTGGGGGTTCGAATGACTCTCACTCTCATTCTACATTCCTATCCCTCCCTAACTCTGCCCTAACCCAGTCTTCCCAGATACCCCAGGCAGCCCCCTATACTCTCTATCCACCTCCATATATGCCCAACCCTAATACCTTCAATCATTCCATATACAATTTCCATTACTTGCACACATCCTACTATATAATCTAGTTGCTGATCTTTCTCACCAGTAGATTACAAGCTTCCTTAAGTCAAAGTTGTACACTACAGAACCTTAACAATTCCTGGCACTTACTGATGTATCAATAAGCCTACTGAATGGAACCTGGAGCCAACCCCAAGGACCCAATCCATTTCTTCATTCACCAGAGCTGACAAAAAAGGATTTCTCAGTTTCCTATAGCACAGCTGAGAATTCCTATTAATTCAAAGTCAACAGGTAAGAAAATCCCTTACATTAACATTGCCTAAACCTCATCATCCAGTCCCATCACTTCATGGCAAATAGATGGGGAAACAGTGGAAACAGTGACTGACTTTATTTTTCTGGGCTCCAAAATCACTGCGGATGGTGACTGCAGCCATGAAATTAAAAGACGCTTACTCCTTGGAAGGAAAGTTATGACCAACCTAGACAGCATATTCAAAAGCAGAGACATTACTTTGCCAACAAAGGTCCGTCTAGTCAAGGCTATGGTTTTTCCAGTGGTCATGTACGGATGTGAGAGTTGGACTATAAAAGTGCTAAAGAATTGATGCTTTTGAACTGTGGTGTTGGAGTAGCCTCTTGAGAGTCCCTTGGACTGCAAGGAGATCCAACCAGTCAATCCTAAAGGAAATCAACCCTGAATATTCATTGGAAGGACTGATGCTGAAACTGAAACTCTCAATACTTTGGCCACCTGATACGAAGAGCTGATTCACTGGAAAAGACCCTGATGTTGGGAAAGATTGAGGGCAGGAGGAGACGGGGACGACAGAGGATGAGATGGTTGGATGGCATCACCAACTCGACAGATGAGTCTGAGCAAGTTCCGGGAGATAGTGAAGGACAGGGAAGCCTGGCATGCTGCAGTCCATGGGGTTGCAAAGAGCTGGACAACAACAAAAAACAGACAAAACAACACGGTGCTGCGCTTTGGTATCGTGTAAGGACAGCTTCTATTATGATTTTCCTGCAGTGTGTCAGGATAGCCAAAGGGAACCAAAGGAAGATCACACTCTCCTTCCCAAAAAGCCCAGCTAATTTCTGGGATCCACTGGTCACTGTGTATTAGAAGAACACTGAACTCAGAAGTAAAAAGCCAGTTTGGAATTCCCCAGTCAGTCCTTTAAAAGCTGTGTCACCTTAGACAAGTCACTTAACTTCTCTCAGTACATCTTCCTTTAACTGTTCTCGGATTCTGGGGCAGTCCTGTGGTGTGCTTTCACTGTTGTGGGCCTGGGCTCAATCCCTGGTTGGGAACCTAAGATCCCACAAGTTGCACGGAATGGGAAGAAGGAAAAAAAAGAAAAAAAAAGTCCTACCTTAGCAGCATGAACTAAGTTAACAGAAATGTTTTTTTACTGAATCTATTGGAAAAGGGAACCCTTGTATACTGTTGGTGGGAATGTATTGATAAACTGATGCACTTTGGAGAACAATATGGAGAAGGTTCTCTAAAAACTAAAAACAGAGTTACCAAGGATCCAGCAATCCCACTCCTGGGTAGATATCTGGAGAAAAGAAACTTCAAAAACATACACGCAGCCCACAGCAGCATTATTTACAATAGCCAAGAAATGGAAGCAACCTAGATGTCCAACAACAGATGAATGGATAGAGAAGATGTGGTACCTACATACAACAGAATACTACCTGGCTATAAAAAATAATGAAATTATGCTATTTGCATCAATCTGGATGGACCTAAAGATTATCGTACTGAATGAAGTAAATCAGACAGAGAAAGACAAGTATCATATGATATTACTTATATGTGGAATCTAAAAGATAATGAAAATGAGTCTATGTATAAAACAGAAACAAGATTCACAGACATAGAAAACTTTTGGTTCAGTTCAGTTCAGTCGCTCAGTCGTGTCTGACTCTTTGCGACCCCATGAATCGCAGCACGCCAGGCCTCCCTGTCCATCACCAACTCCCAGAGTTCACCCAGACTCACGTCCATCGAGTCAGTGATGCCATCCAGCCATCTCATCCTGTCGTCCCCTTCTCCTCCTGCCCCCAATCCCTCCCAGCGGGTATAGGCAATACAAATAATGGTTAAGAATACTGTGTGGGCTCACATTAGGCTTCTCTACTTAGTAGCCAGGTGACCTTGAGAAGTTTACTTACCCTCTTTATGCCTCTTCATGTAAACTAGGGCCAGAATTATCCCCATTTTAAAGTCAGGTTAATGGAATAAAACCTTGAAAACAGTCATGACCCTCAAGTCAGGAAGCTCAAGGATAATAACTAGATAATGGAAAACATACCAGAAGTCAAACGTTTGTATTCCTGCTCCACGATCTTTTCACAAAACCTCTATTCTCTGCAAGTTTTCATTTCCTAACTAGCTAATGGTTTGGTTTAGTCACTAAGTCGTGCCTGACTCTTGCGGCCCTATGGACTGTAGCCCACCAGGCTCCTCTGTCCATGGGATTTTCCAGGCAAAAATACTGGAGTGGATTGCCATTTCCTTCTCCAGAGGATCTTCCCGACCCAGGGATCAAACCTAGGTGTCCTGCATTGCAGGCAGATTCTTTACCAACTGAGCTACTAGCTAATACCAACCTTCAAAAACAAATTACCCTGGATCTTAAACCAAATTTTAAACCCTGTTCCCCTAAAAAAAATTTTGATGAGCAATTATCCTAAATATTCATTGGAAGGACTGATGTTGAAGCTGAAACTCCAATACTTTGGCCACGTGATGCAAAGAACAGACTCACTGGAAAAGACCCTGATGCTGGGAAAGATTGAAGGCAGGAGAAGGGGACGACAGAGGATGAGATGGTTGGATGGCATCACAGACTGGGTGGACATGAGTTTGAGCAAGCTCCAGGAGTTGGTGATGGACAGGGAGGCCTGGCGTGCTGTCGTCCATGGGTCGCAAAGAGTTGGACACGACTGAACTGAACTGAATTATCTATTTCATAAGTCAAAGATATATTTTACATATGGAATACAGGTAAAGTCACAAGGTTATTAGAGAAAAAAAACAGTTACTAAAAATAGTTATTAAAAAAGAAAAAGTAGTTATAGAGAGGAGCCCAGAAGAAGGGGCTGCCTTCTAGTGTGACTTTTAAAAACCCCAAACCCATACCATACACAAAACCCTGAAGCCAGCCCTCCACTGGAAAATCTGGTAGCTGTTCTCAATTTGTTCAAAATGCATCATTATATTGGATAAGAGCCTCTCTGGGAGAAGAAAAAAGCTTGGAATATCTGGAATTTTACCAAAGGGGGTTACACTCCAAAAATCCTCTTTGCAAACCTTGCTCATCATGAGCCATGCCCGCACCTCCCTTCCTGCAGATAAAGATATCAGAGCACAAACCCTGAGACAGCCTTGCTCTCCTTGTCCAAGTCAAAGCCTGGCAGGGATGAGACGGTCCCATCTGGTATCACCAAATGATGAGCTGGTACAACCACACAGAAAATTGGGAGGATCTTGCCTTAAAGACCTTGTAATTATGTGGTTTTGATAGGATTTGTTCTTTGTCTCTGGAGCTACAGGAGTGGAGTAGATGGCCACATTCAGATACCTGTGTGCCTCACAGGAACACATGCCTAACAAAAGCCCCAGCCAAGTGCTAAAAAAACACATTCAGGTTTGAACTTAGTTCTCTAACACTACAATTTGATCAAGCTGAGGTGGCAAGAATTAATGTAGGAATGCACAAAAGTCTGCCTAGGGCCACACGAGGAACACAGCTGGGAAGACAGAGCTCAGCCTAGCTACATGTTCTTAATTAAAATACTCAACATTCAAAGGTTGTAAAACTTGGTACGTACACCAGTGGACTGTGTCTTAACACATTTAGAAAACAGTACTGATAATATATTTGAACAACAAAAGTGAGAAATCCAGATTTGTATGATTATATAGCAATTCTAATGAGCTTTATTTTTAAAAAGTTTGCTATTTGTCAGTAATAGAATAGAACATACTCAGGCTCTATCCTGAGGACCAAAATAAGCCTTCCCTACCACCCGTTCTACCTTTCTCCCCACTTCACTAGTAAGACTCAATTCTACTAACCATCCTGTCAGGAAAGCACTGGGACTATTTAAATTATGTTAGATAAAATAGAATGCTCTCCATCGGCAGGCAGGGCTTCCACAGCATCAGAGCCATCCCAACACAAAGCTTTCCAAATACAAACTCCTCCCTGTATAACACACATGCACTGCAAATTTTCTGAAATAATTTCTAACAGCTCTACCTGAAAAAAAAAAAATAAATAAAAAAAACAAAAAACATTTTTTTTAAAACTTCAATTTTAAAGAACACTTAGGTACAGAAAAGTTTTACCTAAACCAATAGAAGAATTACACTCTATATTCTGGTTTTGATGCTGGGCTTTTGACTTTTTCACTTTTTCAAATCCCTTCTCTGTAAGAGAAAATGAGGGATATGCATTTGGCCCTAACCCTTGTCTCTGTAAATCTGTCCCCAGACTCTTCTTAGCAGTTAGCAAACATAAGCTTTGGAATTTAAGCTCCTTGCAAACCATCAATTAATTAGTCTGGACAGCAGCCCTAGGTCAGTATCAGATCTTCTTATAGCAGGTAAGAAGGCATACATTGGGAAAAAATGACTTTGTCCAAGGTCATGATGGCGTTAGATTCAAGATTCTACTCACTCATTTTACAAAATCAACACTGACTCCTTCTTTTATATAACATAAAAAAAACCCCACATATACTCTCCTTGATAAAAGTTTATTTTTATCCCTGCTATTTCTTAAATTCTACATGTGTTGTAAAATAACAGATCTCCAAGTGAAATGGAATCAACAAGTTTAAAAAAAAAAAAAAAAGCCATTCATTATGTCTTCTGCCTAGGGATGTTTTAGTTTAGTGCCTGAAAAACAAAGTTATGGATGGGGGGGGCGGCGGGGCGGTGTAGGGCATGTAGACTTTAAGGGGATAGAAAACAGTTGTCAACAGCCTGACTTATAAATGGCTCCTTGTAAACATTTGGGGCCACCTAAATGCTCATCCCCAATTCTGCTGAAACAGTAATCGAACCACTGAAGCTGGAGTCAATCACCATCTTCACAGCAAGTAAACCTAATGACATCTGCCCAGCAACTCATCAGACCCTTGCCTCTCATCTCCTTCAAACTCATTTTCCAGAAGGGACTTGGTTCTGCTTCTCACTCACTCCCGACTCCCAGCTGCATTCTGTTGAGATGATGTCTGTCAAACGGGAAGATGGACCCAGAGTGGGCAAGGGCACAAGGGGCACCACCTCCCACCACCTGCCTCTGTGACCAGGCGCTCCCACAGATGCGCCACAAACATACCACAAGGCAACAAACCACTAGAGAGACTGAGAAGTCCTATCCCCATCCTGATTAGGCAGAGAGGCCATCTCTCCCTAACAGAACCTCATCCCTAACTGCCCAAATCTCACTCGCCCTGAGTACGACAAGAGCTAAACCAAGTTGTTCTCTCCAATTGAGGTCACTAGTTTACTCTCAATGCCAATGTTGCTACTCTGCCTTCTGCTCTCTTACACCCAGGAAAACACATAAAGGGACCATGTGGTGTATGCTTATTTTCGTAACTTAAAAAATTTCATTTATACTCTGGAAATGAAGGTTCTAGCAGAGCAAAGTAACTAGTCCTAAGTCCAGAAAGACAATTTAAACGATTAAAAACAATGTAACAGATGAACCGATGTGATGACTCTGGGCTACATCTAAAGGTGTATGGCAATGATGCTTTAAGTGGAGTGATCTATAATTAAAAGTTTGAATTTTTTTAAGACAAGAATGCGTTTAGTCAAGTTCTCCCATCCTACAATTACGGAACTAAGAGTCCTAGTTCCCCAGAGATGGCTTTACCCCATAGTCTCCATAAACTTGGAGGTCGAAAAAGCCAAGTCACCACTGAATTCATCCGATAGTTAATTACAGAAAAAGGAGCATTTTTAGAAGAATATTCTGCAGTGTACAAAGGTGTTATCTCATTTTCCTCTTTGTTAATCCCATGCTAGGACACAGCAGTTAATAAGTACTTAGGAAATCCTTGTTAAGCTGCATACAATTCTCATGTCTTAAACAAGTTTCTTGCAACTCAGATTTTAAAATCCAGTTACTAGTGTCTCAAACTCTTAAGTAATCCAAAGTAAATGAGTGGCCCAATGATATGGCAGGATCCACTCCAAGGAACTTATCAGTGTGCTTCTGATGACTCCTCTTCAAGGGGCCCAAACTTAGACATTTCTGATAGTACAGTCAGTCCTTTAGTTCTCAACAGGTATTCCACATAATTTAAAAAAAAAAAAAAAGGAGGCTGCAATGGTCTTCTAGCTCATAAAACAGGTATATTAGCATAATCCCCAAAGAATATATAATTCTCTTGGAAAGGAAAAATCAGACCACCAGCTCAATGCAAGGGCTGTACAATGGAGAAAGCAAGGTCCTTCCCGGTTACTGGTTTTTAAACCCAAAGATGGCCTCTGCCAAGAGATAAACAAGTAGACTTCGTGAAACCTAAACCCAGGAACCTAATTAATTAGCACTTTCATTTTGGGGCATGAGCTGTCCCTCTATCCTTTTCTATAGCCAAACTTTAATGTGGTCCAATTAGAACAACAATGAGAGGTTACAAAAGCCTACAGAAAGCTCCTATTTTACAGCACATAAACCAGATTCCTTCATTTTTTTTAATTGAATAGTTCACAATGGTATTTTTGCCTTTCTAAAAGAAAACTCTCTCACTGGCAGATTACTGTATGCCTATATTGAAGTATCCTAAATATCCTGGACTTTGTTACTGTCACCCAAACTAAACAAGTAAATGAGTTGACTACTGATCTATCAACCAGAAATAAAGAAAATTAAGTATCTTAGAGACAAAAAATGAAATTGACGGTTGATCATTTTCTCTAATTTTCCTTGTAGCTGTCTCTCAATAATGAACTCAATCCTCCAGTTTTAAATTGCAACAATTAACACTCTTCAAAGGCAATTCTCTCTTCATTCTGCTCTTTAAAAAAGGTTTAGACTGCATGTTTAAAAACAAATCCTATAACCACAGGAAGGGAAACTTCTCCACTGGGGGTAGGGACATAAATCTTTAGCTGCCTTGTATGTTTGTAATATCACTCACATTCCATTCTATGAGTCTATTAATTTGTTGATTGGTTAACTAAGAGTTAGATGGATATCTGAGGATCTGGGTGTGACCAATTTACCACTGGCAAAGTCAAATTTAGCTAAACACCCATCCACAGACTACAACAAATGAAGTTTGCTGTTACTTTAAGGCAGACACATGTACAAGCTAAAACTGTAGGACTTACTTAACCCAGCCTCCTATCAAGTGAGAAAAAAAAGTTCTTTTGAGAGGCATAGTTCTAAATCTGTCTTAAAAAGTGGTTACAATCTGGTTCAGGCTTTCTTCTGGGGTGGGGTGGGGGGGTGATGAACAAGCTCTAACAACTGATGATGGTTATAAGAACTCCATGAAAATACTAAAAACTACTGAACTGCAGTTTAAACTGAAGAACTGTATACTGTGAGTGCATATATATATATATATATATATATATATATATAAACAAAACTTTGTGGGTTTTTTTTTAATTGTAAATTCTTCCTTTGCTCAAGGATACGTCTATTGATAAGCTTTTCCCCCAAATGTTAAAAGGTTTAAGGCGGCAAAGAATCAGAGAGAAAAACTTCAGGACACCAAAGAAACTGGGAAAACAACAAAGAGGATGAGGCCAAAGTCAAGCAAAAGCAACATCAGGGAGAATGACGGGCAGGAATGAGGAGAGACCCGCGCCTGTCACTCAAACCTCCCCCACACACAGAGGTACACTTGCGTTCCTCCCTATTCCTCAGGGCAGAACCAACAGGCTCAGAGATGCTGACTGTTCAAAGTTTTACACCCTGGCTATAAAGTCAAAGGGATTAAACTAATGGCCACAAGAAGTTAAAAGTTGAAAAATGTGTCTACTGTGCCATCTGGGGTTTGACTTAAATCTCCGACTTCTGGATACCACCAGAGAAGAAATTTGTGGAATCTGCCTAGCTATGGCCAAATGATGTATGTTTGAGAACAACAGAGTAGCTTACTAAAGCCATCAAATATATTCCAATCAAGCTCAGGAGACTCAGAAATTCACTGACCAGCCAACTAGTTTTTGCCTAATAATTACACTCCTAAAATTAATCATCTCCAAATACCACAAAGTGACATGGAAATACAATTTGTCCTTAAAAAGAAATCTAAGTACATCAAGGAGGAAATGAAAATTTGCATTTTAAGGATAATAAAACCAAAAGTCAGATTACTTGTAAACTGAAGAAAGAAATCCAGGAAGCCAGAAACTTGATGTAATTTGAAAAATGATTTACTTCCATCTTTAAACTTGTAACTCAGGATTTGAGTAATGTCTTTTTGATTTATTACCTTTTATCACATTTACCTTACTATATTTCAAACAAATTTCTATGAACCTCAAGTTTTCAATAGCCAAGTAGTTTAGGACCATCACTGAGAAGCAGCTATAAATTGAAGCTACCTTAAATACCATTAATTAAAGATACAAAGGTTAAGGATAAAAAGAAATAGAAATACTTTGTAATTCTTCCCCTTACTTTGAAAAGTAAAATACCAGTAAACCCAATCCCCATTTTAACAGTCATTCGTTTTCCAAAAACTTAGTGGTCATAATCATCTAGAAACACAAGCATTACATAGCTATCACCATGGAAAACATTTCCTATCTCTTGGTTTGTTGTTGGTTTATTTCAACTATATGAAACAACTTGTTCACAGAAAACGGTTTCTAAAACAACCATTGCTTACATCCTCATCTCTTAAGAAGTCTTTGTTCCAACAAGACCCTTCTTTGAGAGCTACAACTTCTGGAAAGGTTTCTCTTTGTGGTTGTATCAACAATAAATATTCCCAAATTCTTTCCAATTGGCACAAGAGTTCTTAAACAAAGGAGGAAGCAAGCCTCCTCCACACAAAGGAGGTCTCCAAAACACAGCACTGGTTATGTTTGTGGAGTGTTTATTTGTGCCTCTTTAACACCCTTTCTCGGGCTGTGGTATGTACCACTCTCAATACAAAATGGTGGCCATCATGTCTGTCAGACATTCAGAATGGGGAAAGAGAAAGATTACACGTTTTGCAGGGCTTACAATTAATATTCTGGCCAAGATGAGGAAATGAGTAGCCAAACCTAAGCTGAGCAACACTACCTTTTTAGGAAAAGAGCCTCCCAAAAGGCACGGGGTAAGAGTGGATAAAGGGCTTACCCCAGCCCTAGTGCACCACAATACCAACATGGAGGACAACTCACTCCCAGGAAGCGACTGCACACATTTGGGTTCCCGAGAACTTACTCAAGTTGCCTAGTTTCAGAAGAGATCCCCACTAAGGCAAACGCACTCTTCACATTCAGCGTCCCTAACGCACGACACAAAGCTCCACGGCTACCTGTCGGCGCCCGCCCCCCTCTTGCAGAACTAAGCCCGGGGCCCCGATCCCCGCACAACTTCTGCAGGCCTCTGGCTCCAGCCGACGCGCACTTCCCCTCAGCAACGGCAAGCAACCGTGTCCACTTCTGGAGAGCGGGGCATCTTCTTCCAAACATCTCCCCCACACCGGCGGACCAGCTATTTTCGGAGGCAGGAATTTCACCTCCGTTTCAAACTACTCCAAGAAAAACTCCAGAGTATCCAGTGCGCGTTCCGCCCCGGAGGTCGGGGGCGGCGGGGTCTCCCGCGACACGGCCCCCGGGCGCAGGGCTACGCGCGAGCCCCGCACCTCCAACGTCACCACAAGAGCGAGCCCCGGGCGAGGGGCGGGGGGCTTCCCCCGAGGGGGCGGGGGCGCGGCCTCCGCGGCTCCTCGAAGCGTCCGGAGGCAGTTACAGCTCCGGCCAACGGTCGCGGGGCGTCCAACCGCCGCCAGGCCGCCTCGGCCCCGGCGGGTCCCGACGGTGGGCGGCGGGGGAGGGGCCGCGGCCGTTGCGGCCGTTGGGGCGACCTCGGGACCACCCCCCTCACGCCCACCCGGGCCGGGGCTGCCGCGGGCCGGCGGAGGCTTCCGAGGCTGACACCGCCCGCCGCGGGCGGCTCTCGGGCCGGAGGCCTGGCCGCGCGGGGGTCGCGGAGGGCCTTGGGCGGCCGCCCCCCTCGGCCCACGCGCACGCCCCCTCGGCCCGGCCCGCGGTCCCCCCGCCCGGCGCCGCCGCCCCAGCTCGCCCCCGGCCCCGAGGACCTGCCGGGGGTCTGGAGCGGGGCGGGGGGCCGGGGTCGGAGGGTGGGGCGCCAGGTGAGGCCGCCCGGACCGCCGCCGCCTCCACACAAAGGACCAGGGGCTCCGCCGCCATATTGAAAACTTTCCTCCTCGCGACAACTCGCGGGGCGCGCACCCCGCACCCCCGGCGCCCCGCACACGCGGGCCCCGCGCCCGGGGGCCCCCGCGCCCGCCCGCCGGCCGCCTGCTCGGCCGCCCTCGGCTCCCGCGGCTCCGGCGCACGGCCGCGACCTCGGGGCCGGTGCCCCCGCCTCTCCGTCCGGATCCGAACCCCGGCCCGGCCGCGCTCCGTCCGCCGCCCCCGCGCCCCGCGCCCAGCTCCGAGGCCCGGCGCCCGGCCCCCGCCGGCCGCGCGCCCCGCTCGAGACTCACCGGCGGCGGCCGCACCTTGCAGATCCCGGTCTGCTCGGCTATGGGCCGTATCTTGTGGATGAAGGCGAAGGGATCGGCGAACTCCTCCCAGCTGGGCTCGAAGACCGGGCACTCGGGCGGCGGCAGGAACTCCCCCAATGGGCCGGGACCGCCGAGGGCCGGCACGGGGCGCGGGCCGGGGGCCTCCATTTCTCGCGGCGCCGCGGACGCGGCTGGGTGGCCGGCCTCGGCCTCCTCAGACGCCTCGGCCTTCCTCCTCCTCCTCCTCCTCCTCAGATCCGGCTGCTCAGACTCCGACTCCGACTCTGACTCCGACACCGACCGACGACGCCGCGCCTCCCCAGCCACGCCGTGCGCCTCCGCCGCCACGGCGAGGAAAAGGAGTCCCACCCCACCCCCATCCCCACCCAGCCCGCGCCGAGCGCCCGCCCCTGGGCCGGGTGGGGCGGCCCCCGGGAACAGATCGCGGCCTCACGGTTCAGCCCAGCCGGCCTCCACTGACCGTTGACTGCGTGCCAGAGTCCCCTCCCTCCCTCAGGAAGTTACGAGGCTGGGCTCACGGGTGGACCCTGCGTCCCGCCCCGCCTCATGGGAGCCGCCCTGGTGGAAGTTCGCAGACATTTGGTCAGACCCCCGAGGGGCGTGGGGTGTCGGGGCCGGAGGCGGCTTTTCCAGGTAGAGGGGACAGCTCGAAGGTGACAACAGCCTAGAGGTGAGAAAACAGGAGGATAAGAAATTAGCACTCTGTACTAGGCCTGTGCACGTGCTCTCATGATGAATTTTTAATATACACAACAACCTACGAGGCAGGTACTCGTTTCCATTTACACATAAACCCAGCGAGGCGCAAGTTGATCAGGCCATTTGCCCAAGTTGCATATAGGCCAACAAGTGGTGGAGACACCACCTAACCGGAAGGTAGGGTGTTGCAGGGAAGAGTGCTCCTTGAGCAACAAGACTGCGGGTGTGGACAGTGGTATGTTAGCTGCTTGCGTCTGCGCTTCATCCCGCGCGGGAGTCCCTGCTATTGTCCCCATTTTGCAGAGCAGACAATAAAGGCACAAATTAGTAACTTGAAGAGATGAGAACACTTTTGACACATTTGGGGAGGTGGGGAGGATAATGTCCTGCCCCAGAAAAGGGAAGAGAGGGAATTCAAAACGTAGAATTTCAACCCTAAAAAAGACCTCTTTCCTCTAGAAAGGAGCCAAACCCAAGAAGGACTGTTCGCCAGAGCCTCCTTGGTAGGTAGGTGTCAACCGAGTCCTAGTCCTGCTGTTAGCTTCACCTGAAGAAAAGTCTCTTATCCTTGAGGATCCTTCCTCTAAAAGGCCGCGGAGGGGAGAAGCCTCCTCTTCAGAAAGTTCTGAAGTAAACCCAAAGGTCGTTGGAGAAGGTAGATCCTTCCCTTGCTGTCTAGGGCTTTGTGATCTTCCTAAGCCAAGGCGACGGAGGCTGAAACCAAGGGCAGCTGGCACCCTATTAAGTCGTCCGTATACAGTGGATGTGAGATTGCAGGTTAGAATGTGCTCATGTGTTCACAGAATCTAGCTGGGGGTGTAGAGGAATCTGTTGCACAAAGTTTTAACTTTGCTGAATATTTGAAAATTTTTCACAATAAAATGTTGGGGAGAAAAGTCCTCGTTGTTGTTCTTTGCCCTGGGCTCTAGAGGGTCTTGCTGGGGTGGATTTCCTGTCCTGTGCTCTCTCCCGGGAGCAGCGATAAGACTATTATCACACTGAACACTGGCATCCTCCAAGACGAACTCCAGACACGTACGGATTACGGCCGAGAAGGAGGACAACGAGCCCGTCCCCAGCTACCCCCGGGCCGCCCCGCACCGCAGCTTCCCGGCCCCGCGTCCGCCACTTCCGGTAGAGCCCAGAGCCACGGGATTCCGTGGCCGGCAAAGAGGGCAGCAGCTGCCCCTCCCCAAGGACGCGCCTTGCAGCTGAGGGAGGGTCGGCGGCGGGGCCTCGAAGGGAGCTGGGAGGGGCTGCTCTGCCCGCGGGGACGCGGAGGCGCTCTCGGCCCTTTATGATGCGTGTTTACATGCGCGGAGGGATCCTTCCAGCTGACAGCCGCGCCGCGCCGGCCCTTCTTTTTTTAAAGAGCCCGGCCGCGGGCGCTGATTGGCCGGCCGGCGCGGGCGCTGATTGGCCGGCCGGCGCAGCGCTCGGGGGCGGGGCGCGCGCCGCATTGTCTGCTCCGCGGCGGCGCGGCGGCCCGGCGGCCCGGAGGCTGTGCTCGCTCGCTGCCGGAGGTCCGGCTCTCGGGGCCGAGGGCAGCGAGGCGGGGGCGGGCCGGCATCGCGTTGCGGGCCGGGGCCGGCGAGGGGTAGCGCCGGCAGCCGGAGCGGAGCCGAGCCCCATCCGGGTGCCACGTCTCCAGTAACCCCTCCTCACCCGGCACGACACCCTGCCCCGCGGGGCTCAGTCTCTGGCCGCAGCATCTGTGCCTCCCTGGAGCCGAAAACACGGCCTTGGGGTCTCTATCCTCCCTTCCCCGTCCCGCTCAGCCTGCGGGCCTCCCCCCAGCCTGCACCAGCTCCGCAGCCCGCGCCCCGGGCCGGCCGCGCCGTGTCGGGGCACACCGCGTTCCTTCCGGAAGCCGCGTTGCACACTCGCAACCCTGGGCAAGACGTGGTCCCGCGCCCACCCCCGACTGGGCTCCAGGAGCGGAGAGGCCGGCTCCCCGGCGGGGGCGGCCAGCGCGGCACGTAGCGCACGTGGAGGGCCGCTCGCGCCCGCCGCCGCCTCCCCCGGCTTCCGGGGCGCGCGGTGCGCCTACCCTCGGCGCGGCGTCCCTTCCACTCCACCCGTCCCTCCCCAGCCCTGGTGGGCCTCCTCTCTGCCCTCCTTTCCTCTGATTTCCCCGACGCACAGGCCTCTTCCCGGCCTGCTCACAGTCCAGCTCGGCTCCTCCCTCTGGTTCGCTGTCGTCATCCCCCACCCCTCTGGGGGCCCTGGAATGTTTGGTGTCGGATGTCCCCCGTGGAGACAAACCCACAGACCCCGAGACCCAGGCTGAGCTGCCGCCTCGGTGGCCTCCGTGTTTTACTTTATTTTGTGCACTCCCACAACGTGTCTCTGTTCCTGCACCTTTAACTCGGTGTTTGTCTTTTTCCACCTCCGTCCCTGCCCTCTCACCCTGGGGGTTGTAAACCGCTGGAAGGGAGGGAGCCAAGGCCTCCAGCCCCGAACCGAAGGGGAGGGGGAAATGGCCTTTATGGTGGTCCGTGGCTCCGTCTGGCCGAGGATGGAGTTTTGGACCGGACAAGGAGATGAACTTGGCTCCCAGGGGAGGCAGGAAGAGATCGCACCACAGGGCCCACCTCCTGGGCTGAGCCCTGGTCATTCCCGCTTCTCCGCTGCCCCGCTCGGTGCCGCCGGAAGTCTCTTCGGTGGGACCCGTGCGCTCCCGGTTCTGCCCCACCCCCCGCCATGGGCACGTCCGTGCAGGTCCACTCCCACCGTGACAAGGGGCTCAGCCCTGGGCAGCTGGGTCTGGGTCCTAGGGAGGCGCCTGATAACTCAATACCTTATCCTCCTGCCCATTCCCTCTTCCTGTCGGGTCGTGGGAACCCTTCAGCCTGGAGGGACCTGGGCTCAGGACTTGGAGTCACCTGGCTGAGGCGTGGGGCGGGGCGGCGTCCTCCCCCCGAGGGTGTTTCCTCCCATTCAGGTTTGGCCGCTTTGGAAGTTCTGGGCTCTGCTGGGAAAGCTGAACAGGCAGAGAGACAAGCACAGGTCGCTGTTAGCCCCGCGGCCACTGCTGTCGCCCTAAGAAAGGGGCTGGGGGACCTCAGGTGGTCGGAGTCGCCCTAAGAAAGGGGCTAGGGGCCCTCAGGTGGTCGGAGTCGCCCTAAGAAAGGGGCTAGGGGCCCTCAGGTGGTCGGAGTCGCCCTAAGAAAGGGGCTGGGGGCCCTCAGGTGGTCGGAGTGTTTGGAATTCTCTGAATCCGGGGTGAAAGTCTTGCAACAGGAATAAAACTTGACTTCAGTTTCCCGGAGCACTCCCAAATCCACCACGGTCATTTGAAATCCGGCGCACAACCAAATCCTGTCACATGTCCAGCACAGGGTCTGACAGTCCTGACACCAGCTCCCTTTCTCCCCTCCCCTGGCAGGGGGCACCTGGGACACTGCAGGACCGGGAACCAGATCTGCCCGTGGCTGGCGTGATCCATAGTCTGTTGGACACCCCAGGACTGTGAAGTAGATGGGTTGTTATTTAGTTGCCAAGTCCTATAAGGCTGTTTTTGCAACCCCATGGACTGTAGCCCACCAGGCTCCTCTGTCCTTGGGATTTCCCAGGCAAGAATACTGGAGTGGGTTGCCATTTCCTCCTCCAGAGGATCCTTTCAACCCAGGGATCAAACCTGGGTCTCCTGCTTGGCAGGTGAATTCTTTACCAATGAGCAACCAGGAAAGCCGAAGTATAATAGATTGGTAATATTAATAAATTAAACTGTGGAAAATTCTGTAAGAGATGGGAATACCGGACCACCTGACCTGCCTCTTGAGAAATTTGTATGCAGGTCAGAAAGCAGCAATTAGAACTGGACATGGAACAGACTGGTTCCAAATAGGAAAAGGAGTACATCAAGGCTGTGTATTGTCACCCTGCTTATTTAACTTATATGCAGAGTACATCATGAGAAACGCTGGACTGGAAGAACACAAGCTGGAATCAAGATTGCCAGGAGAAATATCAATAACCTCAGATATGCAGATGACACCACCCTTATGGCATAAAGTGAAGAGGAACTAAAAAGCCTCTTGATGAAAGTGAAAGAGGAGAGTGAAAAAGTTGGCTTAAAGCTCAACATTCAGAAAACGAAGATCATGGCATCTGGTCCCATCACTTCATGGGAAATAGATGGGGAAATAGTGGAAACAGTGTCAGACTTTATTTTAGGGGGCTCCAAAATCACTGCAGATGGTGACTGCAGCCATGAAATTAAAAGACGCTTACGGGGTACTCTTTTTGCCCCCTTCTGATGCCTATGTCAGAAGCTTTCTCTATCTCCTTTATACTTTAATAAAACTTTATTACACAAGAAAAATAAATAAAAATAAATAAAAGACGCTTACTCCTTGGAAGGAAAGTTATGACCCAACCTAGATAGCATATTCAAAAGCAGAGACATTACTTTGCCAACAAAGATCCGTCTAGTCAAGGCTATGGTTTTTCCAGTGGTCATGTATGGATGTGAGAGTTGGGCTGTGAAGAAAGCTGAGTGCCGAAGAATTGATGCTTTTGAACTATGGTGTTGGAGAAGACTCTTGAGAGTCTCTTGGACTCCAAGGAGATCCAACCAGTCCATCCTAAAGGAGATCAGTCCTGGGCGTTCATTGGAAGGACTAATGCTGAAGCTGAAACTCCAATACTTTGGCCACCTCATGCGACGAGTTGACCTATTGGAAAAGACCCTGATGCTGGGAAAGATTGAGGGCAGAAGGAGAAGGGGGTGACAGAGGATGAGATGGCTGGATGGCATCACCGACTCGATGGACATGAGTTTGGGAAAACTCCAGGAGTTGATGATGGACAGGGAGGCCTGGCGTGCTGCGACTCATGGGGTCGCAAAGAGTCAGCCACGACTGAGCGACTGAGCTGAACTGAACTGAATATTAATAAACAGTAAAAAGCTGTTTCTCAGATGAAGAAACTGAGACTCAGAAAAACTTATTAGCCAAAGTCACACAGATGGTAACAGAACTAGGGCTGGAATGGTAACCCTGTGATCTTCCCTAAACACCAAGGTGAGGAGTGAGGACATGGAAACCCCATCCCAGATCTGACCACCAGCTGGCCCTCAGCTGCCAACACATGTCCATTCTCTCCCCTCGAAGCCCCGAGGGTCTCCCGCGCTCTGGACCATCATCTGTAGCACCTTTGCTTACATTCTAATGGTTTCACACAACAGCACTCACGCTTACCCAGTGCTGGTTGAGACCCATGAAGTAGGCTTTGTAACCCTTACGGACTCTGACCCTTGACTGGAAACCTGCTGCCTGCAGGTGAGTTTTTCCTGTTTGGCAGCTTTCAGGAAGAGGTGGATGCAGTAGCTTTTCACACCCACTCCAGGTTGGGCCGCTGCTCCTGCCCCATTCGCCTGTCCGTCCGCTCGCAGCAGCCTCCGTTTGTGGTGTTCATCTCTTTGGTTCGCTGTTTTCTTTGGTTGATTCCTCGAGTGTCTGCCATCCTCTATTCATGCTCCTACCTCTGCCCACAGCCCTTCAACTAGAGGCATCACTTCCTCCCTTTTCCCATCTTATCCCATACAGGCGCCCAGTATAAAGCCAGGACCTAGCATAGTCTCCGACTCTCCCAAGACCTGACCTAAAGCAGAGGCCAAAGACTCAGATGCCTAACAGGGGACAGAAAAAATTCTGAAGAAGAGAATGCACTTCCAGCTTCCCAGGGCAGTCAATGCTCAGGCCAGGGTGACAGCAAGTTGCAATTTTCAAGAAAAGCCAAAAGTCTTAAGTGTTTATACAGTCTCTCCTAATTTTAAAATGTTCAATCTAATTTCAAAAAAACAGTGTGTGAGCCAACCAGACAAGCCTGTGGTCCAAATGTGCTCTGGGTGGAGCCACCTCCCTGGAGGGGCTGGGGGTGATCAGTTTGCTGACCTTCAGGAAGAACAATGGTTACCAAGGGAGCACCAGAGGAGACCCAGCCAGGGATGCTGGAGGGACAGAGGTGCCCTGGGGACCCCTCTCCCCTCCTCCCAGCCGGGGATCGAGTTGATGTTTCTGTGCTGTAAGGAGAGCTCTGACTTCCAGCAAAGTCCAGAGCCTACACCCAGGACTCACTGTGGCAAGAGGCACAGCATCCCAGGTGGTCACCCCTATCTGCACGCTGCAGAGGAGCCTGTCAGGGCTTAATGTTTATTTTCACTTCAAGTCCACTATACTTCAATTTAAAAATGTGTCTTTCCCCCTCTTTCACTATTGTTTGTCTCCTCTAAAGCGCTTAGAGAAGTGGGAATTAGATGTCAAGATGTGGAAATGTTCTCAAAGTGCTATGCATCTGTTTAAGAGTCTAGAAGTAAAATCTGGGTGGGGCTTAGGAATAAAGGGAGAGGGACCTTTCAGACATGACGGAAAGGAAGGCAGTGCTGGTCTCCATGGCTGAAAAATGGTCATCGTCGCTTATCACAAAAGTGCCTGCGTTCATTCAGTGCTTGCCATAAGCAGACATTTTTCTGTGGATGATTTCTTTTCGCCCTCATAAGGATTGCACTGAGAGTAAGCATTATTATCTATTAGTTTCTAGATGAGGAACTGGGCTTCAGAGAAATTGAGTCACTTGGCCAAGATCACATGGCCAATAAGTTTAGTGGAACTAGATTCTGGCCCAAGTCTGAGTCTGAGCCCAGACTCTGAGCTCTCATCCATCGCCCAGATAGTGCCCTTCTCCGCTGAGCTGCCTGGCTCTCCTGGCACTGCAGTGTCCCTGGAACCCAGCACTCATCATATCACAGAATCCCAGTAGCTAGTGACTCAACACATATTTGCTGAGCTAGCACTCTGGGCCAGCACTGTGCAAAGCGCTCTGGATGCAGCATGGAGTGAAGCGAAGGCCTGGCCCTCAGTCTAGTGACTAGAGACAGACAGCAACACACACAAGTAAGACAGCTTCTGGTAGAAGTCAATGCAGAGAAGAGAGTACATAGTAGCCAATGGGAGGATGGGAGGGGGTGAGAGGTGTTTTAACCCTGATAACCTGAGGCCGCATAAAGACCCTGCGTGTTGGGAGGAGTCGGCTCAAGGAAAGCCTGCGAAGGAAAGTTCGAAGAAGACCAAATGCCAGCACTCAAGAAACAGCTTGGTTTGTCCAAAGGATGCTCACTGCCCCAAATAGCTGGGGGAAGAGGGGCGGGGTAGGGGTGGGAGATGGCGTCAAAGAGGCAGGCAGAGGGCCAGGTCAGGCAGGATCCTGGAGGCCACGGTCTGGAGTTTAATCTCTGGTGTAAAAGGCCCCTGCGTCGTGGGGAAGGAGGACAGGGTGGGGTGGGGGCCAGTCAGGTGGTGCCAGCGGTCCAGGCAGGAGATGATGTAGCGGCAGACATGGAGAGAGGATCGGATTCCAGATGCTTTGGGGAGGAAAAGATAACAGGACTAAGTAGATGGAATATGGAGTGTTAAGGGGAGAGAGGTAGCAAGGATTTTTCCCATGAGGAGCTGGAAAAATGGTGGTGCTATTTACTGAGGTGGGGAGAACTTGGGGAGGAAGAGATTTGGCAAGTAGGAAGACTCTGTAGCTCTATTTCGGCTCCGTTAAAATGAAGACACCTCTTATCCAAATGGAGATGGTGAATTGTCAGGTCCTTCAGAGCTCAGGAAAGAAGCTGGGGCTGGAGGTCAGACCAGCCCTAGGAGTATATATGAAGTGACGGATATATACACACACTGCATACATGTATGTATACACGCACATGGGTGCACACATGTTCACGAGTAGTGTACACAGTAAAGTCATGGGACTGGGTCAGAGGCCTGGGGCCCACGACAGGGCTGGCGGGGAAGAGGAGAAGCCAAGGAAAGAGCCTGAGAGGGAAGAGTCAGCGGCAAGAGCCGAGCTGGGCAAAGTGTCTGGAGCAGGAGGCTGAGGAAGATGAGGAGAGGGAGTGTGAGATGAAGTGGGCTGGTTCAGGGCGACAGAGCTTCTACAGCGGCTGCGGAGGCAGGGGGCAGGACTTGGAAAGGACATTTCTTCGGTGGGCGGGGGGGCAGGGGTTGCTGCTTTACCCACCGGAAGACAGTTGGCGTCCTTTTGACAGTGACGGGAATGGCCCAGTAGGGCAAGAAGCATGGGCAAACGGCAGGAGGAAAGAGCGTCCTCACGGGGTGAGAGCAGGGAGCCGGCCACCCGGGCAGGAGGGACCCGGTCTTGGCCTCCCAGACAAGCCCAGCCCACGGGTGAGTCCTGGCCAGGGGTCCCCCTGACGACGGGGCAGCAGGCCGGGACACGGAGCAGCATCACAGAGGGAGCCTAGCTCAAGGCTGGCGCACCAGGGAGGGGGCCTAGTTTGTGGTGCCGGGTCCTCCGGTACCCCAGCTCCTCTCTCTCCTGCTCGTCCAGGAGCCTGACCTGCGCAGGGTCAGGGCAGTGCCCCACCCACCCCGACCCCGCCCCTGGCGGCCAGAGAGTGACAGGTAACCCGCAGGCCAGGGGCAGAGGGAACAGGGCTGTGCACTTGAGGGTGAATGCCTCCGGCTGTCGGCTGTCGTTGTAAAGCCTTTTATTCAATATATGTATCCATGTACTGATTTGTATCTGAATTACCCATCAGGCTAAAAGTCCTGGCTTAAGAAAACCAGGTAAGAAAAGTCTAAGTCTTCCTGCCGTATGTAAGTACTGTTTTTATAACTCTTATCAAAAAGCTAAATGGTTAAGGGAGACAAGCATGGTAATCCCTACCAAAATACTAAAGTGGCAGGGAGCCATGAAAATGGGGGAAATTAGAGAATATTGTAGCCTTGGGAGCATCATAATTACCGATGACGATTTCTTTTCTTTTGTGTACTGACTGCAGAGAAAGGATCAAGCATGGGAGACAAGGTATATTAAAGCCTTTCTTCTGATCATTTAGAAACAATCAGGAAAACACATTCTCTCTGGAGGAAAGACACAGACAGTGAAAAAGCAGCGTATGAGTGCTTTGGAGGCTGAGCCAGTCTGAATTCCTGCAGCCCATCAGTCCCGAAAGGATTTTTCTTTCGCTCTGAGTTAACAGAATTATGTTCTAATCGAGGTCTGTGAATAAGACTAAGGGTTGGAATAAATTAAGGACGTCCTTTACAAAAAGTAGGAAAGGCATCAAATTGCTTAGCACTTAGCAACACTTCAAGTTCAGCTATTTTAATAAATAGTTTGACTTTTGTTTAAAAAAGTAGGAGTGGGTGGTAACCATCTGTTTTCTAAGATAAACGGGCTTCAGCAATGAAGGCCCAGCAGACCATGATCATTGGAGCAGGGAAAACTCGGAGAATTGGAATCTCCAGACAAACCTGCACAGAGAGGGCAGCAGAGGGCCCGGGGCAGGCGGCCTCCCCTCTGCCGGCCAGGAAGCGGGCTCCTGTCCCGGCTCAGATGGAGGGCAGGCGTGGGGACTGAGTGTGCAGTGGACAGAGGACGGCTGGGAGGGGCGGGCCTGCAGGAGACGGGGGTGAGGCGTGGACGGGGGAACCCTGCCGGCCTGTCGCCCTCTCGCCCAGGCGCTGCCATGCACTGTCCCCTCTGGCGCTGCTGCGTCATCTCCATGGGCCTCGGGGTCCTGTGGCTCCTGTTCACGCTGGAAGTCCCCAGGGAAGTTGAAGACGACCAGGACAGGATGGCTGTCAAGGTCCAAGCAGCGGCCTTGCCCTCACTGTGCAGGTTCAGGGTGGGTGGGGGGTGTGGACAGCACCCACCCCTCTCACGGGAGAGCAGGAGGCTCTGAGGGGTGGGTGCGGACCTGGCTGGACCCACTGGTTCCCAGAGAAGCTGATTCCCCATCCCCACCCCCATATTTGTTAAGGTAAGGAACACAGCAAGTACTGTGTGAGCCCTGGATGCTCCATCTGTGGTCAGATGTCCTGATGCCACGCCGGGCTTGCTCTGGGGGGAGTGAGCCAGTCTTTCCCTGGAGGAGCTCTGGGGAGACCACTAGCAATAAAGCCCATGCTTTCTATGGCAGGAGGACCAGATGTTCGCTCTGCCAGTACCCCAGGAGGACAGCTACAGGAGAAGGAAGGGCCTGGGGCCACTAGAAGACTGGCGGAACCTCACTTCCAAATACCTGGAAAAGCTCCAGCAGAGAAAGAAGAGTGAGTTCCAAGGAGGGGAGTGGGTCCCATGGGAGCAAGAGGGTCAAGAGGAGGAAGGGGGAGGGCTCCCTGGTGTCCAGGGGTGAGGACTCTGCGCGTCCACTGCAGGGGGTGCAGGCTCGGTCCCTGCCTGGGGCATCAAGATCCTGAATGCCATGTGGTGTGGCCAAAAATAGAGGGAAAGAAGAAGAAGAAGGTGGGGACTCGGAGAGAAGAGACAGGGAGAGAGGGCAGGGTCCCCAGGCGTCTGTGGGCGGGTAGACAGTCCTTTCCCCGTCAGGGCACCTGGTCTCAGGGATGAGGAGCAAGGAGGGGGAAGATAAAGTGGCTGCTCCCGGAAGACAGCCTGAAAGCACCTGGGAGAGGGGGGCCTTCGGGGCTCACAGCCCGACTCACCCAGATTGCAGCTCAGGGGTGCTGGGACCCCTGGAGCCACGAGGGCTCCACAGAGCTGAGGCACGGCTCAGGCTCCTGACTTCCAGGAGAGGGGCTCCTTCCAGGAGATCTTCTTTAAAGGAGAGCTTTGTGAAGATGAGCTAGGTAAAATCAGAAGGAATGACATATGTATGTGCTCAGTGCTTAAACCACGGGCAGCAGAACCGTGGCTCCAGGAAGCCTCGGAGGCCGCGGGGAGTAGCACCCTGGCTTGGGGCTCCTCAGGCTTCGGAGTGCACACCAGGCACCTGCCGACGGTGTCCAAGCGCAGAGTCCAGGTGGGGGCCCCCCCCGCACCCCACTCCAGGGGGGCGAACGGGAGCAGGCAGGCGTGAGAGAGCCGGCGCCCCGCCCCCTGACGCCGCCACTTGCCTCCCCAGCGTGGCTGACGGTGGGCATCTCCTCGCGGCCCCGACCGGGGCCCGACCCCAGCGGCCTCCTGTACACTCTCCTCTCGGTGTTCCGCGCCACCTCGAAGGTGGAGCAGAAGCGCCTCACGGTGCTGGTGCACCTGGCGGGCGCCGACCCCGCCTGGCTCGGGGAGACCGTCCTGAATATTTCCAGCCTCTTCAGCCCGCAGATCTTGGCGGGGCTGCTGCTGCTGATCCACGCGCCCCCAGACGCCTACCCGCCCGCGGGCGCCGGGGCCTCCGGCCGGGAGCTCTACTCTGAGCAGAACGTGGATCACGCCTTCCTCATGAGCTCTGCCTCGAAGCTCTCGGAGTACTTCCTGCTGCTGGAGGACAACGCCTTCTGCGCCCCCAACTTCATCAGCCACGTGCAGTGGAAGGTGGACACGCTGCGGTCTCAGCCCTGGGCCTTCCTGGAGTTCGCCAACCTGGGCGTCCTGGGCAAGCTCTTCCGCAGCAGCGACCTGCCGACGCTGGCCCACTTCGTGCTCCTCTTCTACCGGGAGAAGCCCCTCGACAGGCTGCTCGCCCACTTCCGCGTCCTCCTGGCCCAGAAGGACCCCATCCTGTGCACGCCCTTCCTCTTCTACCACAGAGCCACCTACCACCCCCTGAACGAAGGGCAGAAGGCCTCGGGCGCGCGCAGGAAGAGCCCCTACGCCCCTGACAACCCGCCGGGAGCGGCCTTCACCGACATGAAGGTGTTCGAGGTCCACTTCCCCTGGGAGGCCTACACTCTGGACGAGTCCTTCTTCTGGACCCACAACGTGAGTGCTGGCAACCACCTGACGGTCATCCTGAACCAGCCAGCCGACCTGAGGAGGGTGCAGGTGCTGACGGGCACCATCGTGGAAGGCAGGCACGCCCTGGAGAGGGGGCAGGTGGAGCTGGGCTACGGGCCCGAGGGCATGCCGCAGTGCTGCTCCAGCTTTGTCCTGCTGGGCCGCCTCCTGGAGGGGCAGCTGGATCAGGAGGTAGTGCCCAGGTCTGTGGGGCACCAGGTGAGCTGCGTGAGGCTGCTGGCGAACGCCAACCAGGCGGGCGGGCTCATCGTCAGGCACATTTACCTCTGGGAAGAGCATGCCAGAGACACGGGCCACTCGGGATGAAGACAGACCAGGAAGACAATGAAAAATTAAAATCTTGCAGCCACATCATTCTAGGCTGTCTGAGTGATCTGGGGCCAGGGCGGGTGGGGGGTGGGTTGTGCCAGGGAATGAGGGGCAGAGAGGGAAGACAGTGTAGTGCCAACAAGATGCTCCACCTGCTCCTTCCTTTTTCTACCCAAACAAGGGACTCTTACAGGCCCTCTTTTCCTGGGCCAGATGTAGCTTAGCCCAATTTGGGACAAGGCCCTGGTCACTCCCAGAACCTTTCTATTCCTGGGGTGCTGAGGTCAGCTCAAGGACAGGGTGATAGTGTGTGTTCTCCCAGCGGGAGGAGCGGGGTAACAGGAGGGGAAATCATAGCCAGGCCCTGGAATTCACACAGAAGAAGCTAAGAAAGGGTCTCTCATGAGAAGTCAAACTCCCCAGGGCTCTGGAGTTCACAGACATGTGCACAGCAGGGAAACGAAGCCCCTGGCCCTGTCTTTCTGAGCTGTTCTGTAGCGCCAGCCCAGTTCCCTCCTTCCCTCACAGACGGCTGCGGAACGAACAGTTTGCCACCAAACCATCACCTTCTCCTCGGTGCTCACTCCTCACCCCCACACCGGCTTCTGAATCCCAGCACTGCTGAGACTCCTCCCTGTTTGTAATGAGAAAAATTGTCAAACCTAGAGGAGTTTCCAGATCTCATTCTTCTTAACTCTCTGCAGCAATACACAGTACAAATTAGTCTTCTTCTTGACTCCGGGGATTTGTCCATCCATCAGAATGCCTGAATCCCTACTATGTTCTGGGCTTCCCAGGTGGTGCTAATGGTAAAGAACTCACCTGCCAATGCAGGAGACTAAGAGAATGGGGTTGCAGGTTCAACCCCTGGGTCAGGAAGATCCCCTGGAGGAGGGCGTGGCAACCCGCCCCAGTATTCTAGGCTGGAGAACCCTACGGACAGAGGAGCCTGACGGGCTACCGTCCATGGGGCTGCACAGAGTCAGACATGCCTGAAGGGACTTAGCAGGCTCGCACGACTATGTTCCAGGGACCAAAGGAGCTCCTCTTGGGGTTAAGAAGTACAGGACCCCGGGGGAGTATGGCCCTGTGTTAAAACTTCATTGGAAGCTTAGGAAAGGCTTTCTGGAAGTCACGATGTCTAAACCTGACCTACCAGATTTTCGGGGAAGAAAGCCAGGTGATGAGGAAGGTTCAGGAAGATTTTCCAGTAAAAGAAATAGCGTGTGGGGAAGTGGGCCAGAAGTGAGAAGGAGCTTGGCTCACTGGGGAAAACCACTCATTTAATGGGGCTGGAAGTGGAGGGCGAGCTGGAGTAGGAGTGAGACAGAAGACGCAGCCGCAGGACTAAGAAATAACCAGCTTACAAGAGGCCGTGGGCAGTTCAGTGGGGAAAGGATGACCTTTGCAACAAGCGGTGCTGGGACAGCTGCCTGTCCACATGCCAGGGAGCAAAGCGTGGCTCCTACCTCACATGAAAGACGAACCCAGAATGGATCTAGATCCAGATGGAAGAGCTAAAAAAGAAAAAGCTCTTAGAAGAAAACAGAAGTGTAAATCGTTGTAACCTTGGTTAGGCGATAGATTCTTAGATACGACACCAAAAGCACAAGTCACCAAAGGGTCGTGGTTGGTGGTTTAGTCATTGAATCGTGTTCGACTCTTGGGACCCCACGGACTATAACCCACCAGGCTCCTCTCTCCATGGGATATCCCAGGCAAGAACACTGGAGTGGGCTGCCATTTCCTTTCCCAGGGGAACTTCCCAACGCAGGGATCGACCCCACGTCTCCTGCATTGCAGGTGGATTCTTTACTGACTGAGCCACCAGGGAAGCCCCAGATAAACTGGATACTGTCAAGTAAGTGATAAGATAACCCACAGAATGGAAGAAAACCATCTGCAAATCATATCTGACGAGAGATGGATATCCAGAATGTATAAAGAAAGCTCACACACAATAATAAAAAGACAAATAACACAATTAAAAATGGGCAAAGGATTTGAATAGACATTTCTCTGAAAAAGATACACAAATGGCCAACAAGCAAGTGAAAAGGCACTCATGGTTAGTCATTAAGGAAATGCAAATCAAAACCACATTGAAACACCACTTCACGCCCACTAGGATGGCTATTTAAAAAACAGGAAATAAGTGTTGGTGAGGAGGAGAAACTGGAGCCTCATACATGCTATTGCTGTGTTCAGTCCTCAGTCGTGTCTGACTCTTTGTGACCCCATGGACTGCAGCACGCCAGGCCTCCCTGTCCATCACCAACTCCCGGAGTTTACCCAGATTCATGTCCCCTGAGTCGGTGATGCCATCCAACCATCTCATCCTCTGTCATCCCCTTCTCCGCCGGCCCCCAATCCCTCCCAGCATCAGAGTCTTTTCCAGTGAGTCAGTTCTTCGCATCAGGTGGCCAAAGTATTGGAGCTCCAGCTTCCACATCAATCCTCCCAGTGAGTATTCAGGGCTGATCTCCTTCAGGACTAACAGGCTGATCTCCTTGTATCCAAGGGGCTCTCAAGAGTCTTCTCCAACACCATAGCACATGCATGCTTAGCAGAGCTGTAAAATGGTGCAGCCACTTTAGAAAATGTTTAACAATTCTCAAAATGTTAGAGTTACCATATGATCCAGCAGTTTCACTCCTAGGTCTGTATGTACTTAAGAAAATAAAAACGTAGTCCACACAAGGGCTTTCACACATGAATGGTCATAGCAACATGGTAATAACGCAAATGTGGACCCAGACGGAAGAGCTAATTGTTTTTCTTCTAGACAAACAATCCAAAAGTCCATCCCTGAGGAACGGTGTATCCTATGATGAGATAACTACTCAGCCAGGAGAAGGGCTGGAACACTCACACGCGCTGCAGCGCTCAGGAACCTTGAAATCACTGCGCAGCGTCGAGAAAACCAGTCACAAAGGCCAGAGCTACGGCTCCACTTGCATGAGATGCCCGCAGGCAGCAAGTCCAAAGGGACTCATATCTGCGGGCGAGGAAAAGCCGCCTGTGGTGATGGTTGCACTCTGTGAACATACTGAGAACCACTGAATTGTATACTTTAAGAAGAGTGAATTTGGGGTTATGTGAATTATGTCTCAACAAAGCAGTTACTTGTTTAAAGCCGTAGAAGCCAGTGAAAGGGTTTAGAATACCCTGGCGGCAACAGAGGGTCACAGCGGTTCTGAGCAGGAGAGGAAGCGGCTGTGGGTGCGTTGGGGAGATCACCCGAGGCACTCCGGTGGGGTAGCTGGAGGAGGTCAGGAAGGGGAAGCCTATGAGAACTAACACGATGGGGGCTTCCCTGGCAGCCCGGTGGCTAAGCCTCCACGCTCCCGGTACAGGGGGCCTGGGTTCGATCCCTGCTCAGGGAGGTAGATCCCACGTGCCACAGCAGAGTTCACATGCAGTTACTAAAACACAAAAAAAGGACCCCATGCGCCGCAACGAAGACCCGGCACAGCAAAACCGATCAATGCGCCCGAGGAGACATCAAGGAAAACCAACAAGATGCGAGGGGCCTCCGCGCGGGCCAGGCGCCCCGCCCTGTCCCCCGCCCCGGCAGCCGCCTTTCCGCAATCATAAACGAAGCTGTTTCCCACATGCCTCTCTGACTGCTCACGGTCTCTGTCCCGGTCGCCGTTTCTCCACCCAGCCCTGAACGTGGGAACGTTCCGGGGCTTTCTGCCACCTCTTCCGTCCGCCTTCAGGCAGGGTCAGAGCCTCACCTGAGGGGACGTTCGGGCACCGCCCAAGTCCACGCTATCCTCGGGGGGCTCCAGCCGAGCCTCGGCGGCCCCTGGCTGGAACTGTCAGCCCAGCACGTCCGACAGCAAATTCTGCAGCTTGTGTTGGTTTCTGACGACGGTTACCTTGCACAGCCCTAAAACGGGGCTTTGAAAAAATGGTCTGTAAGCTGCCTCCAGCAGGGTCCCCTGGAATTGCTTACTGAACATGGTTTGCCCAGCCCGGCTCGTCCTCCCGTCAGCGTGCTCCAGCAGCGGGACTCGGCTTCCCCACCCTCGCCCAGGCCGCCGCCCGGGCCCGGGTCAGCCTCTCCAGACCGGCCGCTGTGCGGCAGGCCGCAGGCAGCCCCTGTCCACCCCCGAGAGGTGCTGGGGAGCCTCGGGAGGGGGCGCGGGGAGGCCGGGGAGGCTGCCCGGGGGTGGCGGCTGGCAGCGGAGGGAAGCGTGGCGAGCCCCCGGAGCCTCCCGGCCCGACAGCGTCCCGGCGGTCCAGGGCCATCAGCAGGGCCTTCCCGGGGAGAGACCCGTCAGAGACGGAAGGAGCGCGGAAGGCGGAGAGGGGCATCTCCCCTCGTTGGCCGGCTGCCCTGGGACCCAGCTGGACTTCCTGCACGCGGTGTCACCACCCCGAGGCCGAGGACACTCAGAGGGCAGCTGGCTCCCCGCGGCCTCTATGCTGGGGGCAGGAGAACTGGGGGGTCCGACCTCTGGAGTCCCAAGTGGTCTCGCCTGTAGGATGCCGACACTCAGGTCTGCTGAGAAAGCAAGTGGGGTCTGTGTGTGTGAGGACCCAGGACTCCCAAGAGCCCCTCGTGTTGGGTCCTGCTACCCAGCGGGTCCCCGGGGCTCTCCAGCCTGCAGCCTCTCCCTCTTGGCGCCGCCCCGGGGCTCTTCCCAGGGGCTGGGGCTCTGCTGGCCTGTGCTTTCCCACGACCTCCGCCCTGGCTGGCTCTGCGTTCGGGACCAGCACTCCCCTCGCCACATGTAGCCCAGCTGTGAGGGCCCTGGAGCGCGCTTCCTGCCCCAGACACTGCCGGGCTGTTCCCTGCACCCTTGTCCCCCAGGCCTCGCAGGGTGCACGGCAGGCCCTCCTCCCTGAGCCTGAAGTCCCCACTGCACCGCCTGTCCCACGCCCTGTCCCCGCACCACCCCCTGCGCAGACACCGGGCTGTCCTGCCGCCCCTCCCTCTCCCCTTCCCCTGCCCACTATGTCTGCTCTTTGCTCTCGTGACCCCAGAAGACCGTGGTATATCACCCTCTCACCTTGCCTTCAGGTTTGGGCTCTTCTAGGCATGGTTGGGGTAACCTGTCAGCCAACCTCCCGGCTCTCCCAGTCCTCCCCCTAACCCAGGAGCAGGGACTGTCCAGGCTGGAAATCAATTTCCTCATGCAAAACACAAATGTCACCCCCCCAAAGAGCCGAGACTGCAGGGGACTCACTGCCTGAGTGTCAGGCTGTCACGCACTTCAGTAGGAGGTCAGCACGATAGATCTGTTCATCTTCCAGCCCGTCAGGGGCCTCGTCGGGGTCCCTAGAGCTCAGAGTGGGCCTGCCCGCCTCCTTTCTACCCACATGCTGGCCTATCAGATCAGGGCTGGTGCTGGGGCCTCGGCTCTGAGTTCCACGAGGCGCTGTGGCAGCAGGGGGCACAGCGCCCATGCGGGGCTCCTGCGAGGCTGTGTCCGAGGCAGGGACCCTCTTCTTGACTTTCAGGAGTGAGTCTCGCTCTTTCTCAGCTTGTGGGTTGCAATAGGGATGGTGGGACTGGAGGCAGGCCCAGAGCCTTTGGAGGAGGACACGGGGACCTGTAGGGCTGGCAGGTCCATAACCTCGGGGCCTTAGGGGCCCCTGGCCACGGGGTTGGGGTTCAACCCCTAACACATCCAGGCCTTAAGCCTGGGTGCCTCTAGTCCCCTGGCTTCTGTTCACCCTGTGGAAGCGGTCCTCTACAAATGAAGGCTCCCATTGCTGTAGAGAGGGGCCCTTGGCAGAGGCGGGGTTGTCCAGCCACCTTATGGAAGGCGGGGGCGAATACAGCCAGCCTGGGCGGCCCCAGCACACCCTGCCTGGGGGACCATGAGCCAACCCGTGGGGTGGTTGCCAGCACCAGACCCTGGGGTGTTGTCACTCAGCAGGAGACAAGGGCCACGGGCCTGTCACTGACACTTCGCTCCTCTGGTCGGAGGCCCTGCTGCCAGGAGCCAGCCCCACCCGTCACTCCAGTAAAACGTTTCGGTCTCACTGCCGACTGCGTGGCTGGGAACGAGGACAGAGCTCTCTGCCTGCAGCTGAGGAAGAGCCCCCTCTGATGGACCTCCAAGCTGCTGGGGGCTCAGGCGGGATGAGGGTCCGGCCGGGAGGCCGTGAGGGGCGCTTTGTGTGTGGGTGGGTGGGGGTGGGCAGCCAAGCCTGGACTCTTAGGGACAGTCGTGCGGCTCCAGACACCGGGAAGAGTGGCAAGAGGCCTTGGCTGGGGAAGTTGGGATCATGAACTATCGAGAACAAGTGTCTTCACAAGAGCTAGATTTGGGGGAAAGGAAGCGCTTGGGGGAAAGGAAGCGCCTGGGGGAAGCACAGAAAGGACTCCTCGAGTCGGCACAGAGGCTCGTTGTGCACAGGGAGGTGGTGGAAGGAGACGGTCGAACCAGGCCCCGGGGCCCTGCTGGCGGGCCGGCCTCGCTGCGCCCAGGACCCAGTCCAGGAACTTAATCCTCATCTCAGCCCATGGTCGTGGGTCCACTGTTTCCATCTGTTTTTTAATTTGTTAATTAAGTTTTTGATGTGGACCATTTTTAAGTCTTAATTGAATTTGTTACAGTATTGCTCCTGTTTTATGCTTTTGGGTTTTTGACTGCAGGGCAGGTGGGATTCCAGCTCCCTGATCAGGAATCAAACCTGCAGCCCCTGCCCTGGAAGGAGAGGTCTTAACCGCTGGACCAAGGAAGCCCCGCCTCTCAGTTTACAGACAGGAAACAGGCCCAGCGACTTGACGGGGCCACTCGGTGCTGAAGCAGCAAATCTGGGGCCCACATGTGGCCAGTCCGGCTTCAGAGTCTGCGCTCTCAACCCTGAATAATGCAGCTGGACTTCCACATGGCCCCTCACGCCTCTGCGGGGCCTTAACCCCTGATCCCACTGGGTTCCTCTCTAGAACAGATGACCGAATGGGCTGGGGTCAGCCACCTCCCACCAGGAGCTGCTGCATGGAATCCCACATGCCCCTCTTGGGAGAGGCTGCCCCGGCTTGCCAGGAAGAACCTCGTTCAGCCTCCTTCAGCTGCGTCCTCATAGCCTGGACCGCGCGTCTTCCTCCAGAGAGACACGGGGAGTGCCCTCTGCTGGGATCTAGCCTACGCCCTCAGCTCACAGACGAGGAGGGGCCAGAGGAGAGCATCCCCTCCCTGGGGCCACGCTCAACAGGCTTTCTTCCCGAGGGTGACGGGGAGACAGCATGGGGGGCCACGCTGCTCTTTGGGGGGTCCCGCCAGGTCCTTCCGAGCAGGGGTTAAGTCACCAGCTCCGTCTCCCGGGGGTGATGAGCTGACCGCACTGCGAGGAGGGGGGTGAGGTGTCAGGAACACAGGGGTGATCGCCCTTTATGACCTCCCCTTGAACCTTAATCCCTAGACTCGAGGTCTCGGGGGGTCAGTGCCCTCTGCCCAGACAGGCACCCTGAGCTTGGTAGGGCTCAGAGCAGCACCGTAGTCTCTGCCCACCACCTGTCAGGCTCCCCCTCCCCACCAGCATGACAACCTGGGAGGCCCCACATTGTCACTGCAGGCCGACGGCCGATGCTCGGAGGACAGGTCTCCCCAAGTGCAGGCACCTGAAGACTTCGTGCAGGAGGAAGTTCAACCCTTTTGTTCCCCACCGGTTCCCTATAGCGCCTAGAATAATCCGAGGCACGCAGAAATGCTGGAGGAGCATTTGAAAGAGAAGTGCCAAGTCAAGGTCGTCCAGCTCTTGACTCTTCTCCAGCTCCCTCTCTTCCAGTTTCAGCTGCAAACGACTGGACTAAGCATCACCTGAACATAAACGTGCCCGTGTTGCCCACACCTTTGCCTACCCCCAGCTCTGCCTCGAGCACCCCGCCACCTCCAGCGTCTGGCTCCCGGAAGCCTGCCCTTGGCTGGGTGGGGCCCCCTGTGCCTTCCACGCGCATCTGCACCTTTCTCACCCCAGATCCAGGGAGCTTTAAGGAGGGGAGAAGGGAACAGGGAGAGTCCCTCTATGGGCAGGGGCCCCGGGCACAACGCTGACCTGTCGCAGCTTCTCTCCAGGGAGGATGGGGGGACGCATGAGAGGAGGAAGACTGTTGAAAGCGTCACAAGGGAACTGTTCTCAGCCACCCCGGGCAGAGAGAGCCTGAAGCCAGGCACCGCCTCCTACCCCGCCACAGCCCTCCGAGAGCAGGGCCCTCACCTTCCCATCGTCCCGTCACCAGGACTAATGCCCTCTGCTCCTGTCCTGGATCACGGGCAGGGCCCCTCGCCTTCCCGTCGTCCCATCACCAGGACTAACACCCTCTGTCTCCTGTCCTGGATCACAGGCAGGCGAATCCCCAGGCCTTCAGGGAGCCGACTTCCCATGGCTCCCAGGGCGGGGTAAGGCACGAAGGGTAAGGGGGGTACGGGGGGAAGGCCCCTGAGTTCGGACTCTGCTGCGGCCAGGATGGCGGTCCCAGGGCCCCAGCCCCACGGCAGCAGCTTCGCGGACCCCGTCCGCCGGGGAGGGCTCACGTCACGCCCCGGGCAGAGAGCTGCGGGCTGCAGGTGTCCCTGGTTCAGGACACAACTCCAAAGGCAATGCTTTCTCTTTTCGTCCTCACCCCACCAAGGGCTCCATAGTGTGAAAGGAACCCGGGGGACTTCCCTGGTGGTCCAGTGGCTGAAACTCTGAGCTCCCAACACAGGGGGTCCTGGGTTCAATCCCTGGTCAGGGAACTAGATCCCACATGCTGCAACTAAAGATGCCACCTGCCACATCAAAGATCGAGGTGTTCTGCAACTAAGGCCTGGCGTGGCTGAGTGAATTAACGTGAATAAAAACATGGAACCCGTGCAAGGCTCTCCCTGGGAAACGACTTGGCCCACGTGGGGCTTGGAGGTGGGGTCCAGCACAGACTTAATAGATTCTCCCTGATTATTTAAAACACACAAAAAAGATGGGGGCGTAGGAACAGAGCGTGGCTCACTCTACTCCACTCTGGGACCACGAGGGGAGGAAGTGGCGGCTGTGAGTTGGTGCAGATGAACCTCGCAGCTCACTCTGTCCACCATTACTCACTCACTGTCTGGCACCAAAGCACAGGCGGGCTCGGCTCAGCTTCCTTCCGGCTGCCTGGGCTCCTGTGTGGTGAGGGCTGGTCTCTCCCTGACGCTCCAAACGAACAGAACTGCTAATAGGTGTGAATTCATGCACCCAGCAGGGGAAAAGCAGAGGCAGGAAGAGGGCAGAAAGTGTCCAGTGAGGTCCCAGCAGAGCAGGCTGGGCGGAGCCACCCAACACAGGCCCAGATCCCTGAGGAGGTGCCGGGCAGCTTTCTGTGACCACCCCCCTTCCTCTCGGACCTTAACTGCCCCTCTACCCCAAGCCCCTAGAGTCCTAGAGGAGCCAGGAAGTTTAAAGGTTCTCAAGTAGAAAGTCAACAGCTCTAGCAGGGAAACTCTGTTCCCTAAAATGGAAAGGGGGGCAGGTAAGGAAGACCCAGGCCCGGGCTGCGGCTGGGCCTAAGACTGAGACAAACCAGTACAGTCGAGGGCCGTGTCAAGCGGGGACCAGCAGACCTCTGCCCTCAGAGCTGCAGGGACACAGGAGGCTGAGGGCCAGACCCGCCACCTGACAGGGCTCCCGTGGGGGCACCATGGGGGTCATGGGGCGGCTGGGCACTATCCTCTAAGCAAACCCCTCCCAGGGCTCAATCAAGCTGGGCTCACAGCCGCTCAGTGGTGGGCGCACACACACATTGAGTCTACATGTGTGTCTGGAAATCAGCAGGAAGACCCAGGCCCACATCACAGACCCCCACCTTGGGGCCACTCCTTTCTCGCCGCGAGAGCCTTGCAAGCCACCTGGACCCTGGGCTGTGCCGGAAGGGCATCCGGTCCAGCCTGTGGTTCCTGTTGGGCCTTTTTGCTGAGAACACACTGATCTCTCAGACCACAGGCAGCTGGACCCTCAAACAGTGGTTCTGTTGCAGGAAAGGGGACCCCTTCCAGGGCCCGAAACTGGGCTCTTGTCTAACACTCGGAAATGAATTGTCCGAGGAGACATATCTGCTGACAAAGCAAGAGATTTTATTGGGAAAGGGCACCCTGATGGACAGCAGTAGGGCAAGGGAACCCAGGAGAACCGCTCTGCCGCGTGGCTCGCAGTCTCAGGTTTTATGGTGACGGGATTAGTTTCCGGGTGGTCTTTAGCCCATCATTCTGACTCAGAGTCCTTCCTGGTGGTGCACACATCGCTCAGCCAAGATGAATGCCAGAGAGGATTCTGGGAGGTAGTTGGACACGTGGTGTCTCCTTTGGACCTTTCCCAAACTCTTACAGTTGGTGGAGGCTTATTAGTTCCCAGTTCCTTACTAGGACCTCCTGTCGTAAAACAACTCATGTAGAGTTGGTGCCGGCCAGGGTGGGCGGTTTCAGTCAGCATGCATCCCCTAACAGTTCCTTTCTCTGTGGGGATCCCTTTGAGGATAAAAAGCTATGGGCCTTCTTGCCTAAGAGGCTCATAGGCACTTTATAATGATTTCAGGGGTTCACTGTTTGGGATCCTGGCTCTGGGACCCCGTGTGGTCATAAGGCACCGGGTGGAGCCCTGGTAAGGCTCACCACCAGCCTGGAGGGCACAGGCCTGGCCTCCACTGCCCTCTGGTGCCACCGGGAGGGGGGACACACTCCCAGCAGCTGCAGTCAGAGCCCCGAGGTGGCGTGGCTCACCTCTCCTTCTGGCTCACCTCTCCTTCAGGCCGATCCAGGGCCCTGAACACTCGTAGGGGTGTCGGCCCCCCGCAGGACCTGGGGGACCAGTCCTCCACTGGCCCTCTGTGGGCAGAGGAGCCTCTGCTTTACCTTGGAAGGAGGCAAGGACGCTGGAAGACTGAGACAGCCTCTGCCCAGCAGAACCCCACTTACTGGCAGTACACACTCGTACTGTGCTGTGCCCCGAGACCAATAGGCTGTCTTCTGTGTATCAGCAAAAATAAATTTTAAAAAAGAAAAGGAAAAAAGAAAGAAAAGCAGCTGTTATTCAAATTGATGACTGAAACAGAAAATTCTCCGTTTAAGAAAGACCTAAGCCTGGGGATGCTTCAGGCCCCCACGTCACCCGGAGGAGACAGCGTCGGGACAGTCCCTCTGAAGGGGCAGCATGAACTGCCGGCTCCCAGCCGCTGCCCCCGACTCTCCAGGCCTTGGGCAGGGGTCGAGTGGAACTGGAGAAGGGGCAGAAGGCCAGTGGGAGCCCCTCCCAGCTGGAAAGCCGTGCTCAGGCGTCGAAGAACAAGCAGAGCATCAAGGCTGATTCCTCCCACCTGCTGGGCTAGACGCAGATCAGTCAGAGGAGGCTGCAAAAGACTTCAGGCGGCAACGTGAGGCGCCAGCGCGGCAGGGCCGGCGGCTCAGGCTTCTACCCCCAGATCCACACTCGGAATACACAGCAGCCCCAGGGAAGCGGCGGACACCACCAGCACCAGCCACAGCCCAACCTGGGCTTCCCATGCTTCCACACATGTCCAGCCTCCCGGGCTAGAGAGCAGGCTGCGGACATGCGGATGTCCTGCAGGTGCCGCGGGCGTGCCCACTCACCAGCATCCGGTGGATCTAGCGCTGGCTGTGGCCCTTCCCCCATGCAGTGGCCGTGGGCAGAGCGGCTGGGTGCATCTTCCTTGCCAGATGCCAGCAGCTCAGGCTGGGTGCCTGACGGAGCCAGTTCTTACCCCATCTGGGCGGGAGACCAGGCCTCATTTCCCGTCCCCCAGGACCCAGGCGGAGCCCACGGCAGGGCGTGAGGGATCTGAGGCCCACGTCTAAACAGTCCTGCCTGCTGCCTGGCCAGTGAGGGGCACTCAGGGGCCCTGACAGGCCCCCTCTCTGCTCACAGACACCTCATCCTACTTTAGGGGCGCCTCACTGACTTTCCATAGGGATAAGAACACACGCTGGTGCAGAAAGCCCAGGCCACAGCTTAACACCTACAACACATCTTCAGAAAGGTGGGAAGGGGTTGTCTGGAGCAGGAGACTGGGAGGGGGGACCAAGAGGCAGAAGAGGTGGCCGGGACCCCGGGCTGCCTCAGGTCAGGCCGAGCAGGGACCCGCGAGCACCCTCAGGAGCCTGAGGGGCAGGCGAGGAAGTCCAGGTCCAGCTTTTACATCCGCTGTCCTCCGCAGCCTCCGTTCTGAGTGTGACCCTGACTCAGGAAACGCTGTTTGCCAGGGTCCTCCTGAACAGTCTCACAGATGCTCGGTGTCCCGACCCCCCCACCCAGTTCCAGGAGCGTCTCCCGCAAGCAATGCTCCCCTGACTCTGGGCGGGGGGACCCCAAGCACCCGCTGTCCCAGGTCCAAAGGCTCCAGGCCTTGGGCCAGCCGCAGCTCCGCGCTGCCGCGCCGGCCTCACTGAAGGTGCTGCGGTCCTCCTCCCGTGTCCCCAGGCCGCCATCGCCGGGTGTGGTGCCCTCGGGCGGGCAGGGCCCGCCTGGCCCCGGCGCGGGGGGGACGCAGGCCAGTCCTCGCAGGGTGTTAGCGGGCCTCGGTCCCGGGAGACGGCGCCCCTCCTCCGGGCCCCCCGTCCCCCGCTCTGAGGCCCTCAGGGCTCCGAGTCCCCAGGGGTCGGGGCTCGACAAGACCAAGAAGCCAGCCCCGTCCGGGCAGGTGGGGCGGCGGAGCGCTGCTAGCCCGGCCCTCGGATAGGGGTTCAGCGTCGGGACCCGGGCCCTTCGAGCCCCCGGAGCTGGGCGGCTGTGCGAGCTCGTCCGCAGCGCCCCCTGCTGGCGGGCGGCCCCGCAGTGCCGACGAGCTAGTCCGGGGAGGGCAGCGGGGGCCACCGCGCCGGCAGAGGGCGCACCCGCGCGTCCGCCCCGCCGCCAGGGGGCGCCACGCCGGGCCAAGGCGCCTCTTCGGGGCGCCTCCTCGCGGCTCCCGCCGGCCGCGCGCGGGTCTGAGGGGCCCGGGCTCTTCTTCCCGCGGAGGGGCTTCGCGCCCTGGGCCGCGACGGCGGAGGCAGGGGCGCCTCTGACCGCGGGCCGGAGCGCAGAGCGGCTGGCCCCGAGCCGGACAGGCCCGCGGGCCCCACCGCGCCCTGAGAGGCCTGGGA
This sequence comes from Bubalus kerabau, assembly GCF_029407905.1. Classification (NCBI taxonomy): domain Eukaryota; kingdom Metazoa; phylum Chordata; class Mammalia; order Artiodactyla; family Bovidae; genus Bubalus; species Bubalus kerabau. The sequence goes on along the minus strand of NC_073628.1, from coordinate 134,908,045 downwards.
ACACGCGCGCTCCCCCGGAGCCGCCCCGCTCGCCGCGGGTCGCGTCCTGTCCGCCAGCCCGCCCTCCGCTGGAGCCCTGGGAAGGCTTCTGCCACAGGTCTTCACACGGGCGCCACCGCGGCCTGGCGGGAAGGGGCGTCGCCCGCTTGAGGCTCGAGGGGAACGCGGTCGGAGGTCCGACGGCGGCACAGAGGGTGGCGGCCGGGTGCAGCCGAGGGGGCCGTGCTGCAGTCCAGGGGGGCAGCGCCCCGAGAGCGGGCCCAGGCCGCCCGGCAGCCCAGCGGACCTGCGGCGCGAGCCGGCCGGCGGGCGGGCCCGCGGCGCTGCTCTGCAGAGGGCGCGGCGTCCTCCGCGGGACACGGCCGTGCTCCCCCAGGGCTAGCTGCCGGTGTTTCCATGATGACGGGCCTGCACACATTTCCCCTCTCCTCAGGTGACCAGCGGAGGGACCTCTGAGATGCGGTTCTAAGTCTGAATACCCGAGTGCAACACGCGGGTCCGTTTCCTGGTGTGGGAGGAATGGCTGGCGTTTGGTTTTATAGGATGATTGGGCCCCCGGAATGGTATCTTTACTGCTGTGCCCTTCTCATTTAGAGGACTCCTGTCCTGTCCCCGCCTGTCGGCCCTTTCCAGAGGATTCTGACCTGTCGTCTCCTGCTATCTCTTCCTGGTGGACAGGTGACTGCACACCGTGTATGTGGGTTGGGCTTGGATTCTTGCCCTGGGAAACCTTCAGGGGCGATGACTTCCTGCTGGTAGAGCTCAGGAAGACAGAGTCAGGGTCGCCCACCAGTGCCCCTGGCTTCCTGCATCTGTTTACCCACAACACCCTAGCCATGCCATCTGAAAGTGCCCTAACCTATTTAAAGACGAAATGCCTGGTGGCTCAGGTGGCTCAAGCCCAGGGCGCCCAAGTGAACTTGGAACTATGAAGCGTGTTCTCTGGTCTCAACGGTGGTGGTTTCTGAGGCTGCCAGCTCCACGGTGGATGTTCTGGTCAAGGGAAAAGGGGACAGTGGGTGGGAATTCAAGCAAGTGCTCTGAAACTTCATGTGTACAAAGCTCAGACGCGTAAGCATTGGCCATCACTGCCCTGAAGGAAACAACTTGCACGGGGAGTCCCGCTCTGCCCAAGGTGGGCCTATCAAGGGTCAGTGTGAAGCTGCCTGGCCCTGAACTCGACACCATCATCTGCCTTTGCCTCTTTGGCCTGCACCCCACCTGCTGGGAGAGTCAGCCTGTTAAGAACCTCTTTCCATCCTCCACTGACCCAGGAGTTATAAATACACTTGAAACAGTCACATCCTCCTGCTACGTGTGGGATCACCCACCCCCATACCTCGACAATCAAAACTAGTCCTTTTACATGGTATCTGGATTTACTTCTATTATCTGTTTCCAAGTTTAGATTTTTATTTCTGACTTTTCCATCTCCTTTTTTCTCTGTCTTGTCAACCTCAAAAATAAAAGGCAGTTATTTTTACCAGCAAAATGGGTTTATTCGGGAATAGAGAATTGCGACTTGGGACAGGCAAGTTGTGGTGAGTCACAGGCATGTCAGGAGAGCAGAGAGGGACGTGCTTTCACTGGGCTTAGGAGGAGAAAAACTGTGTGGAAAATGTCCTGCCTTGTGCCAGAGGGAAAACAGCCATACCCCGTCTCCCTCTTCCTGCTGGTGATGCAAACCGGGCCTGAAAGGTGCCCCTTCTGACCTCACTCCAGGTAAGATGAGGTTGCTTGATTTATTCACACCCCCAACTCATACCCACTTCGGGAATTTAAAATACTCCTGCGATTGGAGGGGAAGGCCTGGGGTCACCTCTAGTGTCCAAGCCCTCTGAAGAATCCCGACGGGCCTGCATTCTCTCCCCCATGCTCCCCCACTTCAGAGCAATTACATGTTAGCCTGGGCAATGGAGGGGCCAGGGAAGGTGGACAGGCTCTGTGGGCACGAGACTGTCCTGATGGAGGGGCAAAGAATCGAGGTGCCAGGGAGACAGTAGGGCCATCCCTGGAGCAGTCATTCTTGAGCCAGCGCCAAGGCTGTGCAGGTGGTTCCTGAGCTGCTTACAAAAGTAGGCTTTGCACAGGACCATTGGTTACTTTCCTCATCTGGCTGCACTGGCTCTAACTTGTGGCATGCAAACTCTTAGTTGCAGCACGTGGATACAGTTCCCTGTTGTTCATCATTTATGCGCCAAGTCGTGTCTGATCCTTTGTAACACCATGGACTGCCGCCAAGCTGTGCCTAGCTTCCCTGTCCTGTCCTTCACTATCTCCTGGAGCTTGCTCAAACTCGTGTCCATTGAGTCAATGATGCTATCCAACCATCTTGTCCTCTGTCATCCCCTTCTCCTCTTGCCCTCCTCTCCCAGCTTCAGGTCTTTTCCTTTGAGTCGTCTCTTCACATCAGGTGGCCAAAGTGTTGGAGCTTCAGCATCAGTCCTTCTAATGAATATACAGGGTTGATTTCTTTTAGGACTGGTTTGATATCCTTGCAGTCCAAGGGATCCTCAATTCTTCTCTAACACCACAGTTCAAAAGCATCAATTCTTCAGTACTCAGCCTTCTTTATGGTCCAGTTGTTACATCCATACATGACTACAGGAAAAACCATGGCTTTGACTAGACAGACCTTTGTCAGCAATGTCTCTTTTTAATATGCTGTCTAGGTCTGTCATAACTTTCTTTCCAAGTAGTAAGCATCCTTTAATTTCATGGCTGCAGTCACCCTTTGCAGTGATTTTCAGTTCAGTTCAGTCCAGTTGCTCAGTTGTGTCCAACTCTTTGCGATCCCATGAATCGCAGCACGGCAGGCCTCCCTGTCCATCATCAACTCCCGGAGTTTACCCAAACTCATGTCCATCGAGTCGGTGAAGCCATCTAGCCATCTCATCCTCTGTCGTCCCCTTTTCCTCCTGCCCCCAATCCCTCCCAGCATCAGGGTCTTTTCCAATGAGTCAACTCTTCGCATGAGGTGGCCAAAGTATTGGAGTTTCAGCTTCAGCATCAGTCCTTCCAATGAATGCCCAGGACTGATCTCCTTCAGAATGGACTGGTTGGCTCTCCTTGCAGTCCAAGGGACTCTCAAGAGTCTTCTCCAACACCACAGTTCAAAAGCATCAATTCTTCGGTGCTCAGCTTTCTTCACAGTCCAACTCTCACATCCATACATGACCACTGGAAAAAACCATAGCCTTGACTAGACAGACCTTTGTTGGCAAAGTAATGTCTCTGCTTGTCAATATGCTATCTAGTTTGGTCATAACTTTTCTTCCAAGGAGCAAGCGTCTTTTAATTTCATAGCTGCGATCACCATCTGCAGTGATTTTGAAGCCCAAAAAATAAAGTCTGACACTGTTTCTCCATCTATTTCCCATGAAGTGATGGGACCAAATGCCATGATCTTCGTTTTCTGAATGTTGAGCTTTAAGCCAACTTTTTCACTGTCCTCTTTCTGGAGCCCCCCAAAATAAAATCTGTCACTAGTTCCCTGACCAGGGATCAAACCTGAGCCCTCTGCACTGGGAGTGCAGAATCTTAGCCAAGGGACCACCAGGGAAGTCCTGCTGCTTTCTTTTAAAAACCTTTCTACTAGAAAAGTGCACAAAAGATGTACAGCTTAACTTATGACATAATCACCATGCGGATTCTTAAAAAGCAGAACATTCCCAGCCTTGCTGAAGTCCTCCTGACCTTGCCCTTCCAGACCATGGCCCCCGCCTTTGTCGTAAGTCAAGTATCCATACATATGGGGCTGTTTCTAAGAGATTTTGTTCTACCCTTGTGGCAAACTACCATGTCTCTCGAAAAGAGAAATCCTCCCATCTGGTTTTTCTCCCTGACTGTCTTGGCTATTCTTAGTCCTTTGTGTTTACATACAACTTTTAGAATCAGTTGTTGAATTTCACACACAAAAAAAACCTATTGGGTTTTTTGATAGGGCTTTTATTAAACTTACATACATCAGTTTGAGGAATAAGTTGACATTGTTACAATTCTTTTTGTTCAGTTGCTCAGTTGTGTCTATGAGCCCACAGACTGCAGCATACCAGACTTCCCTGTCCTTCACTGTCTCCCAGAGTTTGCTCAAACTCGTATCTGTTAAGTCGGTGATGACATCCAACCATCTCATCCTCTGTCATCCCCTTCTCCTCCTGCCTTCAATCTTTCCCAGCATCAGGGTCTTTTCTAATGAGTGGACTCTTCATATCAGGTGGCTAAAGTGTTGGAGCTTCAGCATCAGTCCTTCCAATGAATTTTCAGGGTTGATTTCTTTTAGGATTGACTGGTTTGATCTTGCAGTCCAAGGGACTCTCAAGAGTCTTCTCCAACACCACAGTTCAAAGGCATCAATTCTTCGGCGCTCAGCCTTCTTTATGGTCCAGGTCTCACATTGTTATGGTTAGGAGTTGACAAACTTTTTTCTTTAAGGACTAGATAAATAGACTTTGTGGGCTGAGGCAAAAGTGAGAATTTTATGTAGATATTTACATGCCCATTTACAAAGGCAAAAACCATTCTTAACTTGAAGGCTCCTGAATCCCAATAAATCAGATGTTGCTTAGAATGGGTCTGGCCTGTGGTTGGTGGTTCTCTGGCCCCTGAGCTCACTTGTGTGCTGTGTGCTCGAAGACTCACTGTCAGTTTCCGGTTTCCTAGTTCTCTCTCCAGCTGTATCTAATCTACTATTATAACCTTCCAGTGATTTCTTACTTTTGGTTTTGGATTTTAAGATTCTAGAATTCACTCCCCCCACCCCCGCCACGTCTGGTATCACCTTTAGAGTAAGCAGTTATTTTACAGTCTTGGTCTGAAAGCTCCTCTATTCCCCAGCCTAAGGGGCCTGTTCCATAGTTTTTGTTTTATTGGTGTTATCATCTTGTCTCATACACTTGGTTACATTTTATTGCATTCAGGATGCAATAAATTAGTAATTAGCAATATTGCTTGTAGAAAGAACTCAAAAGTTTAAGCTGATGACATTTTCCTCTAGAGGGTTTTTGTTGGCTCCTGCCAACACTTGGGATCACTGGAGTCCAATGTTAAGAACAAGAGTTTGAGGCTGAGCTGCAACCCCTCAGAGCCTTCTGCTCCCCACTCTCTCACCTGCTCCTGGGCCAGAGAACTGGGGGCCTCACCCCAAAGTGAGGGGTGGTCACCAGGGGCACACCTGTTGGCAGGCCCGACTCCCACCTATGCAAGTCATCAGAACCGCCCATCAGCCTCCTTGAAGACGGGAAACGCCCCCAGGAGGGGAGCGCCCACCACAGTGAGCCCACCACCCAGGGCCTCCGTCTTCTCAGCAATCCTGGTCCAGTAATTCTCCAAACTCCTGTGAGCACCCTGCTGCTGCAGGACTCTTAAAATATGATGTGCAGCCTTCTGAACTGACCTCACTGGGGTGGTGAGTACACCGGTACCTGGGCAGAAGTCCTCGTCACAGCCACAGGGTGGAGTTACTCGAGGAGCCTCATGCAACGGGGTAACGGCAGTAGATGTCAGTACGCGTACGATTCTGGGTCAACACAGGAAGGCCTTGGAAAAACCCGCTGCTCCAGCGCAAGAGCTGCAGCCGATAATCAGGCTCAGTGCTGGGCTCCCTAAGTCAAGGCACCCACGCCGGGGCTGTGTGTGTGCGTGTGTGTGGTGCAGGATGACCCGTGTCACGACAGACACCCAGGGCCTGGTTATTCAGCCGAGAGACCCCAGGATAGTCCTGAGGCACAGGTTTCAGCCCTCCTCTCTGTCTCAACTTCTATATTCAGCCCAAGGATGTGCAGGAATCTAATTGCCACTGCTTAAATGCATTTATTTCTTTCAAACCAAGCTGAAAAGCCAAAGAAACAACTATATTTTTGGCTACTGGAGGAATGTTTGGCAATTCTCAAAAAAAGAAACAAATGACAAGTATGTAAAATACTCATTAGAAATAAGCACAAATTAAAACAAGACACTATTTTTCCTCCCATTACAGTAGCAACATGTTCATTTAAGATAATAAATACCCAGTGTCAGGAACTGCCGGGCAGGAGGCTGAGGGGCTCTGCCGCTCCGAGGCACCGCGTCAGGAAGCAGAGCCCGGGGACACCCCCCACCTCAAGCCCACGGCTCACGAGCACGAGGAAATAATAGGAAAGCATGGACAGTCAACTGACATCACATGATTTACGAGAAAGCGGAGGCAGTCTAACAGTGGATCATTTAAACAAATTACAGCACAGAAGTACAGGTGACGACTCAACACGATGGAGGCAGAGCGGACGTTTACTGACACGGGAAGCCCGTATTTTGTTAAATGGAAAAAGCAAGTTATGAGAGTACAATATGACCTCGTATTTGTTTTTGAAAATCCTACATGAGTACACACAGAAAACCACTGAGAGGAATGTACACCGCATTACCGTCAGCTGTTTCTGGACGGTGCAAGTATGAGTGATTAAAAACAACTTTATACACGCATCTGTATTCATCTGCAATGAATGTACACCGTTTCTGTGATTAAGGAAAGGACAGGTCTAATTTAAAAAACACTGCCCAGGTTTTGGCTCGTAATTTGAGGGGCTGTATGTCCCCAGAGGCATCTACGTGGTTTGTCCCTTCTGACCTGAGGGGATGTGCAGTTTTTCTGCAAAATGCCACAGTCATGGACGCCTGACCGCCCATCTGCAAATCGGTTTTCTTCCAGAGCCTGTGAGTCTACAGCCAGGGACCGAAGCCACCTGCCCAGGTGAGAGGTTGGTTGCAAAACTGTGTCCAAGGTCTGCACTTTAGTGGGGGGCCCTTAGGGTAAGTTCTGGGGGGAGGAGGGAGAAAGCAGAGCTGGAAAATGGGGAAAGGAATGTCTGTAAGGTCTCCATGGAGTCCTCGCTTCCGTTCTAGTCTCCTGAGCCTCGGAGGCAGGGAAGGCGGGAAGAGGCCGGGAACCTGGCCTCACGGACTCCCGAGCCAGTGAGGCATCTCAGAGAGAGACGGCAGAACCGAGAAGGGTGCTGAACGTCGGCTGTCAGAACAGCCCCGCCACGACGAGAGGCACTGGACGGAGGTCTGGCCCCTGCAGAGTCCTGCTGAGCCAGCTCTGTGCGGACTGTGTCGTCTCCCGTAGGTGCCAGGGAAGGGTTACGAGTCCAGGAAAAACACACAGAAAGCCGTGCGAGATACGGCAAAGACCACCCCCAGCACCCCACCCTCTCCACTCATCCCGGGAGATGCTGAGTGCGCGGCCAGGGCCGGGGTCTCCTTGGCGTGGCCGGCAGACAGGAGCGCACAGCTGATGTGCAGCTCACTGACAGCAGTGATGAGCTGCCCCAAAGAGAAGCCACGGCAGGGTGTGAAGGGAAGGGGGCCATGGCCGCCTGCACAGTGAAGTCTCCAGCAGCCCCAGGAGAGGCCCCCGAGGTGCTCTCAGATGTGTATCCAAAGTAAGGTACTTCTGAGGGGTGGTTGGAATCCTGCAGTCTGGAAATGCTTTACTCTTAGAGAATAAATTACTGTAGACAAAGTCAGCCACACAAGTCGCTCTGAGGTGCTCGCGCGCTTTCCTTAAGGAGACCCAAAGGCAGGTTTCAGTGGTCAGCACCGTTGTGAGCACTCCGGGTCACGTGTCCTCAGGGCGGACCGTGGCTAACTCCTGAGTGGAGACAGGGAGCCCGGCACGGGAGATCTGCGGGAGTACCGTGTCCTGGAGCCGGGAGAGCGGAGGGGAGGAGACCTAAGCAAGCGCCCGCGCGGAGGCCACAAGGAGGCGCATGGGCCTGGGCTGGACAGGCAGGTGACACTCACAATGGACGTCAGTGCAGAGCAGGCGACAGGGCGGTCCCTGGAGAAAGCTTTAATAGTAGGGGGGAGCCGCGGCCCCCCGTCACTTATGGGAAACCCGGTCCAAAGCCACATAGAAACTGTCCTTGTCATCCAGGCAGTGCCAGCCGATGGGGCCCACCTCGCAGTCTGCACAGACCAGGAACTTGACGTTGCCCACGTCCTTGGTGAAGCCCACGTTCTCGAAAGTGAACATGTCCTCCACCAGCCAGTGCTCCTGCAGGAGATCGCCCTCCGGGCCGCTGCCTCCGGCCAGCGCCGGCTTCTTCCTCATGGACGGGAGGAAGAGCTGCAGGGGAGAACACAGACCAGGGCCGGCTTACTCCCCGTGGCCCAGAGCTCCCCGCCCAGGGATTCTCAGGAAAGCGGGGACAGTGCGCCCTGGGTGCGGGGGGAACCGGGGCCTCCCCAGGCGCACAGGGCCCGCCTTCCTCTGCTCCCACCCACCCGGGCCCAATGCACCAGCCTTCCTGCCAGCTCCCAAAGGCTCCCTAACACTCAGCTCACACGTGACCTCCTCGGGTCTCCTCCAACCAGACGACCTGGACTAGCTTCCCACGCCTGCATTTTTCAAACCGGCTTGACTGAGGTGTAACTGACACACACACACACACACAACTCAAGTGGACAACCGGACACATTCTGGTACCAACACACCGCTCAGGGATGAGCCTTGACCGCACTGTCAAGATAACAAGTATCCGTCGCCCCCAGTTTCCTCATGCTGCTCCTAGCTTATCGTTCTCTGAGACCATCCTATCTGTTTACTGGCTCGGCTGTTTATCGGGGTCTCCCTCCACCAGGTCAATTTTCCTGTTCACGAGCACATCCCCAGCGCCTGCAAGAGCACGCCATCCAGAGCAGAGATCACACGTTCACTAACAGGGTAGACCCGGGGTGTCTGGCTTCACTCTGCCCCATCACTGTTACGAATATGCTGGATTTAGAAAAGGAACAGGAGGAAGAAAAGTCTACTAGAATTTGGACTATTATCTCCAGGATCTCTGCATCTCCCACCCACGAGGAGAGCCTCTGGTGTATGCATGCACGCATATACACATGCAATCCCTGTGATTTCTTCCATGTGGTGACCCTGGATAGCGCCCTGATCCTGGACAGGCTGCTGAGCTGCACTGAACTCTTGAGATTCTGCTGATGTCTCAGGGAAACCTCTTGTGCTTTTTTCATTAACTATCCACAGTACCCTTTTAAATATAAAATATTCTTTCTCTTTATAAAAATACATTCTCATTATAGAAAACTTGGCAAGCATGCTACACTGTGCATGTGTGTGTGTGTGCGTGCTAAGCTGCTTCAGTCGTGTCCAACTCTTTGCGACCCCTGGACTGTAGCCGTCCAGGCTCCTCTGTCCATGGGATTCTCCAGGCAACAGTACTGGAGTGAACTGCCATGCCCTCCTCTAGGGGATCGTCCCGACCCAGGGATTGAAGCCCAGCCGCTCGTGTCTCCTGCGCTGGCAGGCGGGCTCCTGACCACTCGCCCCACCTGGGATTGGAGCCCAGCCGCTCGTGTCTCCTGCGCTGGCAGGCAGACTCCTGACCACTAGCCCCACCTGGGATTGGAGCCCAGCCGCTCGTGTCTCCTGCGCTGGCAGGCGGGCTCCTGACCACTCGCCCCACCTGGGATTGGAGCCCAGCCGCTCGTGTCTCCTGCGCTGGCAGGCGGGCTCCTGACCACTCGCCCCACCTGGGATTGGAGCCCAGCCGCTCGTGTCTCCTGCGCTGGCAGGCGGGCTCCTGACCACTCGCCCCACCTGGGAGCCCGTGCTATACTGCAGTTGAGGATAAAAACTGTTACGAAACAGAAAGAACTTCTGTTCAATTCAGTCCCTCAGTGGTGTCAGACTCGGCGACCCCACAAACTGCAGCATGCCCGGCTTCCCCGTCCATCACTAACTCCCCGAGCGTATTCAAATTCATGTCCATAGAGTTGGGGACGCCATCCAACCATCTGTTAACCTTTTTCGTAACTGTCCCTTCAGTAAGTACTTGTGGTGCTCTGAAAGCATGTCCATATATTCTCTGACTGTCCTCCCAAGCTTTGGACACCTTGCCTCCCTCCTTAAGCCTGGTGGGCTGAGGGGAGGGGGACAGGCGAGGTGAGGGAAGGCCGGGCCACTTTTGCGGGTTTCTCTTGGAGCCTGAACTGTGGCTGCCCTGAGACCGCTGGCAGAAACGGAGGAGTGGCTCACCACAGCCTGTTCCAGATGCTGGGATCCTCCTGGTCCACAAGTGGACACAGGCGTGAGCAGGCTTCTGAGACGGCCCCTCTGACTGCTGTCCCATGAAAGACCCCCAGTGGAACAGCCAAGATGTAGCTGGGCCTGGCCAATCCCCAAATTTGTGAGCAAAATGGTTTCAAGTCAGGGTCTGGGGCAATTCTGTTATGCGACGAGAACCAGGGCAAGGCCGCCTAGAGAGAGGCAGCATGTTCCACTTTGGTTCCTGATCTCTTACTGTGGTAACTACACACAACATAAGATTGTCTGGTGCCATTGAGGACATTCACAGTACGGTGCCGCCATCACCACCATCCGCCTATCCTCTTATACCCACACTCACCCTGACACCCACCCTCCCCTTCCTGCCTCCTGGCAATCACTCATTGGTTCTCCATCTCTAAAATTCAAAAATGTCACACAAACGGAATGATACAGTAGTAATCTTTTGGGACCAGCTTTCTTCACTCAGCAGAGCTCCCTGGAGAGTCACCCACGTCGTGGTGCCCACGGCATGGCTGTCCTGCAGCTCCTCGGTCACCCCTGGGAGGCCCTGGGCTGTTTCCGGGTCTCGGCTCTCAGGAACCAAGATGCGCTGAACTCTGGTGCCAACCCGTTCTCATCCCCCCGGGACGGAGGCCGGGAGAATGCCTGCTGGGCCCTGTGAGGTGCCCACTCAGCTGGAGAACAGCCCACTGCCACCCACACGGGCTCTCCCCTTCTCTCCCACCAGCCCACCTCCTCTGGCTCTCCTGCCCTGACCACCCGTCCCCTCAAAAAGTGTAAGGAAGCAGCGACTCCGTTCTTAACTTACTGCCCTTTGCAGTCTCAAGCTCTTCAGGGAGTGTTTCTTTTCTCTGTGACTGTAATTTCCTCTCTGAAACCTCTGAGTTTTACCAAAGGACAGAGAACATTTTATAGAGAAACTGTTCACAGAACTTAAAATGAACACGGACTGTGGGGCTTAGTCGTGAGGGCCGAGAGCCCCACTCCCTCACTTAAAACCCAGGGTCTGTGTCCACCCTCCACCGCTCTCTGGGCAGCGGGCACAGGGCACCCGGTCCGAGCAGCGGGCGACCCACACTCCCGTTGATTCACGACGTGGGCGGGGCTCACCGACCCGGAGCCAGCGCTCCGCGGGTTCTGGCCGTGCCCTTACGACGTCCCCCGCCTGCCGTCCCTTCCTCCCGCGCCCACTCCCCCGGGTCCCCGCGTCCACTCCCCGGGTCCCCGCGCCCACTCCCCCGGGAACCTGCGTCCACTCTCCCGGGTCCCCGCGTCCACTCCCCCGGTCCTTGCGTCCACTTCGCCCAGTCCCCGCGTCCACTCCCCCGGGTCCCCGCGCCCAATCCCCCGAGTCCCCGCGTCCACGTCCCCTCCCCCAGGTCCCCGCGTCCACTCTCCCGGGTCCCCGCGCCCAATCCCCCGAGTCCCCGCGTCCACGTCCCCTCCCCCAGGTCTCCGCGTCCACTCCCCGGGTCCCCGCGCCCACTCCCCCGGGTCCCCGCGTCCACTCTCCCGGGTCCCAGCGTCCACTTCGCCCAGTCCCCGCGTCCCCTCCCCCGGGTCCCCGCGGAGCGTGGCGGCGCGCGGGGAAAGAGGCAGGAGGTCGCGACAGGACCACGGACACCGACATCTGGGCCTGAGGAACTACGGCCCAGGCCCCGCGGAGCTCGGTCTGCGCAGCCCGGCGTGGGGGCCCCGCGGTGTCTGCGGCCCCAGCGGGACGGGACGGGATCGAGGCCCGCCCTCCGCGCCCTCACCTGCCGGCGGGAGAAGAGCGCCGTGCCCGGCTGCAGCACGCGGGAGCCGCAGCGCCGGCACAGTACCGCCTTCCGGTTCCGGCCCTCCTCGGATACCAGCTCGCTCGGCGGCGCCGGGGCCTCCATAGCCACCACCCGGGCCCTCGGCGGCGACGCGCAGCTCGGAGCCGCCTCTTCGCACCGCGCAGGCGCGGTCCCTGCGGCACTCGCTCGGCGCAGGCGCGGCCTCCGGCGCCGGACGCCACTGCGCAAGCGCGGGCCTTCCGGGCCGGGCGGCTGGAGTCGGCCGGGCTTTGTGACAGGTGTGTCCTGGGGCGTGACGGGGCGCTGCTCGGGCTCATCTAGGCGCTGGGCCTCCCTCACACCGGGTGGAAGCTGAGCCGGTCCGGATGTGCGCTTCGTCTCGGGAGCGGCGGGGACGTCCCGATCTCAGAGCAAATCTCAGCCGCAGTAGCGTGCGCACGACACCTGCTCTCTGGGGCGGAGACCGGTGCCTGGAAGCTGCAGATGCTGCTCTCTGCTCGGGTCGCACTGACCACTCACTGCGAGGCAAGACTCGGTGTTGAAGCGCTTCCCTATGGGGGTACGGTCGGAAGGGCTACCTTCCGGGGCTCGGGATCCAGGCATGGCCTGCAGCCACTGCTCTGGGTCGTTCCAGTTTCGCATTCTCCCCGGTTAGTCTTAAGACGTCTAGCTTACTGGCTGTAGTGTGGCGGGCGCCGTCTTCCTGAGGTGGCAAGGGAAGCGGAATAGAAAGGGGAGCCAAGTCATGTGAGGAATGTCTCGTCTACCCAACCACCCTGGTCGGCATGTTTTTCTTCTTCTCTTTGTCCTTCATTAAGTCAATCTTTGCTAAGCAATTATAGAATATACTACAATATTCTACAATTATAGAATATGAGCATACTATGATGATAGGCAGTCTGTACTGGAGAACACAGTCTGAACAGGAAGACAGACACAAACCCAAGGACATTTGATAAAGACAATCCACGGAACAAAGTAAATTGGAAGCACCAGTTAGGAGTAATTCTATCTGGGGAGTCAGAGAAAGCTTTACCTAGGTGACACTCTTCTCAGAACTATTTGGGAAACTGGTCTGAAACTCAGAAGTCAGCAGTGAAGATAGCCTGGGGCCATCGCTCTTCGTCCCCCTCTCCTGCCTCCCCTCTTCCTCCCCGAGAATGGTCACAAGCTTGGTGTGATCAGCAGGCACAATCCATCTGCTAGGCAAAGGCTGGCAGGCCTCTTTCCTGAGCCCCTTTGGCCCCCCTTCCCTCTGCTCTGGAAATACCAGGATTTTCGCAGTTTTGCAAGCCTTCTGCATAGCTATTTGTGTCACGTGGCACAAAACCCAAGGAAATGGGAAAAGGACTGGGGCGACTAAAACCCTAAAATTCAAGCGGGTAAAAAACTACCCCAAGATTGCCTCCGCTTTGTTCCCTGTGGTTTCCGAGTCATGTCCAAGTGTGAGGGGAGGCCATGAATATGCCACTCAGATAACCTCGTGCTGATGAGCCTCCGGAGACCTCTCAGCTGTCTAACAGAGACACAGCAGAGTTAGTGGCAAACACACAAGGGAACGGGTTGAAGAGACAAGACCTACAGCAGGTCCCTATGCCTTGTCCCCCGAAATGTCTGGAAGATGGTGCTGGTTTGCCACAAACACAGGCATTTGAGACCATTGTTGTTGTTGTTTTAATATTTTCTTAAAAAAATACAAACAAAATGAACTTTAGGTCAATACAACTCAGGGAAAGAGGAAAAAAAGGAATTTCAGAACAAAGGGAAAGCGCATCCTTGTTTAGGTGACCATGTTGTCCCCACACTCCCAATCCTCCGAGCAGGAAGGTCACTGCACAGCACAGGGGAGCCTTGGAAGGAGTTCAGAAGGACAGGCGGTACTGAAACTAACAAATGGATTTCAGTTGTCATTGATTATTCCGTCCTGGGATGAGCAAGATCCAGGCTAAAGGCAGGGAATGGGTGTTCTAATAAGAAAAGACAACATGTACAAAACACAGCAGTAAAAACGACTCCTTAGCACAAGTGTGCCCTTACAAGAACGAGGGGAGTCATCAGGCGGCTGCCACCCCCGCTCCTCCCCTCCCCCTAAACAGTGCGGGCGGCAACAGCGGAGAAAGCAGTCCTTGATTCGGCAGAGGAAAGCCTTCCTGGGATACAGGCGCGGCGGCAGGCAGGGCAATGGTGAAGTCACACGAACTTCGGTCTGGGACCCTTTTCCTGCACTGCTGCTCAGCTAACACGCGCTGGCCCTGCTGCTCCGTGTCTAGGGCCCCTCAGCCTTCCGGTGGTGCAGGCTCCCTCACACCCCACCGCATCCAGCTCCCCTCCTGCACTGGACACCCAGTTCCCCAACTCCTGAGGCCCCCGAAGTTTTGACAGAGCTCTTCCCTCGTTTTCCTCCAGAACTGAACTGTGTTGCCCCTATTACCTGTAGACTAGGAAAGAGATTTGTTCTTGGAAAAGCAAGAGAGTTGGTACCCTTCCAACCATCGAGGCTGGATACTGCCCACACCTTGGAGTTCATATTCACCTTAATTCTTCACAGCACACGAGGCACAACTTAAAGGTATATTCTCTGGAGCGCACACTAAGTTAAAGGTGAGGAACAAGTGCCCCCGCGGCCAGGAAGAGAGGAGTCTGGCCGATCATACCCACGCAGGGTGCGGCCTCCGCCCTCGAGTGTCTGCGGCTCACCCTCCTCGGGGACACCCCCAACGCCAGGGCGTGTCAAATAATCGTAATCAGAGCAGCGGCACTGAGCCTGTAATCCCCTCCCCACTCTGAGAAACAGACATTCTGGAAAGGACCCTTGGTTCTCTGCAAACTGTCTCTTTGCCCAGTCACTTCTCTCGGAGAACACACACGCCGGCGTCGCAGCGCTGAGTTCCCATGGAGGTAACGACCTCCCAGCTGTCGATGATGGGGTCGTAGCACTCAATGCTGCTCAGCAGGGAGTTCCCGTCGTAGCTGAGGGTGAAGGGGGCCAGCAGTGAGGGAGAAAGGCGCACCTCCACCGCTCCTGCTCACAGCCCCTTCCCCACAAGCCTCGCCCCACAAAGCCCCCGCCCAGGCCCCTCCCACACGGCCCCACATTAAGATTGCCATGGGGCCCTCTCTCTGCGGAACCAAACCCTGTCTCCACCACACACGTGCATCAGACCACACGGCCCTGGATGCCAGATTTACGCCTCACCCTGCAATTGCATAAAGTCTCCCCCGAAGCACCGTGGCCCCGACGTAGCACCGCGGGGTGGTCATGCTCGTGACTGTTGTCCAGGAGTCGGTGCGAATGTTGTAGGCTTCCACAGAAGAAAGGTGGGCTGTACCATCGAATCCCCCCACCACATAAATATGGTCATTCAGCAGGGCTACCCCTGCACCTGGGGAGGAAAGGGCACAGCAGATGAAGGCTGCTGAGCTGAGGATCTGAATCCTAGAAACAAAACCCTGACTGACGGCTGGGTGAGCCCGAGTGGCCGAGGGCCCGACAGCCTGGAGGGTCCAGTCCAGCACAGCCGCCCACCTGCACCCTCTTCGCCTGGCTGTCATCTCGCTTTCATTAACTCGGAGCCCAGCCCTAGTCATGAGAAAAGGAGTGGAAAAAAGAGGCAAAGAGAGGAGAGGGGTTGTGATGGGTCTGGAGCATCCGGTACCCGGACGCTGGGCTCTCTGTTCCTCTACCCCAGCCTGAGGGCTCAGGAAGACCCCCTTGACTCCTGTACACTCCCTCAGGCAGCCCGTGTCACTGCACAGAGCTGGGCTGGAGGCTAGGATGCAGGGAGGGACTCGGGTGCAAAAAGATAAGGCAAGGAGGCTTTGCTCTCACACTAACCCAGTGAGAGTCTGGGCTGTGTCTCATGCCGCTGTATTTAGGGGACACAGGCACTAAGGAGAAGGGCCCTGACCCACGCTTCCTAGGTCGCCAGTAAGACAGGCCTGCAGCCCCTGCCCAGGCAACGTCTGACAGCTCCACCTCCTGCCCCCAGGACCTGCCTGGTCTTACCAGAGCGCTTGGTGGCCATCGGTGTGACATTAGTCCAGTGTCCTGTATGGGGGTCATACTTCTCAACTGAGTTTAAGATATTCAAGCCGTCATATCCTCCTGAAAGACAGAACGGGAACCATTCCAGAAAGAATGGTCAGTCCTGATGCCCACTCCCGGCCTGCCTTTCTCGAGGGCCTCACTGATGCTCTTAGTTCCAGCTCTCCCTCAAGGGCTCCAGAGAGAAATCTGACAGCACCGTCTTCTGCTCTCACGGAAAGGAGAATCCCAGTGAGTGAAAACTATATTGGGACAGACCAGGCTTTTAGGGGGAGGAAGTCTATGAGCCAATTCTGGTGAAAGGGACCCCACGCCAAGGCCGCTGCCCTCAGTCGCCCCGCCCCCGCCCCGTCCCAGACCCTGCACACCTAGACAGTAGATGACCCCGCTGGCCACCACGAGGCCGGCACCTTCCCGGGCCGTCTGCATGTCGCCCAGCATGCTCCACTGGTCGATGTTCGGGTCATAGCGCTCCATACTGGTGTGGCGCCTGCTTCCATCAAAGCCCCCAGAGACATAGATCATATCTGCTCAGAATGAAGGAGTCACAGGCTGTTAAGAGACTGAGAGGATTCTAACGACTCCTTCTCTACAAATCTCCCACAACTCTTCCAAATGCCTGGAGGCAAGAACAACTTTTTTTTTTTTAAGGGATAAATCAATTAAGTCTTTCTTAAAGAGGACAGCACAGTTAAGACATGTAAGAACAGAGTAAGATGGAATCTTCGGAAACACTCCCTAGATGGGAGTTTGCAAAACTACCACTGGGGCCAGCTGCCCCCCAGCACGCTGGGACCCGAGTTACCAGCTCCAGCGTCAGCACTGAGACGCCTGGGAGTGTCCGAAAGCAGAGAGGCGCGACTGACCCCGCCAGCAGCCTCCGCACTTCACAGAGAGCTGTGAACCCCGACCCAGCCGCCCCGAAGCGCACATGCTGCCCCGTGCACCAGCCTACCTCCCAGGCTGGTGGCTCCAGCCAGGCCGCGCCGGACATTCATCGGCGCCACCGAATACCAGACCCCATCCTCGTCTGCCGTGTAGTCCAGACACTCCACGGAGCTGAGGCGGGAGCGGCCGTCGTAGCCGCCAATAACGTAGATCCGGTCGTGAAGGGACACCGAGGCCACATAGCGTCTCTTCCGAGTGATGCTCTAGGATTCGGGGGAGAAGAGGTGCCTTTGCCACTTTAGCCAGGCAGGTCTCAGGCCCCATCTTTGTGGTCCTTCCTGGGTTTCCCTCCACACCTTGCTGCTTCGCCTGAGGTTGTGAAGCCCTCTGAGCAGCGGTTTATCTGCTGCCTGGCCACTGGACGAAAGCCTCTTGCTCATTGATGCTCTTACTGATGAGTGCCTTCTGTACATCTATCTCTAAGGCTTCCGGAGGATCTACCGTCCTTCCCTTATTCAGTATCCGATTCCTTCCCACTCCATAAGCGCTGCGCTAAAGACCAACATCCTTCCGTGAAGCAGGAAGAGACTAGCGCACTGCTCCCTAAGAGCAAGGACCCAACGACCTAAAAGGTCATGAGAAATGACCAAAAGACCCCCACGTCTCTCACAGTTACTGCACTGAAGCAGAAACCCCGAAGGAGACACAGACCCTGTGTCCCACAGACACCAGCTCAGTCCAGCACAGTTGAGCACCGTGCTCAGGTTAACAGGGCAGGGGCAGGCACCCTGCGAACCGCTCGGGCGGCCCGGGGAAGGCGTGGGAATGGCGGCGGCCAGCCGAGTGTAACTGCACACAGGGCCGCAGGTACTCCTGAAGCCGAGTCAGTCAACAACCGACTACTGTAACTGCCTGTTGTCAGGACGCGCTGCTGTGACCAGGCCTCTCCACTCTGAGGGCTGGGCTAGTTACCACCCGGAATCAGGGGCTGCGGACATTTAAGCTCTTTCCCTGGGCCTGGTTCCATCACAACTTACTGGCAAAAAGCTCCACTCCTGCGTCTTGGGGTCGTACTTCTCCACCACATCGATGGGAGACTGCTGGCTTCCGAAGCCGCCGACCACCAGAAGCACTTCGTTGGCTCCTGAGGACAAGCGAGGAGAGAGGCCGTTTTCCCGCGTTGCCGGCTGACTGCCCACAGGGACAGGGCAGTGCAGACAGCACTAGGCGCCTTGCCCCGCGCAGCCAGGAGGAGCCATCCGAGACGGGAGGCCTCCACAGGGCTGCCCAGCAGCAAACTGCTGCTTCCTGAGAACCCGAATCTCGGCGACACGAGTTTCCAGACAACATTAAAGCCCAGAAGGCACGCCTGAACACGCCGCGCGTGCTCAGTCGTCTCGGGTTCTTCGTGACCCCGTGACTGCAGCCCGTGAGGCTCCTCTGTCCACAGGAGAAGCTTGAACACACCCTACACCTCATAAACCCATCTATACGGTTCCAGCTGAATCCACAACAGGCTCTAAGGGTAGGCTGGAGGAGCTCCCTGCCTTTCTCACCCTGTAAAACTCAAAACGGGAGTTTTTTGTGATGGCAAAGAATGTTCTCCTAACCTTGGCTCCCAAAATTTGAGAGATGTGGCTTAGGAACCAAATAATAAATTTAAAAATCTTTTCCATGACCTTAATTTTTCCAAATTAGCCAACTCCATGACCACATGTCCTGTTAATTCATCAAAACTGCCAGGTAACCGACCATAAGGCTAGACTTTTAAAGGGAGTCTTTTTCTCTACTATCTTACCAAATGAGGCATTTTGATAGCTTCTGTGTCTTCCCCTTTCCCCTAGGGACTTCTCTGGATAATATTCCAATAATATTTCTTTTGAGAAAACTCCCTGTGTGGCTGCTCTACTGTAGAGAAGTTAGCTGGGGCATTTCAGGACATTCAGGAGAGCATTTAGCTGACCTGGACCGGAAAGACCAAACAGAGTACCTTTAAACTGACAGGAAGTACAGACAAGCCCCCAGGCAAGTCACGGCTGCCACGACCGGCAGGGGAACGACACAAACCGCTCGGCAGGAAGCGTGCCACCATCGCCAGCGGAGAGCCTGCGCCACAAAACTGAAGCTGAATCTTAAATTTTATCAAGACTGATCAAGTCTAGTTTAACCACCAGTTTACAGGAGACACGGGGAACAGAAAACGTGTTAAATGAGACTGCTGGGATGTAGTCAATAAAATCTAGATCATGGGAAATTCAACAAATAAACTGCAAAGGAAAACCAAAGCAGGAGTGAAAAGCCTGTGGATTTTATAGAGACTAAAGAGAGCTATGAACCCAATGCAACATGTGAGCCTTGTCTGGATCCTGACTGGAGCAGCTGAAGTGTTCAAAAACAAAGAAAAATAAATTATGGGAAAACTGCGGAAATGTGAACATGTACTTAAATCTGATGAAGGTAAATAATCGGTTGTATGTTTCATCTTTCAGAGACACACACAAAAGCATAATATAATATGGATGGAATTTTATCCTGTCTGGGATTTGCTTCAGAATACATAGGCTACAGGTCAATAACTGTTGAAACTGGGTGACAGGTATGGGGGAATCCTTTGATTATTCTGCTTTTATATATGTTTTTTATTTTCCTTAATAACCTACACAAAAGCCACGGATTTTAACCTCCTCTTATGAGAGGGCACCTCTCTGTGTACTTGCCAAGTAAAGTAGGTAGGCCCTACTCCCAAGGTGAGCAGTCACTTCCTTTTCGCAAACAAAGCATTTGAACACAGGGTCCTTTCGCAAGACACTAATTTTATGTTTAAGCTCCTCCAAGCTGGGGGGCCAGGGTCTTCCTTGGCAGCGCTTTCTCCCATTTACCACCTTCTCCCCCCAGCAATTCTCTCCCTCTGACGTGCGCATGGGTGGGGAGGCCATGATGACCCCGGAGGGGCAGCTGAGCGAAAACACCCACAGCTGAGGGGTTTCCTATGCTTCACCCAGTAAAGCAAAGTCCACCACAGAGTAAAGCAAACTCCACCACAGAGTAAAGCAAACTCCACCACACGGTAAAGCAAACTCCACCGAGTCAAGCTATGATTTGCACACCCAGAGGACCAGCCGACTGGCAGGAAGGCTTTTGGTGCAGGCTCCGGCTGGCCCCGGCTCACAGAGGAGTGCGGACAGGGCGAGCGTGGGGTCGCTCGGCAGCTCAGGGCTCTGAGCACCCGGGTGCCAAGACCACCGGCCCCCGAGCCTCTCTGCCCATTACCGTCCCTGAAAGAGCCTCCATGCTGGAAGCCTGTCTGCCAAGTGAGTGAACTGATTCACTTCCCACTGCAGCTGGAGTTCATGTCAGTGCCAAGAGAGCTTTTGATAAGGATAAGAAGGCCAGTGTTTTAACACTGAAAATGTAATTTTAGGCAATACTGATGTCTGTTTAGCCTATGTAGCTTTTTCTATCACAAAGATGATTTCCTTTTAAAAAGTTTAAAAAGCAAGAGCAGGTATGACTGTCGCCCTTACTTGCATATGACCCGCCCTTTGGCTAAAAAGATAAATAAGTTTTACGTCTTGTGATTATAAAACATGTAATATATAAAGCACATTTTCACTGTTAAAAAGCTTGAAAATAAAAGCATTATGAAAAAACTTTATCTGTAATTCCACAAAGACCCAAAAACAGAAGACTGTCATCTCCTTCCAGCTCTGTTTCTGAATGTCTATACGGCAGAAGTGGGGCATATCACAGCACAGCCTGTTTCCATTTCATTTTCTCAAGATACTAACAAAAGCCTTTATGATTTAATACTTTAGGCATTTCAGGAGCTGCTAATTGGATTATAAATAATCACATAGAATCCTGTGATAAATGTCCGTGAATATGAGACATTTCCCCGTTTCTTTAACGCAGAAATGAGAGCACTGCCTCGTGAAGAACGTGAACCTTAAAGAATCCTTTGATCTATAAGACAGGTGAAACAAATTACATTCCCACCGACACTTAAAGGTGCCAATCCATTCTACTTTCTGTAGCACTGCCTATTTTCTCTGATACTTCGATAGGCAAGAAATTGTATTTATTGTATTATTTATCACTAATAAGACTTTATTAGCAGTTAGGCTGAACTTCTCCTCTTATATTTAACAGGCCTCCCTGGCTGTGAACCATACACTCAAGTCTCTAGTGTTTTTGTCTTATGTGCTTTTTTTTTTTTTTTTTTAGTTCTTTACAAAGTACTTTAACCCTTTGCTGTGGCTGGAGTGAATTTATTTTCCTCGCTGACCATGACAATGTGGTACATGATTTTTATTTGATCAAAAACACTGGCCTTTTCAATTTCTTCTGTTGCTTTGTGCCTGGAAGTCTTCCTCCCTCAGAACAATTCCCAAGGGTCTCACTGTCTTTGGACCCTGAACTGGGACCATTATTCCAGCAGTCTGCCTACTGTGAAGGAGAACCGGGGAAACGGCTGAGCAGAAGGAAGCCTGTTAGTTCTCTGCCAACCAATGGGGGCCTGTCAAGCTGGACTTCCACGTTTACGAAGAGGAAAACGTGTCTAAGACACACGACGAGAACTGTGTGTGCAGGCACACTGCTGACACCGAGGCCTCCCAGCAGTGCCTGGTCACCTCTGTTTTTGGGGGAGCACCCATGCCCTGGGGTGCGTTGCTGGAGGGAAGAGCAGACGGGCGGCAGGAACGCCAAGGATGCGTTCGGGACCTGCGTTTCCACCTGCACAGGAAGGAGCCAGTGACGAGGCAGGAGCTGCAATCTGCATTACATCTCTGGTGAGAGTAACAGGTAAGGGTAGTAAGGAAAACAGAACCCCCACGTGTAGGATGTGGCATGCTGTGCTCACTCCTGTGCATTTCACTGCCCTGTGCTGTGTGCAGAAGAGCCATCGTCCTGGTAACTGGCTCAGCAGCCTCCCTGAAGGGGACGGCAGAGCACAGGATGGCCGGCACGGTTCATGCTAAGGTGGAAACACAGAGATGCTAAACTAAGAACCCAGCTGGGAATATTTTCATTATTTCCTTCCTAGGACTTCTGAAAAAAGGACCTCAGCACCATGTGGGCGTGCAGAAATCACATTCTTACCCCTCCAGGGCAGGACAAGAAGTTCTTTGAGCCGCAGAGGTTTTCTGCTGCCTGTTCAAACAAGGGCAGGAGCTGAACTCTGAGCCGCCTCTGGGCTGGTCCCCACGGAGCGTCACTGTAGCGCCCCTTAACGAGCAATTATGAGCTGGCTGGGCGCTTTTGGCTCTACAAAAAGGAAACGTATCTTCTGTGTTGGAAAGAACTCTAATGACTGACTTAACTCCTCTGATGTACAGCTGGTGGTAATCCAGAGGCGCTGAAGGACTTGTCCAGGTTCAGACAGTGAGTTCCTAGAGTCAGTGATGGAGCTGGGAGCAGGAACCAAAGCAAGGAGAATGTCCTGTCTCCGAGCGCCAGCTTCCTGGCACCACCTCACTGGCTCAGCTGGTATTTAGAGAATACTTATGTTATTTTCTGTGTAACCACAAGCGTATGGTAATAACACAGAGGTATGGAAACAAAGCCTTAGTAGTTAATATCCCCCTGCGATCTCACTTTATGAAGGGGTTAGTGCTTATCCTGTATACACACCCTTTTCTGTGCTCAGGTAAACACACACACCCGGAAGAGTCTTGCCGCTTTCTCTCCCCTCACTCAGTGTACACAATTAACTCCGTGAATCTGACTCAACGCCTTTTAAGTTTCCTGACGTTGCATGGTACAGCCGTGCTATAATTCAACCAGCCACTCCCCTTTACTTGGGGTGCAGGTTGTACTCAATTTCCTTCTCGATATCAGCAACTTGTGGTAAACATTCTTATGCCTGTGTCTGGACTCTTACGTGCTTACGTCTATACTGTACACTGCTTCACAGGACACTCCCGAGGTGGGACACAGGGTGTGCACCTCGTCCAGACCTCCGGGTGAAGCACCTTTCGGGCGCCCAGCATTCCCTCTCACAGGGCGCTCTGGGCGCTGCCTGTTTGCTCCCATGCCCCGTTCTACGAGGTCACTGCTCTTTTTCTTGTTGCCACGCAGGGTTCTTTTTATAGTAGAAATACTAACCTTTTGTCGTATGTATCGAGTGTATTTTCTCCCAGTCCACCAGTCCGTGTCTTTGCCTTTTGCCATCAATTAAAAAAACAAAAAAAAAAAACAAACCTGATGCAGTCAAGTAACCATGAAGGGCTCCAAGTTTTCCTATTTTAGTTAAAAGGGGACAGAGGGAAGGGAGGTTGCTGTCTCATGGATACAGAGCATTAGTTCTGTAAGATGAAAATGGTTCTGGACGTGGGAGCTGTGTGACGGTATTTAACACTGAAATGTATCCAAGATAGTAAGACGATGAATTTTACGTCGTGTGTATTTATCAAAATAGAAAAAAAGGCCACCCAGAATACAAATATTTTCCTATAATTTCTTCTAATATTCTCGTGATTTTTCACACTCAGTCCTTTAATCTTTTTCAAAAATTTTCTTTTTATATTTTTTCCATGTATCTCATGCTGATTATAAATCTCTGTATACAACATGAGACACAAGCCACATTTTGTCATCTCCCAGGGATTAACAGAACGGCATCCCTTTAAAAACAAAACAACAAAAAGCAGTATCTCTGCGTGGTGGAATTACGGATGACTCGTTTACTTTTTTGCTTCTCTTTGTTTCTAAAATTTCTATAGACCTATTAACTCTGCCATTAGAATGAGATAAATCATCACTCTACTTATATCTATGAATGAAAGGCTTAATTATCAACTAATACCCAGCACGCATGAAGCCACAGTCAGATAAGAGTAAAAACAGGAAATAACAACAACAAAACACCACCTCATGTACACAGAGTAATTTATAAGCTGCCAAACGCTTAGGCTCCTGGGACAGCGAGCAGGAAGTGAGGGCACACGTGAGCACAGACCGCGCACCAGGTGGAGCGCTAGGCATCTTCCACGCACGGTCTCATCTGGCCTCCTCGTTTCAGAGGCAGAGGCGTCAGCTCAGGCCAGCGGAGGCCAGCCAGCGGCTGCCGGGACCTGAGCCCAGGCCTGTCCACTAAGGTGACAGCCTCCGGAGGCAGCACGCACTCCCTCTCACAGCAACCTGCAAGGCTGGAGCTGTGATGACCCTTGTTTCACAGATTTGGCGATGGACCCCGAGGGGTTAAGTTTCCTGCCAAAGTTCACACCCGCGGTGAGTGGTAATCGTGGGTGAGCACCGCCGTCTGGTTCGGCTCCGGGCCCTCGCCCGCTGCACAGCACCGCCTCCGACCTCCCAGACCCCTGCCTTACCCGCAAGGCTTCCTCCTCACCTCCTCTCCACCCGGAGGAGGGAGGCACAGGGCAGCAGATGATTCACTGACTACACGGCATCTGAGAGAGCTCTAACCCACAGGCCCCAAATACGCTGAAATACAGCTGGGACTTACACTGCCTAACACTTGACATTTGTAAAGTGCTTTCCCCCCCTATCGCCTCTTACCCTCCCAACAGCCACATGAACTAGAAGGGACGATGCCCTTGGTTTCTAGGAACGCAAGGTCAGGGTGGCAGAGGGCCTTGCTCAAGATGATACAGCACACACGAGACGCCAGCTTACCCAGCCGCGCCCGCGTCCGGGGCCCCTGCATCTGAGTGCGCAGCTCAGGTCTCAGGTGAAACTTCTTGGCTTCGTCAACGAGGTCCCTGCACTGCAAGCTGCAGCGGATGAAAGGCTGCAACAGTGGGAGGAGAGTGAGCGCGGGCCTCAGCAGGGCTGCCGGCAGGGCTGAGGCCGTGGGCTTCCGGAAATGAGTTTAAAAAGGTTTGTTTTGAATAGACGTCACATGGTTCAAAGGTAGGTGAGGGGACGTGAATGGACCATAGGAAGACGTTACACAAACGAGACCGAGTTTGAGAGATGACACTAAGCAGCTGGCAAGCCCCCGATGCCAACGACTGGAAAGGCGTGTCTGTGATGAACTTTCAGAGATGGGCTGGGCCAGCCTCACCCACGCTTTACAGATTGGTGGTCTCCAGGGTGGTCCCGGTGGCCCATGGAGAAAGTCAGGAAACGCCCCACAGGGAACTGAGGCTGAAGAAATGCTTGTAAACAAACACGACAGGAGCCACGCTGACATGAAACACATCACACTGCTTTCAAGCTGACCTTTCCAGAGTCAAAAATAGAGAGACTTGACAAGGAAAGTGTCTTTTCCAAGGCAATTTGAAACGAATTTTTTTTGTTTTGCTCTTTTTTGCCTTGCATTTTTTAAAATTTATTTTTAATTGAAAGATAATTGCTTTACATGAATCAGTCATAGGTTTACCTATGTCCCCTCTCATGGAACAAATTTTTTTTTGGAATAATTTTTTTAAATGGAGAAAGGGACAAAATTTATCATCCAGTACTGCTATGCAAAATAATGAGCGGCTTGCAAAACAAAAAGACAACAAAGAGCAAAATTAAATGAAGCCACAGATTCTCGTTTTTGCTGGGAGCCCGACTTGCCCGGCGACCGCCTAACAGACCCTGCACTGTGCACGTCCCGGGCAGACCGGGACAGGCTCCGGGGGTGCTCTGCCTCTAGGAAACCAGTTCTGGGTGCAGGACGTGAAGCTGCAGAGACGCCCGTCCCGGCGACTCACCTCAGTGTCTATGACGTCTGTGATGTATCGGGGGGTCAGCAGGGGCATCCGGACATACTGCAGCAGGCCCGGCAAGGACCCCTCCCGCTCCTCCTTGGCGTGCTTCACCCAGCTGATCACAGCCTCGAAGACCGGCTCTTCAGAATCCACCTGCAGGCGCGGGACACGTTGTGGGGGAGCTCTGGAGCCATCTTCCGTTCCCCTCCCCCCAGTCACTCCCATCTCCCAGAAACAGCCAGGCTCTTGGGGAAACGATCGTTTCAGACACAACTTGCTAAGATCATGAGAAGAGTTATAGTCAGATTGGGTGAAAAACATCTAAGAGAGAGGGTACCTAGTAGACCATCAGTCACAAATCAGCTTTTAATTCAGAATTTTCTCCATTCCTAAATTTTTTCTGGTCATTTCTGAAACTTTAGTAGGCAAAAGGGGAACCTGCTGCCCTATTCAAAACTGGCTCTCAGGACACATTTATTCACAGGTGCTGTTTAAGGAGGTCCAGCCTTGCTCCCCAACTCCTCAGCCAGGCCTGTGAGCAGGAACTTCCCTTAAAACAATGCAAGGAATGCAGAGTCTGCAAAGCATCATCAATGAGCACCTGAGCGACCACGCTGCACGGTGCCGTGCAATCTGAGATGATACACATAATTAATCTTTTGGGGAACTGAGGTCTGAGCTACACGTGACAGGCGGGAAATGAAACCTTGTCCCTGGACGAGCACTCGGTACAGTGGGCACCGGGACTCACAAGACCGACACCCGAGGACCAGGCCCCGGAGTCCGCCTGTCCTGAGGTCCTCTCAGAGTGTGGCAGCGCCCAGAGAGAGGAGCCATTCTGGGGACTTCTGCCAAGAACTGAAAGGACAGAAAATGCTTCCGAACGTTCATTCATTTGACGGATTTACCAAACACCTACTAAGTGCCAGGAACTGTTCTGGAGGAACAAATCAGACATGAACCTTCCTCTTGAAGTGGGGAGATAACTTAAGTCAGAAAAACAAACAATCCCACTTTGTTATTATGTATCAAACAGGAAAAGTCCAGGGGCTGGAGACAGACTGACTTGAACTTGAGATTTCTTTACGCAGACTGACGGGACAGGGAAGGCCTTCCTGTAGGAGCCGTAGGTTTCCACCTGGCGGAGGGGTAGCAGTTAGCCTTGGCAGATAGGAAGCACCTGGAGAAGCCCTACAACCACACTGTCCAAAACTGCAGGCACGAGCCCCATGTGCTCTGACGTCTACATCAATTCACGTGAAGCTAAAACTAAACATCCCGCTTCAGGAATCCCCTGGCGGTCCAATAGTTGGGACGGTGCTTCAGCTGCTGGGAGCTGGTTCGATCCCTGGTCTGGGAACTGGGATCCTGCAAGCTGCGCGGTGCAGCTAGGGAAAACAAACTCAGCTTCTCAGTCCCACGGGCCGCACTTCACAAGTGCTGAAGGCCACCAGTGCTTGGGGTCAGTGAACTGGCCAGCACCGACACAGGGCCTTCCCATCTTCACAGAACGTTCTACTGGACAGCCTGGGAAATGACAGAGCCTGGTGTGGCGGGATGAGCGAGGGAGGCGACGGAAAAGGTCAAGCTGGAGAAGCAAACCCTGACCCAGAAGACTGCATTTTCCTCCAAACTGTGAAAAGGTGTCTAGCAGGTAAGTGACAGGACCACACTGATGTTTCGTAAAGTTACTCTGGCGACCACGGAGGATGGTTTAGAAGGGCTGCTTGCTGGGAGCCCAGACGGGCTACCCTGGGCCCAACAGGCAGAAGGCGGCGAGGCGGAGACGATAGCAGAGCTGACAGGCTTCGCACACTGAGCGTACAGGGGCTCAGGTGAGCCCAGGCTGCCGAGGGACCAGGAGCAGGGGAGGGTGCAGAAGAGTGGCCGTGATTTTTAATTGAACTTCGGCTTTGGCAAGGACGACAGGCTCAGAGTTCTGAACAGCTGAGTGCTGGACTCTGACACGTTCTAGGTTTCAATGAGATACATCCATTGAAAATGGGCTTTTTCCATCCTAAGCAGAGATCCTTGACCTTACTAAAGACAGAGTAAACAAGCATCGCAGAGAAACAGCTAAACCGAGAGAAGCCCCCAACATTAATGCTTCACCACAGAGAAAATTTCTCCGCAATAAATTTTCACAGAGAATTCTTTTATGTATCAGCCGACATTAGAACAGCCCTACATACTGAGTACAACTATTTTCTGCATTTTATGGGAGAGGAATCTGAAGGTGAGTGGTTAGGAATACATGCCCCACAGCCAAAACCGAACTCCAGAGTGACTCTGAAGCCCATGTTGTTTTACGCAGCGTGACACCCTGCCTCCGCTGTCTCAGGTGCTATTGTTTTCCATGGTCCAGAGGAGGCGTGAGTTAGCAACAGGGTCAGACATCTGGCCTGTGCTTCTGGCTGGCACGTGAAAGAGAAAAAAATGTCATTTGCTGAAAAAAGCAAAGGCCATTCCTGCCAGATACGTGAGGAAGATGGCACAGAAGAGTCAGCCCTGGCTTCTGAAGAGGCTAGCTCACTGCCCTCCCCGCTCCAGCCAGCTTTATTCACGGTCTCCACTGCCCTCGAACGAGGGCTCCCTGATCTGGTCACGCAGGAACAAACTAGGGGCGGCCAGCTCCCTGCCCCGTGGTCGCCAGAACGGTCGGGAGGTGAGGGCGGCCGAGTCCTGCCCCTCGAGCCAAGTGTGGGTGATGACTCATCTCGGAAACTGGAGACGGTTCTGAGAATTAATAACACTTTAAAATGCCAAGAATGGTACCGTGAGAATGGAAACCCCAGGGTACAAGGCTTTTGGTCCATCTTGTCCATAACCGGATCCCCAGCCCAGAACTGCTCTGGGCACACAGGAAGAACTCAATAAATACTTGATAAATGAGCCAGGAGTTAGTTACTTTGTGAGTGTTCGCAGTGAAGCTTACATCTGCGGGGCCCCTTCTACCACCAGTCTGGCGTCCCGTGCGAGGACCCAGCTCCCCCACGCGTGAGCACAGGCGAGAACAGGTCACAGACACTCGGCCCCGAAGTCCTTACAGGAGCAGCGTCCTAGGCAGACGTGAAGCACATGTGAACCGGGTCAGAAACAAGGGTGTGGACGTGCCCCAGTCAAGTTCCCTCAGAAAAGTCACCTGGCAGAGGCGCCAACACAAAGTCGGGTGAACGCTGACAAGAGATATACTGAAGACTTGCTGTTCCATGAAAATCCCAGTTTAACAAAATAAATCAGCTTACTGAATATGCTTACTAAATATATTACAGACTTTCTTTAAGTAACAAATTCCTTTTCTAGCATTTAAAGGATTAAACTTTCCTTCCAATATATTAATACCTCTTGTTTATACTGAGGTGCCATGAACTTCTGGGATCCAGTCATCTACAGTCATTTTTCATTGTTATCTGAGGACAGTGAAAGAGAGAGAGAGGAAGTCTCAGCTTCCCTAGAGGATCCTCCCTGAGGATCGCTGTCTCCTCAGCCGGGGAAGCAAAGCCCCCAGAAGGACTCCTCCCTGAGAACAAGGCTCTGCTGGGTGCTTCCAGAAGCTAACGGGAGAGCTGGGCTGCCAAGGTGGCTGCTGGCCTCAGCAACACGATGGCCCTGCTGCGCACACTCGGGGTCCCGTTTAGCTACAGACCTATACCAGCCCCCAAGCTCCTCCCTGTGGGGCGGTGTCCCTGGGCGCGGGGCGCAGGCCGGCGGGACCGCCGCCCAACTCAGCCAGCAGAGCCTGCCACGCCCAGAGGTGCCCACCACTGCGTCCTGCTTGCGGTCTCCAGCCTTCTGTTCGGTCCTCCTGATCCACCTCCTCTACCATCTCATCTAGACCCGGAAGCTTCCTCTTCTTTCTTCTTCCTTACTCTGAACAGGCTCGTGATTCTCCCGACACTCTGTCAGCACTTGCGTCTTTTCATTTGTCTCCACTACAACACTGTGAATCCCCTGAAAACAAGACTGTGCCTTGCTCACTCTCAGCTCCCCAGCACCCAGGGCGTGAGTGCTGCACAGGAGACATTCTCAGTGCATGTTTCAAAAGAAGTTGAAGGCGTAACAAGAGACGTATCCTAAAAAAATCTACTTAACTTCCCATTTCTGCTTATTCCATACTGTTTAATAGTGACTCTTAACCACTGGGACCACAGATTTCATTGAGGAAGAAGTGAACTCCCTCCCATAAACATGCAAATACATTTGGCATATAACTTCAGGGACACGTGCTCAAACCTTAGCGCTAATGTGGACACCTGACCAAAAGCCCGGCTACAGAAGCACAGCAGCTCCATCTTGCCTTTTGGTCTTTGGCCCAGTCCTGAAGAGAGCGGATGCCAAGCAGGTAGGTACCTGAATCTCATCGCACTTGATGAGCTTTTCCACCTCTCCTTGGCTGAGAAGAATGAACTCTTCATGCTGCACCACTTCAGGAAAATGCTTCTGGCTAAAAACCTCAGCTGCTTGCATCAGGTCAACACAGTTGTGAGTCTCAGCAAAGTCCCGGATGCCCAGGCAGTTGGACGGGTCCAGCTGGCTTTCCAAGAACTCGCAGCAGGCTTGCTTCACGCCTAGACAGACACAGACAGGGGTCCTGAGGACGCTTGGTGGGGGACAGGCCTCAGTCCCTGGGTCACAACCTCTCCGAGTGGGATCAGAGGGACCCTGGCTCAATGCCTAAGAATCAGTTTAGAAATGTCATTCTTTGGGAATGCAAATCCTGTTTCTGTCTTACGTGCTCTGCAGCCTTCAGCAAGGCCTTTATAGATGTGTGCTGCAGCCTTAAAGCAAGTGCAGCAGGAGGAACTGTGTTCATGGACACCGCCAGAGTTACAGACGCGCCTGTAAAACTCCTGGGCGCCACGCTACAGAACCAACTGTCACTGAGCACAACGCACCTAATCCCTACTCCACACGAGGACTTACTGAAAGATGCCAAAGAAGGACAGACAGGAGGGGCTGGTAACACTGTCCCATTTCTCTAAGTGAAAGGCTCTGAGTGTAGCCTTCGTTCAGAGCTGGGCACTAATGCAAAGGCCTCGCACTCCTTCGGTCGTGTTCTAAAGGCTGAAGCTAACAGAAGCAGATCCAGAGGTCAGCGCAGGTCGGCACCTGGGAAGGGCACCATCGCCAGAGCTGTGGAAACCTTCCACTTTCACTTCTGTGGGCCAACTTCAATGTTTAATAGATCATTTTTATGGTTCAGAAGGTTAAAGGGCCCCTGTGAGTGGTCCCCCAGCCTCCTCACCCACCCGGGGAACCTGCTGTAGCGCCCCTCCATGGAGGCCATGACTTGTAACTGTGTCTCATGCCCCCCACAGGACGGCTGTGCACACAGACGGAAGGAAAGGCCTCTACTAGCCCCTCCTGCATGTTTTTACAAACAGAAAGCACGTGCTCTCTTTACTAAAGAGCCAGAGATGAACACCTGGAGGCTCCTCTACACTGCGACGAAACCTCAGCTTCTCAGCCATGGGCATTAGCCCCGAGGCCCGTGGTGCCCCCAACTTCCACGACCTGGAACGCTGCGGGCCTCTGTGGGCACACGCCTCCGCAGCCGTACCTTTCAGCTGGAGCAGGCAGGCTGCGGGCAGCAGCTCCTGGACGTTCTCCACAGTCACGTGCACGGTCTCCGTGTACACAAAGTCCAGCAGGATTTCCATGGTCGAGGCGGTTAAACCCTGAATATCTACGTACGGTTTCCCCTTCTCTGAGAGCTGAAAGTGAAAAGGGCATGAGATCACGGCGGTTGCAATTCCACGAGGTTAAGGCAGAGGCTCACATCCAAGCACGTGAAGGGATCTAACAATATTAACTGCATACACGTCTTTAACAAAAAAAGGTCGTCTATTTTGATTTGTGCAAAGCAAATACAGCATATATTTGCAGACTTTCAAATGGGGGAGCTATATGCAACCCAAGAGCACACAGAGGTGACACCTTCTGAGAATATCAATTTTACTTGTAAATAATTTAATATGCTGCTCTCGTATTAAAACAAACGCAGACATGGAATAGAACCAAAAGTTCCATGAGCATGCCACTAGCGTCCATGGGCTTTTCAGATGAAACATGAACTTTGCTGAGTTCTGGCTGCAGACCCTCCAGAATGAGCCAGCACTGCCCACCTGTCCTGCGACTGCACGCTGGCCACCTTGAGGGCGTTCCACTGCAGCACTGAAGACAGCTGGATTGTTTGATACTTCCTCCAATACTGGGTTGATTCTCTTTGGGGATTACTGAATTACTGGTGGTACATTCAGTCTAGACTATATCGTTGGGGCTATGAGTATAGTTGAGGCCAGATAAGCATAGAAAATGGTTTGTCTAAGTAGGACAGTAACTATCTGAAAACTGGTTACCTTATGGAAGTTTTACTAGATCTTAGTTTAGACATTTCAATTACTGACAAAACTCCAGTGTACGTCCATTATAAACTAAACATCTTTATCAACTTTGATTCCGTCATCAGTCCAGAATAATCATCAAAATGTATTCTCTAACAAAGCCAAGAATAAAATAAATCCCCCAAAGCAAAAAATGTCACCAATACATTATTTTGGAAAAACATTTTACTAACTGTAAGTATTTATGAACAGAAATATATAAGTACATTCATGTCAGGAGTTTCTTAGTCAGTAACCTACATTCCCATTAGCCAAATAGCTTAAATACGTAGATGAGTTTACTATCTAAGAACTTACAGCAACTGCAGTATCTCACATGAACACTCGCTTTACAGGTTTTCAGAGTGCCTCTCACTTATTATTTCGTCTGATGGTCACAGCAGCCTGGTAAGGCAATTAGGTCTGATGTCACGGCCATTTAACACACAAAGGGTCTGAGCTTCAGAGAAACAGCACGACTTAACCTAGGTCTTCACTATTAATAACAAGAGACAGATTGAAGCCAGGCCTCCTGCCTCACCCTGTGCTATTTCAGTGGCACCGCATTTATGGAGAAATTTAGAGCTGGAAGAGAATGAAGACTCCACCAAGTTTAATCATTCTGTTCTACAGACAACCTAATGAGGTTAGATGGTCGATAGAGTTCACACAGAATTTCTAAGAGAACTGAACCTAAAATCCAGGTCTCTGGACCCTCCTGTTTAAATCATTTAGTGTTAAAAACAAATTCAAGGGTATAGAGACCAGTCTGGAGATTCTTAAAAGACTAGAAATAAGAGTCCCACATGATTCAGAAACACTGCTCCTGAGCATATTTCCAGAAAAGACGAAACCTTTAATTTGAAAACACACATGCACTCCAGCGCTCACAGCAGCACTGCCTAGAACAGCCAGGACAGGAAGCAGCCTGGACGCCCATCAGCGGGCGAGCGAAGACGCGGTGCATGCGTGGGGGACACACGCACACGGGGAACACCACTCAGTCATGAAGAGTCATAAAAATAATGCCATCTGCAGCAACATGGAAGGACCTAGAGGTTATCACACTAAGTTAGGTAAGTCAGGCAGAGTGAGACAGATGCGGGACAAAGTGAAATTAAGAGGAACGAAATTCCAATTCCACAATAAATGAGTCCCAGGGATGAAATGCACAGGGTGGGGAGTCAGTCAGTAATACTGAAATAACTCTGAAGAGGGACAGATGGTAACTAGACTGTGATCATCTTATGTTGTATCGGATTACTACGCTGTGCACCTCAAACGCAGTACTGCAGGTCAGTTACACTTCAGTTGAGAAAGACGCGAACCATTCACCATTTTCTTGCCTGATGTCAGTTCTTAAAGGAAGACTACAAAATCCTGGTGAGAAAAAAATGAAAAGGGAGTTCTTTTCAGATGTGCAGAGAAAGAGTGAAGCCAGGACGCACACCGTGTGACGAGTCCTCCGTGCTTCCTGCTGGCAGTCAGGCGACACTGTCCTCGCCCAGTTGAACACCAGCACTCTGGTGCTCACCGGCAGACACTGTGGGGGGCAGTACAGGACCGCATCTGCAAGGTCACCTCGCACAGGGTCCACTGGGGCAAATGTCAGGCTTCCACATTGTCCCTGCCAGCCACGGGCTGAGCACTGGCTCAGCATCACATACGACTCTGGCTTTACGATGCAAACATCAAAGTTAGAATCAAGTTAAGTTGCTGGAGAAGGGAATGGCAAACCAAGTTAACTTAGGATTAAATCCTCTCTACCACTCACAAGCTGTAAGGCATTTCGTACCTGAGACCTTACTTCCTCATGTGTAGAGTGAGATGGCAGCAGCCGTGCCTGGGGTGAGTGGGACAGGCCATCGTCTAACACAGCATCTGGCCCCAGCCGGCGACTGTCGTCATCACGACATGATCACCGTGACGACGTCTGTCAGGCTTATGTACAAGTACAGACAGATGACATAATCAAGACAATTTATTTAAAATAAAAAATCAGACTTGCTGTCCTCTGCTAGCTCTCCGCGTCCCTCGTGGCTCAGCAGCTCCTCCACACGCTGGGTGTCTTGCCAGGCAACCACTGCGGCAGCCTGTTTCCTAACACTGTGTGAGCACCACCTTTTTTCTTGCCAGGCCAGCCTGTCCCTAATTCCCTGGTTAAGGGCTTGTGCTCCCAAGTTGGCATCTTTCTGGCGATGTTTCGTGTGCCCACACAGCCAGGCACCAGTCCTCTGCCACCCACCTGCGGCTGCACTAACGCTCCCCTGGGAGAAGAAAGACTACTGCTCTTCCCATGCGCTGCAGGAAGGAGTGGGATGAGGATGGACTCTCGCTCCTCTTTGCTTCCCTCCTCCTTCTTCCCCTGTATTCTTTAAAATGTTAAACTTTAGAAGAAAGAAAATAGGAAAACAAATAAAACACTGCTAAGGAAAACCCAGTAGCTGACACCTGCGTTTGCGGCACGTTGGACATCGCTCTAAGCACGTCACCTGTAAGCTTCTCAGGTAACTGTCACAAGAACCACGAGACTGTCCTACTGCTACTCCTCATTCTGAAATGAGAAAACTAACGCGCAAACGGCAGATGTTATCCAGAGTCTGCCACTGAACACCAGACTACAGAGATTCACAATTATATAGAACTTCCACTGTTTCATCAGTGAAATGAGATGCCCATGAGGTGACGTGTGTGGGCTCCACTTGTGAGGAGATGGTTCGCCACGTACCTCACTGGTGAACATGGCGCAGAAGTAATCACTGCAGGCAGCCAGCACGATCCGGTGGGCGGGGAAGTCCTTCTGCTCCACTCTCAGCGTCACATCACAGAGGGTGTTGCTCTTCCTGAGGGAGTTCATGGAGTTGAGGATGGATTTAGCATGAGTATTTGTCATTATGTCTTTGGGAGCCATAATGCCTCTCATCAAGCAATATGGAGAGAGAATGAAAGGGATCCTTGGATTCTGTAAGTACAAGAAACAAAACCAATGAGCATATGTGAAAGCCTGGGGACACTAACATATTCAGTTAGCTTTACAAATGAAGGCGGCGCCATCAGACTCAAACATCCACAAGCAGAGCACACTCCCTTCCTGGCATTACCAACACAAGCCAGCCACTAATCCCCCTGAGCAAATCTCCTCTCTCCTCCCTCTGAATTCCCCTTGTCATGGAGTGCCCAAACCACCGGACAGGATTGTCATCAACACTCTGCGCTGTAAGTAGAAAGAAACTATTCCTTTCTCACCTATCTTCACAAGGCTGCTCTCTCTCATGGTAAAAATCAGAAGATACAATTTCTTAAAGGTGTGATGTCACTATTTTTAATACCGAAAGGAAATTAAGTAGCTGAATATTTATAGAGGGTGGGGACCCAGTTATATATATATATTTTCTCTCCTAGCAAGTGTATAATAAATGTTCATTAACAGAATGCAAGAAAGGAACTGTGCCTTCAACCTAGAGCAAAAGGCCAGTATCAGTGACAATAAACTTTTTCTAAAGAAGCACCCAATTATTTATGATGACTTCCAACTATATTTGGATTTCTTCTTAAAATGAAACTTCAAACGAGGACCCAATGCATGCCTGCATGCTAAGTCACTCCAGTCGTGTCCAACACTTTGTGACCTTATGGACTGTAGCCCGCCATGATCCTCTACCCATGGGGATTCTCCAGGCAAGAATACTGGAGTGGGATGCCACTATCCCTCTCCAGAGGATCCAACACCTACACTGAATAATGGAGACCATGCAAGCTTAAGCTACTGAAGTTCTACAGAAAGGTCTCCCTACTCTAATTAATAGTATACATTCATCAATATTAACAAATTAATATTTGTAGTAATTCTTCTATACTACGAGAAAATTACTGGGATAGAAAACCTATCAAAACTCTACTACTAATTTTATGGCCACAGCCAGTCATTTGTAAAGTTCACTTGTACGCATAAATTAAATGAACTCAACAACAGGCTACACGTTAAAAAATTAATAGAAGTAATTTCTTGATTTTTGACAAGCTTCAGTTATTATTTTATTTTTGTTTGCTTCAAGGACAATTTCTGGGGAATGAAATTGGAAGGTTACTAAGAGTCTGTCTTATGTGGAATCCAAAATTTTCTGTAAGGATCCAAGAAAATTAAATCAAACTATGTTTTCCAAAAATCCACAACTCACAACCATAGTTGTATACGAAAAGGGAAAACGAGACTCTAAATCCTCATCTGCTCCTGTTTATAGGTAGCGTACTCTTCTTTAAGCGCTCCAATCACTCTACAGGATCCATTTTACAGAAAAGGAGGTGGTTCATGCAGGCATAAGATGATCTCCAGAAAGACTTTCCTTCCGTCAACTTCGTTTCAACTCTGGAGACTGAGAAAGGCCCGCACGGACGCCGCTATACGGCGAGGACCTTGGGGCGGCGGGTCGGAGCCGGCTCTGCCAGTCAGACAGACACGGCCCCACGTGAGGCTGCCCCCTCCCGGGGTCCCCGGCCGCGCTCCGCCCCAGGGCACCTGGTCCGGGGCCCCCTCGAGCTCCCCGCTGGAGGGGCCGCCTCCCGGCGGGCGACAACACCGGCGGCGCCCCGCTCCCCGACAGCCTCCAGACGGAGGTCGCGGCGCTCGACGCCTGGAGGCCCCCGCCTGCCCTGAGGGGACGACGGCGGGTGAGGGCGCCGGATGCCGCCCCCGGCCCACTCACCTGCGCTCCGGCCCGCCGAGCGGGCGCGGAGCGAGCGGGCGGCCCGGGAGGTGCCCAAGCCCCGCCGCCCGGACCCGGAGGCTCCGGCGCCGCGCTCGCGGCCGCGCGCCGTGATGACGTCACGTCTGCCCGCGTCACGTGCGGGACCGCTGTCACGTGACCGCGGGCGCCGCGGACGGGCGTAGGCGGAGCGGGTGGACGCCGCGCGCAGGGTCGCGGGCCCCGGCACGTGTGCGGCCCGCGGCAAAGACTCCCTGAGACCACGCACCCTGGGGCCTCAAGGCGCGGCGACTCGAGAGGAGTGCGGAGGTTTCCAAGGTAGGGAGCTGGCCGCAGGGCGCGTTTCACCTGACGCGTTCAGGCGCACTCTCACGTCGAGAACACCCACCGAGGCGCCCCGTTTCCTCCCGTCCATAGTCCGCAGTGGCCTTTTCGGGCCGACCATCGCTGTGATGAGAATCCCGAAGCCCCGCGACCACGGACCTCGGCGTTCTCTGCGTCACAGTCGGGCCTGTGGCCACCGCCGCGCGGTTCTCTGCTGCTTGCCCTCCGAGACAGTTACGTGGAAGGGGCGTGCGGCCCTGGAAGCGGGACTCCGCCAGGGAGACTACGAAGGACCTTAGACGTCCCGGGGGTCCTCAGGGCCCTGTCCGCTTCTGCTGCCTTTCACAGTTGCTGGGTGCTGAGCGTTCTGCTAGAAATTTTGCTTCTGATTGGTTTTGGCGCACTTATCTCAGCGCCTGCGAAGGGAATGAGGCCCTTGACGCTGTGCCTGTGAAGGTTCACGCCAGTTGTGCTTGAGTGTACCGTTTTCCTCTGCGGTGCCTTTGATTATTCAGGGATAATAAAACTATGGCCAAACGGGTAGCAGTCTAATAGTCTAATTTTGTGTAGTGTTTCCATCTCTCATGTAGTATCTCTGATCTAAAATTCTCTTGATTTCCATATTTCTGAGCGCAGGATTGATACAGGTTTTATTGGGGGCATTTTGTAAAAGTTCACCGGAATGATGAATGCAGATATCCTTTAACAGCGATTTTTGGGGTGTATCTACCCTCTGTATATTCTCACACACATGAAAAAGGATGTGTGTTCAAGGTGGTTTGTGGATTGGATTGGGGACTGTTTCAGTGACGTGTGGTGCGTCTATACAATTCAATACCACAAAGTTGTGAACAGTGTGTGTTCTTTGCCATTAGTTGTGTAGAAGGGTTGGGAAAGATATAGTCATATTTGCCAGTATTTGTATAAAAATTGCAATTGGAAAGATACAAAGTACAGTAGCAACAGAAATTTCTTTGGAGAGAGGAACTGGTTGTCTGGGAGACAGGGTGGGAGAGATTTTCTCCTCTACATATTTATGTGCCTTTTAAATTTTAGTCATGTGGACTTAATGTATGTATAATTTAAAAATAATCCCTTGTCTTCTGGGTGCAGAATAGTATTTAGATGCTTTAATGATATTGCCTAATTCCTGGTTGCAAAACTAAGAGTTTTTCCAAATATGAGAAAGTACTGAATAAAAGAGGCTTTGGTTTAGAAAAAGTCCTCTCCTTTTCCAGAGAAGTAAAAGATGGAGAAACTGCCAGCAAGAAAGCCAACACACCAAGGGGACTAGTCAGGCTTCTCCTGTTTTTTTTTCAAGGGTACAGCCCTAACATGTTTTGAGTCAAGTCACAGGGACACCATCCTCATGTGAGAATATTTCTAAACTTTGGATATCTGATTTGGTACCCTGCAGCGCAAACTGATTCTAAGTTCTTAGGTCCATTGCTGGAGGGCTGTGTCTGGATGAGGTGAGTGGATCAGTCAGGTTCCACACATCGCCTGCCTTTGTGTTTGGACTCCTGGGATGACTCTGGTGTTGACAGCTACTGAAGGGTTCCAGTCAGTAAGGGAAACATGGGTGTGCTGTGCAGCTCTACTACATCAAGTACATCGAATGTGCTCAAATCTTGAAACCAGTTAGGCAGAGTGCACTGCATTTTTGTGCCATCAGAGCATGGCAGACAGGAGAATGTGCCTCATAATTATGGAATGTAATCACAGCAGGGCCCCAGCTGCTGCTTTGAAATTCATCGTGAATTTGCTCCCAGCCCTAGCTCATGCCCCCAAGGGCTGGTTCCTGGTCCTGACTGAAGATAAGGCAGACACTGAGGAAGATACTTTCTGGGGAGATGGGACTCCTTTGTCAGCAGATTTTGGGTCAAGGACTTCTCCAAACATAGGGCGTTGCTGAACCTTTCTTAGATTGCAAGGCAACAGATGTTCTACAACTCAGAGAAGGCGATGGCACCCCAGCCCAGTACTCTTGCCTGGAAAATCCCATGGACGGAGGAGCCTGGTAGGCTGCAGTCCATGGGGTCATTGAGGGTTGGACACGACTAAGCGACTTCACTTTTACTTTTCACTTTGATGCACTGGAGAAGGAAATGGCAACCCACTCCAGTGTTCTTGCCTGGAGAATCCCAGGGACGGGGGGGCCTGGTGGGCTGCCATCTAGGGGGTCACACAGAGTCGGACACGACTGAAGTGACTTAGCAGCAGCAGCAGCAGATGTTCTACAACTAGAGATTAATTACTCTTCCCTAATTGTTTACCTGATTGGAAGAGGGTGGAGTCAGTCTTAGCTTTTATTCTTGGCCTTTCTTTAACCAGAACTCATCACTGTTTCTCTCATCACTTTTCTCCTATAGTGCCCTCAACAAATATTTAGGAAATGAATGAACCATAGCATGCAGTTAGAGAAAGAAGGTAATACCTGCTGCTGGTAGCAGAGTTGGTGAAGGCAAGGCTGGATTGTCAAATCAGGATTTTTAAATGATCCAAGGCTTTGAAACCTGGGGTTTAAGTCAGATCTGAACCTGGATTCAGATACTCTGATCCTGCCATCTTGTGAAAAAGTCTTGGTCTTTTAGGGCCTTAACTTTTTTTCATCTGTGGAATGGGATACTACTACCTACTATTAAGGGTTAAAAATAAAAACATAAAATGACATATGGAAAGTGCAGAGGATTTCCCTGGTGGCCAGTGCAGAGGAATCTGCTTGTCAATGCAGAAGACACAGGTTCGATGCCTGGTCTGGGAAGACCCCACACGCCGCAGAGCAGCTAAGCCCCTGCACCACAACTACTGAGCCTGTGCTCTAGAGCCCGGGAGTCGCAGCTGCTGAAGCCTGTGTGCCCAGAGCTTGTACTCTGCAGCTCTGCACTCTGTACTCTTCTGGTTTGGGAGAAGCCCCCAAACCAGCAGACCATGCGATGAAGAGTAGCCCCTGCTTGCTGCAAC
Organism: Bubalus kerabau; assembly: GCF_029407905.1. Taxonomy (NCBI): domain Eukaryota; kingdom Metazoa; phylum Chordata; class Mammalia; order Artiodactyla; family Bovidae; genus Bubalus; species Bubalus kerabau. The sequence goes on along the minus strand of NC_073628.1, from coordinate 134,868,234 downwards.
AAGAGAAAGCCTGCACATGGCAACAAAGACCCAGCAGAGCCAAACAGGAAGTACAAAGAAGATGCTCAGCAGATGTCCTCACTTAGACCCTTTCCCTGGTCCTGTCCACCAGCAATGAGGAAACATACACGGGGCCTCACCAACAGCTGCGGGTCTCCGTTTCCTCGAGTACAACACGGACGGAGCTGGGCCAGATGTGGTCCTTTCTGTACTAGTGGACGCCTCCGGGGGCCAGACAGGCGGCTGCCCTGCTGGGGAGGGCTGAGGGTGAGCCTGAGAGGCAGCCCTCTCGGCTGCCATCGGGCCGAGGTGGGCTGCTTCCACTGTGCAGCCCACAGCGCAGCCGTGAATGTTTGCAGCCTGCAGGTCAGCAGTTTGAGACTTCTGCACTCAGTTAATTCTGTGCATTTTTGAACAGCACCTCAGTGCAGTCACACCAGATGTGGTATCTCTAAGTAGCCCTACTCCCTTCTCCTAATCTTGAGATTCAGCCGCATTGTCCTTACTGTAACTAGCTTTCATTGCTGAACTGTTTCATAAGAATAAACCAAGATCTATTTTTCCACTCAACAGTTCTGGACATTTGGCTTGTCTGCAGTATGTTGCTACTACATACAGCTACAATGAAGCTTTTTAGTACAAGCTAAGTTTCTCAAGGGTAACTTTTTAAAATGTGAGTTGTGACCGCTGATGAGTTATGAAACAACTTAGTGAGTCAGAACCAGCCTTAAAGAAGTTTTTTAAGCATCCTCTGTGCTGGAAGCACTGGAGTCGCTTAACCACTGACTGCAGGGAAGTCTCCCAGCCTTTTTAAACAAAGTAACTAGGACAGATGCCAGACACAGCTCACGCTGTAGTGTTGTTTTGTATGTTTGAATGTTGTAACCTATGTATACTCCACACATCCAAAGTGGTCCTATGGATGGTTCCCCAGCAGCATCTGGTCAGATCCACATCTGTACCAGCAGGCAATCTTAAGACCTTTTAGGTTTTTTACTTTTTGGCTGCTCTGGGCCTCCTTGCTGGGCAGGGTTTGCTCTTGTTGCGGCGAGCGGGGGCTGCTGCCTAGCTGTGGTGCGCAGGCCTCTCGTTGCGGTGGCTTCTCTTGTTGCCGAGCACAGGCTCCAGGGCACACAGGCTTCGCTGCCCAGAGGGATATGGATGTTCCCAGACCAGGGACTGAACCTGTGTCCCCTGCATTGGCGGGTGAACTCTTAACCACTAGACCACGAGGAAAGCCCACCATCTTAAGATTTTTAATTTGTACCAGCCTGGTAGGAGTCAGTTTGGTCTTAATGTTTCCCTGATTAGCACTGGAGGCAGAGATCTGCTGGCCTCGTTAAAAGGATCATTTATTCACCTAGTTGTTCAAACTTGACTGCGGAAGTGAATCCAACTCTGCAGCCTGCAGACCCCCGTGCGATGCGTGCAGTAGCTCACGAGGACCACTGCAGGCCCCGCAGCCAGTGGCCAGAGTGCGGTCAGGCCGAGGACAGTGCACGCAAAGGCACGGAGAGGTGTGGAGTGACCTCCCGGTGAGCCAGCCTCGATCACAGCAGTTTTCAAAGTCGACAGCATCTCGCCTGTGTTCACGCAGGCAGCTTCTGGTTACGGAGGCTGCCACAGCACACCGAGCGCTCCGGGGCGCGTCTGTGTCCCCAGTAGAGACGGGCAGAGCGGCCTGGAGGAGCAGACCTGGGGTCGGTCAGGCTCCCTGGCCCTCCCGCGCCAGCCTGCAGCACCTGGGATTCAGACTTGAGCCGCAGCAGAATCGGGACCGACTCTGCTGGCTTCAGTCCTCTGGAGTTGCATGCGAAGAGCGGAGACCACACAGGTTTCAGAACGCCAAGTGTCTTCTGTACTTTATTATCATCGTCTTTGCATCAGGATACATAGCAATGGTAGCAGGTTTCTTTTTAAAGCTTAGTATTAAATATTAAATATCTTTCCCCACTTTAAATTTTACATTACTCTGCCAAGAAAAAATTAAAACTCAAGTTATCTGAAGCCTGGACACACTTCCACGATCGGCCGGGCTGTGTAAAAGTCGGTGGCTTTGTTCTTCCTGCCGTGTGAGCAGGCCCAGGCCCGAGAAAGATGGGACCAGGTTATAATTGTTTTTGAAAAGTGTGCTACAAAAACGGATGGCCTGTTATAAGCCAGGTTACAAAGTCAGGACAGGGGTGAGGGAGGGACAGTTTCTTCCAGAAACGGAATTTCTGAAGAGTCCCAGTCCATCGCTTTTCGCCGGAATGGAGCGAGGAGGGGTCAGATCTCACGGTGAGCGTCCCAGCCCCGTCTCTGGGAGGGGCGGCCGGGGGCAGGGTGGCCGCACCTGCCCCGCCCCTTTCTCAGTGAGGGAATGGAGTTTATTGCCCAGTGAGTGTGAAGTGGGCCGAAGCTTGGTCGATACTGAATTCTCTAAGAGGTTTCTTCTAGAAACAGACAACTCAGACTCTTCCTCTCACTTCAGCAAAGAAGTTATTTTAAAAGCACTTGGGAAGTTCCTCCTGCGCCCTTGGGGGCGGCTCAGAGGAGGGAGTCGTCAGTACAGCCCCCTTCCAGGCCGTATCGGAACTCCTGAAGGTTGGAGACCCCGTAGAAGTGGACGAAGGCGGCTGCCACCACCAGGACATGGAAGATCTGATGAGACTGGAACTGCAGGGACGAGAGAGAAACTTTAGGGCGATGGCAAGGAGACCTGGAGGAAGCAAGAGGAGGCACTCGCCTCTTCTAGTTCCTCCGCAAAATTTTCTGCCCCATAAAACCAATACATTTGTTGTAGGAAAAAAAACGTGTAAGTCCTGTCAGGGATTCACCCACCCACACGCACCGGTGTGAGCAGGGATACGCGTCACCCCAGACACCACTTGCCCGTCTCTCTCTGCCTCTGACCCCGACCTCCACCTTCAGGCAGTCTCACCACAGCCCTGCGAAGAGTCGTTCTTACCCATATGTCGAATTTTCCAGGGAAGAAGCGCTCAGGAATGCGTGCGGCATAGAGGCCGGCTCCGGTGATGTACATCACAGCCATGAGGAAGAACCAGCCCATCTGGCCCACCGTGGTGGCCTTGACGAAGCCCTCCGCGATCGTGAAGTGCATGGTAGGCACGACGCCGCTCAAGCCAAGCCCCAGGAACACCCCTGAGCAGACGGATGGAGCGCGTCAGGCACAGGGACGGCCCTGCTGCCCTGCTCTGATACAAGTTACTTTGTGGTGAACAGCATGTGTTCAGGAAATTTTGCGCAAGATGGAGAGCCATCATCAGATGCTTCTTCAACGTCCAGAGTGGGAAGGAGGCTGGGTAAATGCTGACACAGCCATTCCCTCCTATGGAGCACCAAGAACAAACATCTTGTGTTCCTTATTATCTGTTAAGCAGCCTAGGCGACCATGTATGTCAGAACTCTGATGGCTGCCTTGGCTACAAAACCGATGGTGAGCCCTCGGGTGGTTTGCCAGCCAGAGAAGAGAAGGACGGGCGTCCCATTAAGAGCACAGAAGACGTAAGGAATAGGAGTCTGACCTCCTGAGGAGACAGACCTAGGTGAGAAGTCATAAGAGAAAGAGCAGATGGTGCCCGCTCCACACCAGGCCCCTGCGCACGGCCGCTGGGCGGGGCTCCACTTCACCTCTGCAGACGCCCTGGGTGAGGCACCATTGGCTGGTACTCAGTGAATGGTTAACTCTCATAAACGAGGGTTAAACCACAGCGATGTTAAGTCTCAAGGGACTGGAAACAGTGGTAATTGACGTGTGGCTGCAGTAAAGCTGGAGCCTGGACAAGACACCAGGAAGGGGCTCCTGCTCACAACGATCCCATTCGTCAACACAGCTCGTGCTCAAGGTGCTTTCTCTACCAAGCCACGCCTTTAATTCCCTTAGGAAAAGAACTCCAGGCGCCCTAGAGACTGTGCTTTGTACATTTAACTTCCTCAAACCAGATGTAAGAGTAGTCTTTTCTGCACTTTAATTACTGCCCTTTTAACATTTCACTGAAATAGTATGAAACTTGCAGGGAATTGAGCTTTGAAAATTCATGCTGTTTTTAAAGTTCTAAACACAGATCAGGGTCTGGGTGGGGGCCCAGGGCTGACCCCTGAGGTTCGAGGTCCAGACACCTACAAGGGCACGCCCTGCCTTGCGACCCACCTGCCCTTGTCTGCCGGTGCTTGGGCGTGGCGAATCGGTCCCACTGCGCCACGATGATGGCAGAGATGCCCAGGACGCAGACAATGGAGAGGTAGATGAGCCGCGGCTGCGGGGAGCAGTAGAAGGAGTAGTAGAGCCAGGGCACGAAGCTCCCCATGATCAGCAGGGCGATCCCTGAATAGTCCAGCCTGAAAGAGCCACAGAAGGGAACAGCTGGTGGGAGGCGGGCTCTACTGGCCTCAGATTCAACCGGAGCCCCTCACTCCCCACGTGGTCCGGCCTGGGTCCTGACTCAAACCCCCACACGGTCAGGCACTCCTGTTTGGAGCACGTTTGAAGGGCATCCCTTTGCCCTGGCTGTGAACAGCCACACCCCCTCACAGACACTCAGTCAGGAGCTCCATCCATCACAATCCAGCCAGGCCCCAACTTCCATGCAGGAAGGACTGAGTATTCCCCAGTTCTGACAGTTCTAAAGCCAAAACCCTTATAATGGGAGTATTACTAAGGGGGTAGTGTTCTCTTTTAGTTGACTTTTTAATGATAAAAATGTATTACTTGTTACTGGTGTTATTGAGAAAAACAAAACTCAGCAACACTTCCAAAACCAAAAATAACAACAACAGAAACAAGCAAACAGAAGCCCAGGCTCAGCGCTGGGGAGGATGGGCGCCTGGGGCTTCTGATAAGCTTTCCTGGCTGGTGGGTGGGCGCGCCCGCAGGGGGCGGTGCCCTGACGGGAAGGGGGCGCGGCCGGGCGCTGCACCGCCAGCCTCTGCAGGGCGCTGCGCGGGGACGACGTCTACCCACAGCGGGCTCTGTCTGTGGAGGAGGCTACAGTGAGCATTTTCAGGACGGACTTAAGAGAAAAGCTTCCTGACCCTCTCACACGCACGTAACATCAGGGACTCTTGAGGAGTCACTGCCGTCGCCAGGGCCCCGCCAGCACCCGGGTCACGGGGCGTGACGACAGCACGCGGCCCTCCCCACCGCCACCCTGTGGCTCACTTGGAGAAAGTCCGGGAGACTTTCTCTGAATGACAGTAGACAGTGTGGAAGAGCCAGGAGAAGCTGAGGCAGAGCACCGCTCCCAGGAAGAACATCCCGAACACCACCTTCTCCTGGAGGGGGGCCATGAAGTACATGTTTGGCCTCAGCATGGTCAGGATTCCCAGGAAGAGAAACAGCACGAAACCTACAGGAGGGAGAGAAGCAAAGTCTGAGGAAAAGGGGAACATGTGATGGTTTAAACCAGCCCTGACGCCACAGGCTGAGCTGCGGGGACCCAGAGACCCAGACAAACTAGGGCGTCTGCTGAAATGCGGACGCTTCATTTAGATGGTGGATCGCTGACGGGGCGGAGCCGCCAGCCCTGGGACGCTTCTGACCACAGAGGACGTCTGTTCTGACGTCTTCCCCCGCTTGCACACCAGTGATGAAGGGCCCTGCGAGCTCCCCGGCAGTGTAAAGACACCGCCAGCTCCCTCATAATCGCGACAATGGTGTTTCTCCTTCCCGTGGACAAAGGCCACACAACTCCTGGGCAAGAAGCAGACGAGCCCGATGTCCTTCAGAGCCCTCACCAAGCAGGTGCGTCCAGATGTTGCCAGTCTCCGTGTGGATGCGGAAGATGCTCTTGAAGCAGGCGCGGAAGGAGGGCATGGGTGGCCGGTGGCCGTGCAGCAGGTAGTCGTTGTCCTTCAGCCAGTCCGGGAGCACGTCGTACGGGATGACCCTCCAGCGGCCCTCCCAGACCTGCAACCACACGCGCTCTAAGCAGGGCTGGGAGCCACGAGCCTCCCCAAGGTCGCGGCGTGCAGGAGAGCATCCGCCGGGTTCCAGAGGGTCCCGGGGAGCGGTGGGGGCCAGCCCGGGGCTGCAGACGCCAGGACAGCAGGAGCAAGGCTGCCCCCGGACCCCTGCTTCGAGTGTCTTTGTTCTCGTGTGAGGAAGCTTATCTGGATGTGCTTAGCTGAGCAGGTCAGAATATGGCAGGACCTCCTCTCAGCTACGTGAGAAATACACCCTTACCGCTCCCCCCACACTCTGGTGGCTGTCTGTCATCATCCCCCCTTGAGCAGCTAGGTTCTCACTGTGTTGAGACTGTGACTTTTCAGAGCAGGAGTTCTTAACCTAGGACGTAAAGACAACGGACAGTGTCCAGAGAGCCGGTGAGCAAGTTTAGTATCAGAACTTGTGACTCTGTCACCCGTGGAAATCATAGATATTTTCATATTAGTTTTGCAGATATCAGTTTCTACTCGTCACCACTCAGAAATGACAAGTTCTGATAACACAGCTCGTCATGAATGTGTGTTCAGTGTGTTCATAAAGGTGCGGTGCTCCCGTCTCAGCCCCGGGCGGGTGAGCCTGCTCCCTCCCCACAGGGACAGGACCTTGTACACGAACTCCTCCATCTTCTCCATGGCGTGGTGGGCCTGCAGGGGCAGTGTGAGCACTCGCACCTCTTCCTCCTCCTCCTGCGGCCCTGGGCAGGCCTGCTCCTCCTCGGCCTGCGGGGAAGGGGAGAGCGGCTGCAGCCCTGGAGGGCCTGGGGACACGCACGTCCGGCGCCCACAAGCCAGGCCACGCCGCCCACTGCCCGGCCTCTCCTGCACACATGCCTCGGGTCTGCTCTCCGGAAGCAGGATGGTGCCTGAGTTTGCGACATCACAAGCGCTGGGGGAGAGTGCACTGCAGCGCCCGGGGGAGAGGCCAAGGGAGCCGGCGCCCGAGGCGCAGGGTCAGCAGCCCAGGTGTGCACTCAGGCCCTGGCAGCCCACCTCTGTCTCCAAGACGGTGGCCCTCAGCTTCCCCCAATTTCCCAAACACTTCCCGTTCAGACCGCTGAACGAGGAGGAATAAGACAGAGGCTCAGAGATCCGCTAAGACTCTCAATCTGATCAGTGCCCTGTGCACCGGCCCTGGGACCCAGACAGTGTCCAACTGCTGCGGGAGAAGCCGGGCCTCAGAGCTGGCTCCATAGAAGCAGCAGCAGGAGGGCCTGAGAGGGCTCACCTCAGGGGAGACCTCCAGAGCCGAGGCAGGGAGGGCAGTTCCTCCACGGGGCGGGTTTTCCTCCTGCGATGCTTCCTCTTAGATCTCATGATAGAGGAACCGCCCCCTCCCCCCCCTCCCCGTCCAAATTCATCCTCTGTCCATCTGGGCACAGAGTCCCTGGTCTCCCTCAGAGTGGGGATGCTACTGGAGTTTTGCTCAGGCAAAACAAAAAGCCCACTTGGTTGTATATGAGGCCCTGCCAGGTGCCTCCAGGCACGGGGCCTTCTCTCCCCGCCTCCACCCCTTGGGGACTCTGAAGAATGAGATAAAGCAGCCAGGTGCAGCCTCCACAGCAGCCTGGGGCAGCACCTGCTCCTCCCACGAGCCTTCCAGCTGGCTGAAGAGGCAGGGATTTTCGATGGTATATGGAGCCTGGCCTGATCTGGGCTGACTGCTTCCTGCCTTCCGTCAGGACAGACAGTCCAGGGTGCTGTGGCTCTGGGGAGACCGACAGGTCTCAGGAGAGGCTGACCAGGGAGATGACTTACTTTGGTTGGGCTGGTGACCGCCCGCTTGCCCTTGTCCTCGAGCAGAGGTCCCAGCTCAGCCAGCTCCACTGTGTCGGCTGCCCTGTTGCTGGCGGGAGCCCCGTTGCCCTGGGCCACCGCGGGTCCCTTGTGAGACGACATGAGGATGGTACCTCGGGGCCCTCCGGCTTCAGCCTGGGGAGAGTGTGGGGTCTCTTGGCCCCAGGGGCCAGAGAGCTCCCTGTGATGGGGACACTGGAAGCAAACACAGACACAGTGTTGACAGTTTATCCTTCTGACGTCTCATTTCTGAAGTCAATACTGAGAAAGAGACAGCCCCTCACTCATACCCTCTCCAGTCCCAGAGGCCAGTTAACTGCATCTCTCCTCCTCTGTACCATCAGCCTTTACTGAGGCTTCACTTAAAGGCTGAAAACCTAGTTTTCAAAAAATTTTGTGTGTTTTGCACCAAACTGTCACCTCAGAAAAACAGCTACCCACCCCACATCCCTCCCACAAACACAGAGCCCGTTCAGTGAGCCGAGTTTATCCCGGTTCCCAGAGCTGGCCCTGGAAAAGCCTGGCTCCAAGACTGAGCAGCAAAAAGAGGAAGCCGACGCCTGGCTGTAATCACCACAGGCGACCCAGGCTTAGAAATGAACCAACTGCCAACGGAGCTCAGCGGGCTTTACCTACAAATGCCCTGAAACGTGCATGCCGCCTACAAAAGTGGGCCAAGAGTGGGCTAGCAGTCTGGGGGTTACCTTCCCTGCACGGTTTACTGTTTCTGTTGGAGGATCACCGCCCGGCTCTGTGAGGAGAGCGCACTTTGCTCACAGCCCTGTCTTGCAGCAGCAATAACTCACCTGGCCGTGGGAGGCTGAAGACACGAGGCAGCCCACCCTTGCCCTGCCACGAAACCGGCTCAGCACGGGCCTGTCCCAGAGACCACAGATCATAACCTGGGCCCCACTCCAAAGAGCTTTGGAGCTGAGACGGCACACAGACCCTGAAGGAGGCAATCTTTAATCAGGCCTCAGGAAGATAAGATGAACATTTAGAGGAGGGAAAAGTGCCCTAAGACTTCCAACTCCCCGCTCCCAACAAAGGAATGTACTGCTCACAGCAGCAGCAGCCAGAATAGTAACATTTTCCTGCACTGGTCACCTGAGCTCTGGGAGCCACTAGGCAATGCAAAGACGGCCAGGTAACACCTGCAGGGAGTGCGCTGCCCTCGGGGAGGAAGCAGAGCTCGGGGGCCGCCACTTTCATCAGGGCAGTCAGCGCAGCCTCGCTCCCGAGGGCCGTGTCTGCCTCCAGTGCTCGCTGCACGTCCGTCTTTGACGTGTGCACCTGTTCTTTTACCTGAGAGGCATCTCGATCCCTTCTCAGAGATTATGACCGGATCTATGTGGTCAGGTAGGGCAGCCCGCAAATTTCAAAATAGTCATGCCAGGCTCAGCCATCAGCACAGCTGAGAGCTGCAGGCAGCAGAGAGCTAGTTCAGGAGAGCAAATGGCCGTGACTCCGTCCACAGACCCTGCTGTGGTGCCAACATACAGGCAGTGGCTCCTCCACACACGCAGGACTCCGACAGAAAGATGCCAGCCCACAGCTACAGCCAACGCCTGAGCCCCAGGAGAACAGGAAGCCAGAGGCCCATGAAACCCTCAAGAGACAGGCGGCCCACGTGAGCAGAAACACTGGGCAATCTCTTTCAATAGGCTGACCACAAAACACATTTCCTCAAACTGAAGTACTCCCGAACAACTTTAGGAAGAAACAATTTACACTGCAGTGAAAAATACAGATAGCTTTGGGCATCCCAGAAAAGTATGAAAAGGGGAATATACTTAGCTAGAATACAGTACTTGAGAGGCGGCCACTAGGGTTAAAAAATAGATATTTTCTCAGGTTCTGGGAGGCAGTGCTACACAGATGACTAATTTATACATATCCCTGCTTGTGGTCAGAACCTGTATTTCAGAATAGATGGAAGAATGATGGAGGCAGCATTCCCGCCAGCAAGCATGTGACGCTAGCTAAGGCGTTAGGCGCTTGCGCCTCTGGGCCGCTCTCTGTCCCCCTCCCCAGAGCAGCCAACACACCCCCGGAATACTTAACAAATGCACTTTGTGCCAGCACCCTAAGGTACTTTAAGGTTCTGTGCAAAACCCCAAGTCCCACAAGTCGCTGTCCGAAAGGAGCCTGTAATCCGGTGGCATGAGGTCACCCACGGCATGCACAGAACCAGTGAGGGCATCACTGCTCCAACAGGACAGCGCAGGGAGAGCCCTGGACGGGGACGGCGCACACCCAGTGCAGCTGAGTGCTGTGGCCTGTCTCGCCAGTGGGAGCGAGAACGTACACATTTTACGTTGGGCAGTCAGGGCCAGAGAGCAGGCGCAGACTCCAGCCTGGCGCGCTTCCTAAGTTCCTCACTGGGTCTGATGCTCTTACGCCCTCAAGTCCAGCGTCCTCCTAGGAGGACCTCAGTCTTGTGGCAATCTTCAAAGGCTTTCCTCGTTCAGTCGAAACCACCTCCTGTCGCTTCTGAGCCCCTCTGGCTCCCACACCCCACCCCCAGCATTATCTCTAGACCCAGAGTCACTAACTCTGACAAGCACCCGTTAACTCACAAGCCAGGCACCAGTTACAGCTCATCACACAAGACACATTGCCACGCATCCAAGAGCAGACAATGACGCTCAGCGGAGGTCATGGCACCATAGCAGAGTCCATTGTCCAGCGGGGTCTTCTAAGCTAGCAACACAGGGGCAGGAAGGGAGGGAAAGGGCGTGGAGGTCTGGTAAGAAAGAAGAGCAAGTACAGCTGGAACCTGAAAGTCCACTCGGCAGGGTGGGCCTCTCCCAGGCAGCTGGCGGTTGGGACAGGCCAGCCTTTCGGTGTCCGCTGCGCCACGTCAGCACCAGCCCCTGGGGTGTGAGGATGGACTCCGCGAGCACTCAGAGCCAAATGGTCTTCACTTTCCCACGAGCTTTGCTTCTGATTTTTTAATATTTCAAGGGTTTCTTCTTAAACTTTTTTAAAGATGAATTTTATTTATTTATGGCTGTGCTGGGTGTCTTGCTGCGCGGGCTTTCTCCAGTTGCGACGAGCAGGGGCTCCCTCTGGTTGCGGGGCACAGACTCTAGGCCATGCGGGTTCAGTAGCTGCTGACTGCGGCTGCGGGGGTCGCAGCTCCCGGCTCTGGAGCGCAGGCTCAGTAGTTGTGGTGCCCGGGCTTAGCTGCTCCTTGGCGTGAGGGATCTTCTTGAACCCGTGTCTCCTGCGTTGGCAGGTGGATTCTTTACCACTGAGTCACCAGGGTGGCCCTCACAAACTTTCCTATCTTTATATATTTTAGAGAAAACACATGTCTCCTCAAAATTGCCACACCCAATAAAGCAATTATAACTGGGCCAAACTCCACTGAGTGCATTTTTGATGGGATTTATTTAATTCAAGCTAATAAATCTTTACCACTAAGCTCTCCAGCTGGATAGCCCTGTGACATTAGAGGGTTAGGGCTGTGGAGGCAGGGGCTGCCTGTGCCCCTATAAACAAGATTATCCGGCACCAAACTTGGGGAAGAACTGATTCTTAGCTGCCAGCCTTGGTTGGTGAGTTTATTTCCCTCATACTTTTGGAGACATTTATTTTGTGCACCAGTTCCCAAGTTTTTCACATTATAGTACACTCCTTCTCAGGAGAGTCAAAGGCACAGAACTTCTAGAAATTTTTAATCTAGGGTCCCTGGGTCCTTGGAGGTTCCACAAGTTAAGCTCCTTCTTACGCCTACCTGACTCTCACAGTAAAGCAAGACTTGTTCCATCGCATCTGACTCTCTGCAACCTCATGGACTGTAGCCCTCCAGGCTCCTCTGTCCATGGAATTCTCCAGGCAAGATACTGGGGTGGGTGGCCATTCCCTTCTCCAGGGGATCTTCCTGATCCAGGGATCAAATCCATATCTGCACTGCAGGAGGATTCTTTTTTTTTTTCTTTTCAACGATGTATGCAGAGTTTTTTTTTGTAAAGCACACACATCAAGGACCAGTTTGCTGTTAGATCGCTGCGGATGCAGTCCCAGCAACAGGCAGAAAACCCAACGACCACAGTGCCAGAAGTAAGTGTCCATTCACATTCAGTGAACTTGTCCTCATCAGCAGAAAGACTGATCCAAGCAACCGTGATTTCTGTGCTGCTGCTGCTGCGTTGCTTCAGTCGTGTCCGACGTGCGACCCACAGACGGCAGCCCACCAGGCTTTGCCATCCCTGGGATTCTCCAGGCTAGAGTACTGGAGTGGGCTGCCATTTCCTTCTCCAAGGAGGATTCTTTACCACTGAGCCACCAGGGAAGCCCAAGACAAGACTAGTCAAAGCACTAAGGACACAGAACATGAGCACCTTCTCTACTCCTGTCAGGGAAGGTGGTCGCACAGCACTGCTAGGGGATGAGGCAGGCACAGGCTTCTGTTTGAAGCTGCTGCGTCGCAACGGTGGAGCCTCAGCTTCCCTATGTAAGTACGAGCGTCACTGACCGAAGAGTCGGCGACGAAAAACCAAAATCTAACGTTCTCTGTAGCTCTTCTCCAGGTAAAGCTATCTCAACAGAAATAGGTCTTTTTTGAATCCCAGACAGGTACGCTTTCCAAATGCCATAACACAAGGTAAAGTAAAAAGGAATGTGAAGGCGTTTCATGCTACTGCTGCTAAGTCGCTTCAGTCGTGTCCAACTCTGTGCGACCCCATAGACGACCTCCCACAAGCCTTCTCTGTCCCTGGGATTCTCCAGGCAAGAACACTGGGGTGGGTTGCCATGTCCTTCTCCAGTGCATGAAAGTGAAAAGTGAAGTCGCTCAGTCGTGTCCGACTCTTAGCAACCTCATAGACTGCAGCCTACCAGGCTCCTTCGTCCATGGGATTTTCCAGGCAAGAGTACTGGAGTGGGGTGCCATTGCCTTCTCCGAGGCATTTCATACCAGCCCTTGATTTTAATACCTGGCTTTTAAGTACAGTCAACACATTATATGGTAATTGTATACTGTGAGAGCCCCGATGAAACAGAAGTAAATGAGGTACATGTCTAAAAGCGAATCACTAGGAACCAGTTTGCCTCGAGGGCACTTTCAAGGATCTTTTCTATCTAAGCCAGCTAAAACTTCATACACAGTAACCATGCCCCCAACATTTCTGAGCAGGAAACGGCAATTAACCTTGAAAATAGAGAAAGGAACACAGTCCAGTGGGCGACATGAGGGACAAATGGACATTAAGGGCAAAACCTAACAACTCTGATGGATACCAGCACCAGAAAACACCCCACCAGTACCAACGAAACTTCTGCATGTAAAGATGACTGCGGTTTTCCCTGGTGGCTCAGGCGGTAAAGAATCCGCCTGCAATGCGGGAGACCTGGGTTCAATCCCTGGGTTGGGAAGATCTCCTGGAGAAGGGAAAGGCTACCACTCCAGTATTCTGGCCTGGAGAATCCCATGGACTGTATAGTCCATAGGGTCGCAAAGAGTCACACACGACTGAGCGACTCTCACTAACTTCACTTAGTTCACCAGTATGATCACTAGTAGGTGGGTAGTGTTGCAAGTGTGTCAACAGTTCCTTTTCGGCTTTACATGAAAGAAGTCAAGGAAATTTCTGAGGGAAATAAAGAACAGACTTATTGGCCTAGAAAGAAGTGAAAATTTCTTTACCCGTCCACAAATAAGCGTGGCATTGTGGCTACAGAGACAAAGCAGAGAGGAGTCTGGCCTCAATTTTAAGAGGCGGCAATAACTTATCTGTTCTACTAGTACCACTACAAGGCTAAATGCCAGAAGGTGCTGGAGGAATTCATAAGAAAAGCTCAGTTTGAGCTGGAATATCAGGAAAGGTTTTGTGGAAGATTTTAAGAAAGGATTTTGATAGGTAAAGATAGGATCAAAGCATTCCTGAGGGTAGTGCTGTGAACCTGGGCAAGCGCAAAAGAACAGAGTCCCCAGGGCAGCGAATAATCCACTTTCCACAAGGAAATCTTGGAAAGGCAATGTGAGGCCAGACTTAAGAAACTGAAAAAAAGTGAAAGTGAAGTCGCTTCAGTCATGTCCGACTCTGTGCGACCCCATAGACGGCAGCCCACCAGGCTCCCCCGTCCCTGGGATTCTCCAGGCAAGAACACTGGAGTGGGTTGCCATTTCCTTCTCCAGGGGATCTTCCCGACCCAGGGATCGAACCCAGGTCTTCTGCATTGCAGGCAGATGCTTTAACCTCTGAGCCACCTGGGAAGCCCAAGAAGAAACTGAAGACAGTCTAAAAGCTAAAATCCGCAGTGCACTTTACCCATTAGCAGCGGGAGCCCAGTGGGAGGGTGCGCCCTTGTCTGAGCTCTCCACCTGCACGCAAAGCAGTTGCTTACAATCTCTGTTTATCCCCTGGGCATCGGATAGTTTCTTGGCCCCTGAGAACAGAATGCTTTCAGATTCTACTCAACAATAAGGTACAGTTTCGGGGAGACCTGCCCTAAGATGGCTGCTTACAGGCAACACACCAGTTCTTAAGACTGCTGCCCCAAGTACACGGAAGTTACTCCTGCGGTGAAGAAATTCCGGGGCTGCAATCCGTGTGTCAGCGCCTCGCCTGGATCCCAGCACTGCGTGGACACTTCCAAACAGCAGCAGCAGCAGCTGTGCCACAGGAGGTGATGCAAGCCTACCTCTCGGTAAACAGCCGTAAACAGACCCCAGAGCCCCTTCACTTCAGAGAGAACCACTCAGTCCAGTGCTCGCTTGATTCAAGCGGGAGCCTATACATCCTTCCCCTGCTGTGTCTTCTCCCTCCGTGGGGGAAACGCCAGGTTAACCTAGCAAAGCACTCTGCAGGCCTCCTGTTGCTCCTCTGACACCTGAAGCTCCCTAAATGAAATTCGCCTTGTCCGTTTCCCACTCGCCTGCGTAGCGCCGGAAACCGAGGGGAAACGTATCTTCCATTAAACACTGCGGGCTTGACCAAAAACCTCAAACATAGGATGGCACCTATGAGAGATTTCTGAGGGAATGAAATTTCCTTTTTCCCCAAAGTACTTTAGATTTCGCTCACATTGCAGCATTTAGGGCCACCTTACACACAGGCCAACCGTCCACCAGCCTCCCCTTCCCCGCCGCCAAGGTGGGGGCACTGTCACGGTCTAGTAACCGCGGGGCTCCTCGGGCTACCGAAGGCGGGGGCTCCCAGCCGGACGGCGGCTCCGGGCCTCAGGCCCGCAGCCCCTCGGCGCTCGCCTCGCGCGGTCCTGGGACCAGGCTCAGCTCCGGCCTGGCGGGCCCGAGCCGGAGCCTGAAGCCCGACGTCTCGCCCTGGCGACTGGGGGCGGCACGGCCGCCACCGCGGCTGTTGACAGCGGGGGACGCGACTCGCACGGGAGGGGCCGGGAACGGGGACAGCTGACGCGCTGAGGCTGGAGGAGCGGCTGGCCCCGAGCAGGGGTCCAGGGGCCCTGGGGACGCCCGGGCGGTCCGGCCCTACGGCAGCTGCCTCAGGCCCGCGCCGGGACTCCCGTGGGGAGCCCGCCCTCCGGCCGATCCCCGCCCTCCGGCCTGCTCGCCATCGAGCCCAGGGGAACTTACAGCGGGCGGAGGGCTGTGCTGGGGGCCGCGGCGCCGGCGCTACATCCCGCGTCGCTGGAGACGGCCTGCGGCCGAGCGGCCCGGATTTTCTGCGCCCTCCCGGGGCCGGAAGGGGCGCGCAACCGCAGGGCGTCACCTCCGCGAGAGCGTCACGTCCTCTCAGACGCGCGGCTCCCGGCTCTCGCGAAGCCCAATCACAGGCCGGCCTCTTGGTCCCGCCCCCAGACGGCCCCGCCCCTCCACCTGACCCCGCTCTCTACAGCCCGGTGATCTTTGTTGTTGTTCAGCCGCTAAATCGTGTCTCACCCTGCGACCCCATGGACTGCAGCACGCCAAGACTCCTCTGTCCGGCAATCTTTCCGCAGTCCGGACCACAAGCCCGCCCCCTCGGCCCCGCCTTCCCCTTGTGGGCCCCGCCCCTCCTGGCGGCGCCGCCCCTCCGCGGCAAGACGGCGCCTCAAGTCCCAATCGCAGGTCCGCTCCCCTCGGCCCCGCCTCCCGCGCACGGGCCCCGCCCCCTCGCTCTGCTCCAATCGTAAACCTTCCCACGCAAAGCCTAGAGGGACCCACACCCCACAAGTTGCTAACCTCTGCTCCCGTTGAGGAAGGAATTTCTGGGAATTAGACTGAGCCCTGTGAAGCAATGCTGAATTTCCTATCCCGCACCTGTCCTCTAGGCTGGGCACTTCTTAATCCCTCTTCTTTAACCTCATGGCCCCTCCTTCCTTTCTGCAAATACTTACTGAGGGCCCCACGCGTGTGAGGCAAGAGGCCAGCAGGTTCCTGGTCAGGAATAGCGGCGCGGCATTGGCTGGACTTTCTTGCGGACTCCCTGCTCTGGCCCGGGCTCCGGCTGAGGCTGGATGGGGACCACAGGGTGCTGCAGCCGCCATCTGGGGGCGTGACACCTCATTTGTCACAAGGCTGGTAAGTGACCAGTCTATTCAAGATGCAGAGACAAGGTGGTTTATTATAATCCTGATGCTTTAGGGTCTTTTCCAATGAGCAGAGCCGACTCAATGGACCTGAGTTTGAGCAAGCTGTGGGAGTTGGTGATGGACAGGGAAGCCTGCGTGCTTCAGTCCATGGGATAGCAAAGAGTTGGACACAACTGAGCGACTGAACTGAACGGATGCTTCAGGGCAGTGGGAATAATTCTCCAGGTGCTGGTTAAAACTGTAGGCTCTGGAATCACATAGACCCAGGCTTCCATCACTGGCTAGCCTCTGACCTTGAGCACATTTTTGAACCCTCCATGATAAGTACCTCGTCTGAAAAATAGGAATAAAACACTGCTGTTTCATAGGCTCTTTGTCAGGATTGAGATAATTTCTGCAGGTTTTTGGCTTGGTGCTTGTTAAATCATAAATGCTTCACAAATCTTAGCTATCATGTGCTGCCCACTGTATAAAACCCTCAGAAATGGATGCTGTCCACAGGAGTTTGCTCTCAGCTTGGCATTAAAGGCTCTCACCCACTCTCAGGCCTCACCTGCCTCCACTTGCCCTCTGGCATTTGGGCCTCAATGAACTTGCCGAGTTCTCCAACATGAACTTCTCTTCTGTCCTTCAGGCTTTTGTACACACCGATCCTTCTGCTGGATCACCCACCCCGTCATTCTCTTTCAAAAGATCCAAGCAACTTAAAATGCCCAGTTCTGGTTTTGGCTTTGGACCAAGACAATCCTAGGTTCACACTCAGGCTCTGCCAGCCACTGACCAGCTATGTGACTTCCTACATATCCTGAATCCCAGACTCAGGATTATCATAAGGATTCAATTACACCATGATCATGATCAAATCCCTTACAATTATACAGTGGAAGTGACAAATAGATTAAAGTGATTAGATCTGATAGAGTGCCTGAAAAACTATGGACAGAGGTTAGTGACATTGTACAGGAGGCAGTGATCAGGACAATCCCCAAGAAAAAGAAATGCAAAAGGGCAAAATGGTTGTCTGAGGAGGCCTTACAAATAGGTGAGAAAAGAAGAGAAGCGAAAGCAAAGGAGAAAAGGAAAGATATGCCCATTTGAATGCAGAGTTCCAAAGAATAGCCAAGAGAGATAAAAATGCCTTCCTCAGTGATCAGTGCAAAGAAATAGAGGAAAACAATAGAATGGGAAAGACTAGAGATCTCTTCAAGAAAATTAGAGATACCAAGGGAACATTTCATGCAAAGATGGGCACAATAAAGGACAGAAATGGTATGGACATAACAGAAGCTGAAGATATTAAGAGGTGGCAAGAATACACAGAACTATACAAAAAAGATCTTCAAGACCCAGATAATCACTATGGTGTGATCACTCACGTAGAGCCATACATCCTGGAATGTGAAGTCAAGTAGGCCTTAGGAAGCATCACTACAAACAAAGCTAGTGGAAGTGATGGAATTCCAGTTGAGCCATTTCAAATCCTGAAAGATGATTCTGTGAAAGTTCTATATTCCATATGCCAGCAAATTTGGAAAACTCAGCAGTGGCCACAGGACTGGAAAAGGTCAGTTTTCATTCCAATCCCAAAGAAAGGCAATGCCAAAGAATGATCAAACTACTGCACAATTGCACTCATCTCACATGCTAGTAAAGTAATGCTCACAATTCTCCAAGCCAGCCTTCATCAGTATGTGAACCATGAGCTTCCAGATGTTCAGGCTGGATTTAGAAAAGGCAGAGGAACCAGAGATCAAATTACCAACATCTGTTGGATCATCGAAAAAGCAAGAGAGTGCCAGGAAAACATCTATTTCTGCTTTATTGACTATGCCAAAGCCTTTGACTGTGTGGATCACAACAAACTGTGGAAAATTCTTCAAGAGATGGGAATACCAGACCACCTGACCTGCCTCCTGAGAAATCTGCATGCATGTCAAGAAGCAACAGTTAGAACTGGACATGGAACAACAGACTGGTTCCAAATAGGAAAAGGAGTATGTCAAGGCTGTGTATTGTCACTCTGCTTATTTAACTTATATGCAGAGTACATCATGAGAAACACTGGATTGGATGAAGCACAAGCTAGAATCAAGATTGCCGTGAGAAATATCAATAACCTCTGATATGCAGATGATACCATCCTTATGGCAGAAAGTGAAGAACTAAAGAGCCTCTTGATGAAAGTGAAAGAGGAGAGTGAAAAAGTTGGCTTAAAACTCAACAATCAGAAAACTAAGATCATGGCATCTGGTCCCATCACTTCGTGGCAAATAGATGGGAAAACAGTGACAGACTTTATATTTTGGGGCTCCAAAATCACTGCAGATGGTGACCGCAGCCTTGAAATTAAAAGGCTCTTGCTCCTTGGTAGAAAAGTTAGGACCAACCTAGACAGCACATTAAAAAGCAGAGACATTGTCAACAAATGTCCATCTAGTCAAGGCTATGGTTTTTCCAGTAGTCATGTATGGATGTGAGAATTGAACTATAAAGAAAGCTGAGTGCTGAAGAATTGATGCTTTTGAACTGTGGTGTTGGAGAAGACTCTTCAGAGTCCCTTGGACTACAAGATCAAACCAGTCCATCCTAAAGGAAATCAGTCCTGAATATTCACTGGACGGACTGATGCTAAAGCTGAAACTCTAATACTTTGGCCACCTGATGCAAAGAACTGACTCATTTGGAAAGACCCTGATGCTGGGAAAGATTGAAGCGGGAGAAGGGGATGACAGAGGATGAAATGGTTGATGGCATCATTGCCTCGATGGACATGAGTTTGAGTAAACTCTGGGAATTGGTGATGGACAGGGAGGCCTGGTATGCTGTAGTCCATGGGGTCACAAAGCGTCAGACACAACTGAGAGATTGAACTGAACATTTGGCACGATGCCTGCAATGTGGCTTTTAACTAAAAAACGTTCTTCTCTTCCTCTCAGAATCTTTTCAAAACTCTTACCATCTGCACCTTGTATCTGTTCCATAGTGTTCACCGTGTTGTAGTTATTTATCATTGTCCTACTCTAGACTATGAGTTGTTTGAGGTCTAAGAACAGTGAATCCTCAGGACCTAGCACAGGGCTTGGTACATGGAAGTCCTTAATGTTTGTATATTGAGTGGATAAGACAGAAACCCGTGCAAGACAAGGAATGAGCTTCTGTGTAGGGAATTCTCTTTGCTGGGGTGTTTCACTCTCTGAGCCCAACAATCCTAAGCAAGATTTTCCTTTTTGGTGGTTAGGTGTCCAAGTGCTCACAGAGCCCGGTACATACACATGCCAGCTGATCAAGACATGCCAGAAGGGACACCAGGAGCAATTCAGCACTGGCTCTACCTTGGGGGGCCCCACAGCCATCCTTTCTGGGGCCCCAGAAGTCAGACACAGTTCCATGCAGAAAAACAATGCCAACCTTCCTCCTGATGCATTGTTTTGTGCCAGTGTGACTAACAGAGGATCTGAAGAGGGAGGGACCCCGCTATGATGCTGAGAGGGAGTGGACTGGGCCCAGCTGCTGGAACAGGAAAAGGGTGGTCAGGACAGATGGGCCCAGGGAACTCTGTCCAGGCACCAACCAGTCTGGCCAGGGCTGGTGAGGTCAGGTTACTTTTTAAAGGACCAAGGCTTCTCTTCCAAATAGAAAGACAATACTCTGACTTATTTGCCAGGCACCCTGAAGGACAAGTGCAGTGAAGGGCCGAGAGAAGGCAGGAGAGCAGGAGCAGCCAAACCTGGGACCACTGTGAGGACACCTGGGCTCCAAAAGCTTCCCTCTCGCTTATATTCTCCTTCATCCTCCTGAGGCGTCTCCAGGGAGACCCTGCGCTTCTGGCTTTGCTGAGACAGCTGCTGAGAGGAGTGTGGACTTTAGGGACAGCTCACATTTCAGCCAGGGCACAACCACTCCGAGGTTCAGTAGAAGACGTGAAGAAAATTCTATGCTGGGAAACACTTCCTCTTCACATTCTCAGCATGAAAAGCCTTGGAAACAAGGACGCCAGACACAACGGCCTCTTAGATGAAACCCAGGGCTTGAGCCCCGTTTATTGGCATAACCCAGAGGTTTCTGCAGCAGTAGCAGTCTCAGACCAGGGGCAGCCCCCTCCCTCCAGCCTCGGCAGGTCCAGAGCAAGACGGACACCAAACGCAGTTCAGATTCCTTTCTCTGAGGCTGAGGAGACCATTTCCTCCACTCCCTTGTCTCTAAAGATAAGGTTTGTAAGTCTGTACCCCCACCCCATACACAGTCTGCTATGGGTTAAGCACCAAATATTAAATGAAACCCATTAAACAGGGTTCTTTCACCACAGACACAAAGAAGACTGTGATGCAATCAAGGAACTAGCCAGTCTTGGAACAAGTGTGCAAGCTTCCTCTTCTCTGACTCATGGGAGAATCCGCTCCAGGAGCCTGACCTGCATGTCATCACAGGGAGACTGGGGGCCTTCCAGGGGAAGACTCCACCTTGGCCCTCTTCCATGGCTATGAGGATGTTGTTCCTGCAGGGACCATCCAGACCTGAGCTCTGAGTAAGGCAAATAGGCTGATACTGTCGGGAAGGGCGCCTAGGGCTTATGGCCTTTGGGTGCTGACTGGGGGCCGAGGGCAGCCACAGGGCCAGGGGAGTGCGGGGAGGCTCAGTAGGTGAAGCGCATCTTTGGCGAGTAGCCCAGTTTGTCCAGGCTGGGGTGGCAGGCCAGCTGTACCATCGGGGGCGGCCCGCAGAGCAGCAGCAGCACGTCTTCCCCGGGAGCGGGCAGGTGCTCCCGGATCACGTCCGCAGAGACGAAGCCCTTGCTGTAGGCCCAACCTGCACAGGGAGAGGACAGCGCCACCTTCCAGAGCCGTGCTGGCCTCGGGGGGCAGCGCGGGCAGGGGACGGTGCTCCGGCTCGGCTCCTCAGAAGGCCTCCAGGTGCAGCAGCACCCAATGGTCAGCAGGACAGCCAGCCCTGCCAGCCCCGGTCAACAGGAACAGCAGGGAAGGGTCCAGGGGAGCACTGTGTCCATGCACTCAGAGGCTGGCAGCATCAGGGGGTTTCACTGAGACCAGAACCCACGGCAGGGGGAACCCTGATCTGGACGTCCAGCAGTGGGGAGGTACCTTCTGGGGGGTGATCCAGGGTGAACCAGAGCTTAAAGCGGCTGGGGTGTCGGGCCTGCAGCTCCTCCAAGTCCTCTCGTAAGATGATGTCCTTTTCAGTCTGAAATGAAGAGGAGAAGCAGTCTTTAGGAACCTTCTCAGATTCCAAAACATAAAAAATTCTCTGCTATAACAACTTTCTGACCAGGAAAGAAAAAGCAAGCAGAAGTTCAAGGGTATAAGCAAGGCTTTGAGGGAGTTAGGATGAAGGGAAGGCGAGGGAAGGAGCCTTTACTGACACAATAAAAGGAATGAAGATGGACTGTGTAACAGGAAACTCAAGGAGCCAGTCTCTACACTCTGCAAATGTTTCCTCTTTCTCTTTTCTCAGGGGAGGAATCTGGCTCAATGCTCTGTCCTGCTTACTATGGGGAGGACCCTCTACTGCAGCAGAGCCCTGGGCAGAGGCTGGGCCAGTGTACCCATCGGGACCACCCGCCCCACACAGTAACCATGAAATCCCAGGACTGAGAAAAGCGAAGCAACCTGGTTGGCAAACAGCAGAAAGCACTGGGTGGGATCTTCTGGGTCTTTCAGGATGGCCCGGATCAGCTGCAGCATTGGAGTGATTCCTGCACACAGACGCCCCACAGTGAGACGCGAGGCCCACTTCCCATCCCTGCCTGTGAGCTGCCCGACTCGATCAGCTTAATTCTACTCAGCCCTTAACTCTGCTTTCCTTCATGTCCTAATTCTCTGTGCTTCTCCTGTGACTTCACAGCACCGACATTTCTGGACAGATGTGCCCTTTATCCCAGACTCACTAAATTTCCTATCTGGTAGGTGACTTGGGATCAGGTGCTCAGTGTTCACATAAGTTCATGTTGTTGAAAAAAATACTCAAAGTGAAAGTCGCTCAGTCATGTCCCACTCTTTTCGACCTAATGGGCTATAGTCCATGGAATTCTCCAGGCCAGAATACTGGAGTGGGTAGCCTTTCCCTTCTCCAGGGAGATCTTCCCAACCCAGGGATTGAACCCAGGTCTCCCACATTGCAGGCGGATTCTTTACCAGCTGAGCCACAAGGGAAGCCCTCATGTTGTTGAAATCCTTCTAAAGAACCAATCCAGGAATCTCCTGAAGTCCGCTGGAGGGTAGGGCTTGATATCCCAGATGACTTTAAGCACCTACTGACTCCGTGATGAGGGTCCTGGAGCCCTGGACTTGCAGGTTAAGTGCCTGAGCTTTGAAACTGGGCAGAGCTGCTCACTGACCCTGCCTCCAGCCATGCGGAAAGCATTCAACCTCTCCGAACCTCCGTTTTCTCATCCCTAAAAAGGGAAGGCTCATACCTACGTCACGGATACATATAAAGAGCCTAGCACAGTGTCTGACACAGGCAGATGCCCAATGCTAGTTTTCCTTCTCTCCACTGTCCTATTCCTAGCTGCTTCTCTGTTCTCACGCAAAATTTATTAGATTCATTCAATTTGAGGTCTTGGGAGAGCCCACCTGATCTTTCTCTCATACTGTGAACTAAAAATAAATTTTCGGGGGGGCTTCTACCTGACTGTGATTTTGTTTCGCAGCACCCGGGGAGCTCTAGGCATTGCCGGGGACCCCCAGTTTGGCCATGATTACCAAATCTTCTGAGGGGCACCCGGAGCTGGCACAGCCACGTCACAATGGAGGGAGGGAGGGGGCAGCCCTGGGGCCAGCACCTGTGCCTCCGGCAATCATTCCCAGGTTCCTGGCCACGCGCGCTTCTGGTGGAGCCTTTTTGTTGGGCTGGATGTTAAACTTCCCTGAGAGGTTGAGTGAAGAGATGCGAGAAAGAACAAAGTCAATTCAGCGACGTAAGAAAACAAATGCAGAGTCGAAAACACAGCCCAGGCCAGCTCAGCAGCTGCTGTGGAATCCGATCCTGGAGCGGGGGTGCTGGGCCAGCCCTGACAACGAGGCGCTTGCGGGACAACCAGGCCAGGACTGTCTGTCCCACATGATGAGCAACAGTGAGTCATTAGCTGCCTCCTGCAGAGGGTCACTCCCTGGCGAGGGCGACAGGCACGGGGCCAGGTGTGACTCTACCTCCCCAGTGGCCCAGAGCAGCGCCCAGGCTGCCTAATGCACCCGCTATTCCCATGGGAAGGGCGAACGCCGCTGTCATCCCTGGCTCTCTGCAGCCCGGCCTGGGGGTGAGTCTCTGAGGCAGAGCGGGAGCAGCGCACGCCTGTCAGTCATCCCCACGGCTGTCATGGCTGTTGAACTGTGTGGATGCGGAACTGATCTCGGGCCATGGGGCTGCGGAAGACACCTTCGTCTAACACCGGGGCTGTGTTCACAGGCGGGGCAGGCAGGCCTCACCCACGTGCACGCACACACAGAGCCACACTCCGCAGAGAGGTCCGCGGGCACCAGAGTCGTGGGGGTGGGCCGTTACCTTTTCCGGCATAAGTAAGCAGCCCGCTTGGCCCCCGAAACTCCACCACGTCCCCAATCTTCAGGCTATCCAGGTACTGAGACATCTTCCCTCCCTCAGGAAATTTGGGGTGCACACCCTTCAGATAGACCTGATACGACAGAATGGAAAGAACTTTATTTGAATGTCCCTGGCTTCTGAGTCCCCCGGTGACAGAACCTTCCTGAAGCTGGGCAGGGATGACACCAGGGCTCTGTCTTCACGTCCACAAAGGACATGCAATGCCTCCTATCCAACACATCTTGGAAGTTTCTACAAAGCTCAGAGGGAGGAGGACAAGGGCTCCGGGGGCTCCTTCTGACCCTCTTACCTTGATGACAAGATCCACGTAGCCCTGGTCCTCATCGCTGGTGACGGGAGTGTATGGCCTGATGACCAGGCTGCCATCGATCCGGGCAGAGAGGTAGACATGTTTGCCTGGGGACCACGTGCAGAGCTACATGTGGACCGGCTGCACTCAGGCTACCTTTCAAAACACTCTGGGAGGTCTGAGAGGAGAAAAGCATCTTGCTCCCTATTGGGGTCCCCGTGAGCTACCAGGCAGGAAGGATTCAACCCTTTGAGGCCCTAGCTGGACCCTTCAAAAGCTGCCCTCTGCAGAAACTCTTATCAGCGACTGCCAGGACCTTAGTGGAGAGCTGAAGGTCTGGGCAATGGGGAGAAGGGCAGAGTTTTCTCAGGAGCAGTATTTGCTCAAATCCTGCAGGAAGGAGCGGGGAGTGTTGAGTGCTGAAGATGTCTGGGGGCACCGAAGCCACGCCCAGAGTGGCCCAGGGCACCTCACAGCCTGGTGGGGAAAGGGGGACACAGTGCAAAGGCACCGGAAGGCAGGAGTCTGGTGCAGGAGACCCCAGGAGGGGAGCCACCCTGTCAAGACACCAGGGAAAGGAGCCCACGCCACCCTTCTTACCCACAGGCAGCCCCAGAACGTGGTGAGCCGTCGGCAGGGCAAAGCGGAACCTCTTGGTGTTGTGGTTCACGGTCTGGAGGACAGATGACAAGCGTCTCACCAGGCAGGTCTGATGCGGCCAAGGCTCCCGAGCACCCCAGCCACAGTCTAGCGGAGCTCCGGCCCCGCCCCTACTCCACAACTCACCGTCTTGTCTAGCAGTCGCAGCTGGTACTTCTCATTGGGGTCCAGGAGCGTGACCGGCGGCCGGCGGGACCTCCGCACCAGGTAGGCGCCCAGAGCCACGCCGAGCAGCGTCAGCAGCCCCACGCCCAGGGAGGCCAGCAGGACCGGGCTCTGCAGGCAGAGGGGGCAGTGACCGCCGCGCCAGGGAAGAGCCCAGGGCGCGGGCGGGGGCGGGCCCCGGAGACCTGCGCCCCAGGAGGGCTAACCCGGACTCCGGCCCAGGGCCAGCCGAGGCCCGGGGGCAGCCTGGGTGGGGTCCCCAACCCAAGCGTGCGGCCCCGGGACCCCGGCATCCAGGGAGGACGGGAAGCCCTGCTGGGCGGGGCCGGCGGCGACAGCCCCCGGTCCGGACCTGAGTGCCGGGTCCCAGAGGGGGCGGAGTCCCCCGGCGCGGGGTACGGAGCAAGGGTCTTACCGGCTGCAGCCCCATGACGAGAACCGCTGAGCCCGCCGCGCAGCCGGCCGCCGGATCCCACAATGCGCCGCGGGGAGGGAGGGGGCGGTGTGGGCGGGGGCCCGAGGGGGCGGGGCCTGGATTGGAGAGGGTCTGGGGCGGGGCCGATGGGCGGGGCCACCCGGCGCCCCACCCCTTTCCCCCAGACCCCGAGCCCTACCCCGAGGGGCTGCCGCTCCAGCCCCTCCTCCCCAGCCTTCGGTCAGTGGCCGCTTGGACCGCTCCGGCTCCAACAGGCAGAGTCCTGTCAAACGTAGACACACACCCCGCGGGAGCTGGAAATCTCAAGCGTGCAGATGCTCAGCGAGAGACAGGCTCGTAGAGCTGGAGGGCCTGCCAGTAACTAACGTTGTGTAGTCACCTTGGTTTCTCAACAGGCAGAATTTCAACCGGAGGAGCCACAGCCTGGCCGAGTCTCCTCAGGAATGACAGGGCCAACTTCGTTGTCTGCTTCCGTGACTGGTTTTGCTCGCAAGGCCAGGCCCTCCGGCCATCAGGCTCATTCAGGAGCTCACTTAGGGTCCAGGTCAAGATTCTCCAGCTTCCCGGGTGGCTCAGTGGTCAAGAATCGCCTGCCAATGCAGGAGATGCAGGTTCCATCCCTGGGCCAGGAGGATGCCTGGGAGGAGGAAATGGCAACCCACCCCAGTATTTTTGCCTGGAAAAGTCCATGGACAGAGGATCCTGGTGGACTGCAGTCCATGGGGCCACAAAAGAGTCGGACAGGACTGAGCACTTACCGGGATCTGGGTTCTCCTGCCTCCAGGGCCGAAGACCTGGCTTTGGGGGTAGATGAAACTGAATCAGAACCTGGACAACTTACTCAGCCTCTCTGTGATTCCTGTCTACAGATGGATGGGTGCTATTGTCTGTCTAGTTCATAGGTTGATGTGAGACCTAAGTGAGACATGTAAGGTACTCAGCGTGTGGACTGTCGCAGAGCAAAGCTCTCCACAGGCGTCAGCTGCTGCAGTGACTCAGCAGACAGTGCTGACGCCGGGTTAGGGATTACAGCTGAGCTCTGCTGGCAGCAGAAGCCTGGGATGGGAGGAGTCAGACACAGACGCTGACAGCCTGGAGCACACATTGGCCAGGATGGCCATTCTCTCTAATACGCAGTTCCCAACTGGAATGGCATTTGCCCTGGATTTCTCCCGAGGCTTGATTCCTTGGCTTGTAGATGCCCATCTTCTCACCGTATCTTCACGTGGTCTTCCCTCTGTGTGGGTCTGAGCTGGCACCCTTTTTCTGTTTGGTCAGACAGTAAATATTTCGGTGGCATACAGTCTGTGTAGCAACTCTTCCTTCTACTTTGCTGCTGTAGCATGAGAGCAGCCATAGATAATACATAAATGAATAAAAGTAACTACTTTCTAGTGAAATTTTATTTACAAAAACAGATAGTCGATCCTCATCCAGCATTACCAGAACCCCTCAGATGAACGGATACTCAACCCCTTCCAGACCCCACAGAAAAGCACTCAGAGACCTGTTCTGGTGGAGGGGGGCAGAGTGGTGGCCAGACTCTTCAGTCTGGAGCTGGACACAGAGAGACACTCCCAAGTGACCCAAAGGACGCCAGCTCAGGTGATGAGCACTGACCTCCAGGCTCCCCAAGAGATAAGTCACCCGATTCCCACCCATCCCCTGCCATCCAGACCCTCAGAACGGCCTTCACTAGACTGGACAATGGGTGGTGAAGCTCCAGGCTCAGAAGAGCTCCCTAACTCCCTCCTCCTGAGATGACCTCCCTCCTCCATCAAAGCCCTCATACCTTCAGCAACTCTGAAGGACACTGATTGTCTCTATGTCCCATTGATTTTCCTCTTAGGTGACTCTGCTGGGCTTCTCCTTTGAGCAAAGTGACTGGTGGGAGAAGCTTCCATAGTCGGTAAGACTTGGGTATCAGCCTCAAATGACATGGAGGGGACTGCTGGTTTTGCGGTCCTTTAGGGATTTGTATTCGGAGAAGGCAATGGCACCCCACTCCAGTACTCTTGCCTGGAAAATCCCATGGATGGAGGAGCCTGCTAGGCTGCAGTCCATGGGGTCGCTAAGAGTTGGGCACGACTGAGCGACTTCACTTTCACTTTTCACTTTCATGCATTGGAGAAGACAATGGCAACCCACTCCAGTGTTCTTGCCTGGAGAATCCCAGGGACAGGGGAGCCTGGTGGGCTGCCGTCTATGGGGTCGCACAGAGTCGGACACGACTGAAGTGACTTAGCAGAAGCAGCAGGGATTTGTATTAATGGGATCATACAGTATGTGGTCTTCTGTATCTAATGTCTTTTTTGCATTGTGTTTGTGAGATCTATCTGTATTGTTGTGATCACAGTTTATTCATTTTCATTGCTGATTAGTGTTCCGTTGTATGATTAGATCAAATTTATCAATACCTATCTGTTCTACTACTGATGTCCATTTGGGTGGCCTCCAATTTGGGGCCATTACAAATGATGCTCCTATATACCTTGTCCTCCATGTCTTCTGGAGGCACTTGGGTTTCTGCTGAGTGTGTGACTAGGAATGAAATTGCCCCATCATGAGGTGCACCATGTTAGAGGCAGTGGATTCTGCAAACAGTTTTCTAAAGCAGTGTGGTGGTTTGCCCTTCCACTAGTAGAGAGGAGAATTCTTGCTTCTCCACATCGGAGGCTGACAAACACTTTGTCTAAAGGGCCAGACAGTAAATGTTCTAGATTTTGTGAACTATAGAGTATCCGTCACTGCTATTCAACTCTGGCCTTGCAGCACGAAAGCAGTGCTGGACAGCGTGTAGAAAAGTGACTATGGCCGCGCTCCGACACAGCTGTATTGGTGAAGCAATCCGTGGGCTGTGTTTGGTCACAAGCAAAGGGTTGGCTGCAGTTTACCAACCCTTGTTCTACATTCTTTCCGACGTGTGGTACATCTTAACTTCAGACGTTTTGATGTTTATTTGCAGTTCTTTGGGG
The DNA here is from genome assembly GCF_029407905.1 of Bubalus kerabau. Lineage (NCBI taxonomy): Eukaryota > Metazoa > Chordata > Mammalia > Artiodactyla > Bovidae > Bubalus > Bubalus kerabau. The sequence continues at coordinate 134,839,892 of NC_073628.1, read as the reverse complement.
AAAAATGAGAGGACCTCCTTGTGAAACACTTCCTCATTTGCAGGGTTCCTTGTTGAGGTTTTCGGCCCATGGGGTTGCCTGTCTTTTTCTCATTGATTTCTACTTATTCTTTATATATTTTTGGGTGGATAATCTTCGTCTGTTACATGTTAACAATACTCCCATGTGTATCTTGCCTTTTCTTTCTCTTTATGATGCTTCTTCGTATGCTGTTAAATTTAGCCTATATTGAAGACATCATTTCTTATATTTTCATTGTTTTTTTTCTTCTATTTTTACTAAATTCTTATGATGGATGCTTACCGTTTTAATTTTTAGTCTCGTTTATTTTATTTATTAGTCTCACTTATTTTCACTTAAGACTGTAAATTTCCCTCTGGAACAGGATTAACTGCATGACCCAAGTTTTCCTAATAGTAATTCCATTATGATTCAGCTGTAAATATATTCTAACTTCCGTAATGATTTTTCTTTAGCTTATAAATTATTTTGAAATATGTGTTTATTTTTAAAGTATGGGTTTAAAAATCTTTCTTTTTGTCATTTAGAAACCAGGTGGGTTAGAAGCTAACTGTGTTGCCAGAGACCTTGGAGTGTCTCTTCAGTTCTCTGGGACTTGCTGAGCTGCTGCCTGGTCGGTTTTTGTGCACGTTTCAAATTTTTTTGTGTTGAATGTGTAGTTCGTGGTGTTGTGGCTTAGCTGATTGTCTCCCGTATCTTGAAATCCTGGGTGATCCCGTCCGTTGCTCCTTGCTTGCACCCCACTCCACCTACTATCACAGACGCTGAATTCCCTCAGGGCGAAACCAGCTTAAGTCGTTGTTGACCTATCTGGAGTCCCATTTTTGTTTAATTATTTGGTGTCTGAGAATTTCATATATTGTTTTCATCCCAGTAATCACCAACTCAATGGACATGAGTTTGACTAAGCTCCAGGAGTTGGTGATGGACAGGGAAGCCTGGTGTGCTGCGGTCCATGGGGTCACAAAGAGTCAGACACGACTGAGCGACTGAACTGGACTGAATACGCATAACAGCAACTTTTAAGTGTTACATCTGGTATATTTAGTTGTTTTATTTTGTTTAAAGAGTTTCTGCATCTGTTTATTTTTGGCTGCACGGGGTCTCTGTCTGCGCTCAGGCTTAGTCTAGTTGCAGGGGGCAGGGCTCCTCTAGCGGTGGTGCCCTCTGTGGGGCGCAGGCGCCAGGCTGCGCAGGCTCAGCAGCCCCTAGGCGAGTGAAGTGGCACCCACTCCAGTACTCTTGCCTGGGAAATCCCATGGATGGAGGAGCCTGGTAGGCTGCAGTCCATGGGGTCGCTAAGAGTCAGACACGACTGAGCGACTTCACTTTCACTTTTCACTTTCATGCATTGGAGAAGGCAATGGCACCCCACTCCAGTACTCTTGCCTGGAAAATCCCATGGATGGATAAGCCTGGTAGGCTGCAGTCCATGGGGTCGCTAAGAGTCAGACACGACTGAGCGACTTCACTTTCACTTTTCACTTTCATGCATTGGAGAAGGCAATGGCAACCCACTCCAGTGTTCTTGCCTGGAGAATCCCAAGGACGGGGGAGCCTGGTGGGCTGCCATCTATGGGGTCGCACAGAGTCGGACACGACTGAAGTGACTTAGCAGCAGCAGCAGCAGCAGCAGCAGCAGCAGCAGGCAAGTGAGATCTTCCCGGACCACCGGTCAAACCTGTGTCCCCTGATTTTTAACCACTGGATCACCAGGGAAGCCCTGTTTAATATAAGGATTCATAGTCAGAAAAACTGCCAGTAGCAAAATCTTCAGTAGTTTATTTATGATTACACTGAATAGAAATGTATAGATATTTTTGCATAAATTAATAAATTCTGTATTGAAAATATTGTAATGAAGCCTGAGTATTTTCATTTAATGGTTGTGTATTGAAGATCTTTTCAAGTCATACTTAAAAGTTTTTTTTATAATAGCAATCAGGTAATTTGAAACATCTTATTTCAGACAACTAGAAAAGCTGAACAAAATACATATAGCATCTGACTGAAAGCAACAGCAAGATATCAAGGTAAGGAAGAATTATCAGGCTAATGCAAAAAGGGTTTCTGTCAGCTGAAAAAAGCCTTATCAAAATTTTAAATGGAAATTCACCCAAAGACTTTGCGTTCATTTTACTGGTTAACACATATTGGAAGGAACATGGTATTTTTTATCTTTTTTAGATGTATGGTTTACTGGTAAAGAATCTGCCTGCCAACGCAGGAGATGCAGGTTTGATCCTTGGGTCAGGGAAGATCCCCTGGAGAAGGAAATGGCAACCCAGTCCAGTAGTCTTGCCTGGAGAGTCCCATGGGCAGAGGAGCCTGGCGGGCTGCCGTCCCCAGTTGCAGAGTCGGAGACAACTGAGCGACTGAGCACGTGCGCGTGCACGGTCTTCCATGATGCTATTCCGTTTCTAGTGAAGTGGAGAAAAATACCTCAGGGAGAGGCAACTACTTATGTTCAAACACTATTTTTTTTTTTTTAAAGTTAACTTCAGGAAAATTTTCAAAAACCCCTCAAAACCCTACAAAACCCTTTCCTTTATGTTTTTATTGGGCTTCATCAATTTCGTTCATCAAATGAAAGAGAACTGGTACCTATGTTGCATTTAATTTTAATTATTGATTTTGCATTAAGTTCTTTGTTGGTGTCACTCAAGTTTGGTTCATATTATTACTACTAACCTTGAGTCTGTACCCAAATATTTCCTGAATAGATACAGGCAGGAATGTGTAATTCTGACTTCTTATTTTTCGATGGGAATAGAAAGATTTCTAAGTTACATATTGTTTCTTTCCTCTAGAAGGTTATAGCTGCTGGTTCAGCTATTCGTAACTTTATGAGGCAGATAGGGTACATTTCAGTGCTCGAGGGAAAGTAAGCTGCCCTCTCCTTAGAAAAATGAAAGTATGTAAACACGGTTCTAGAAGATTCATGAATACTCGAAGCGTCCATTCCTGAGTCCCAGCTAAGCAGACTTTCCTCCAGCAAGGTCTTAACCTTGACACATTAGAGGCTTGGGTCTTCCTCTGGTGTATATGTGTCCCCCCCGACCCCAGAACTCATACCTTGAGATCCTAACCCTCAAGGGGATGGCAATAGGAGGTGGAGCCTTTGGGAGGCGAATGGGGCTTGAGGGAGGGGTCCTCAAAAATAGGATTGGTGCCCTCATAAAAGAAGTCAGAGAGCCCCCTGCCCCCTTGGTGCACGTGTGAGGACGCAGCAGAAAGACAGCGTCTGTGAGCCAGGAGGTGGGCTCTCCCCAGACACTGAACCTTCCGGCACGTTGACCTTGGACTCCCAGCCTCCAGGACATGGGAAGTAAAGTTCTGTTGCTTATAACCCCTGGAATATAACAGCCTGAACTGACCGAGACAGGCATGTGGACGTGAGCTGCCGTCAGCCCCCTCCATGATCATGGAGCTGTCATGACCGTGGTGGAGCGACAGGTCCTTCCTGGAAAGATCTTGGGGTGTTATAATTGTGTGTGGATGAGAATCAAGGCAGCTCCTGGTGCCTCCCTCCCTCCCTCTGGCCCGCGGAAGCCAGAAGGGTGTTGTCTCATTGGTGCCCTCCTTGGTCTGCGCCTACCCTCTGAAGCAGCCTACGAAAACCAAGAGTTGGGGTGACGGCGCCTCTCAGCTCGCCTGGGGCGGTCCGATTTATGTCTGCTGACCTGTGTAGTTTCACTCTTGCTTCCTCTCACTATCACTCTCAACAGTGTCCCAGGTAGGAGAACAAATTACGTGGTCGTCCAGCTCAAGAGTGAACAGGCCTTGACCAATTTCTACCTTTATTTCTTGCCAGCCGAGCTGATTCCATCCCCAAGCCCCACCCTTCCCGGTTCCCCGCGGCGCGGTCTACCCTTCCTCTTCCTTGTCATACTCCGTGGTCCAGACTTTGATCTGCCTGATCAGAAGCCAGGACTCCTGGGCCTCCAGCACCAGCAGCCGGATGCAGCCCAGCGCCTCCAGGGAGTCTTCTTCATAAGACACCATCTGGTCCAGGCGTCCCTCCACCACGGGGCCGAGCAGGGTGTAGCGAGCACAGCCCTGGAGGTCCTCCAGGGGCCCGAAGCCCAGCTGCACCTGCCCTCGCCGCAGCTGGTGCTTCCCTTCTTTGTCGGAGCCCGTCAGCACCTCGACGCGGGTGACCTTCTGGGGCTCCTCCAGGATCACCGTCAGGTAGTTGCCTCGGACGGGGTTGAGGGTAGCAAAGCTCTCCTTGTTCAGGGTGTAGGCGTACTGCGGGATGTTGTTGGACAGCATCACCATGTCCGTGCGCACACTGGCTGTGGGGTTGTCGGGCTCGCCAAAGACCTTCTCCTTGTCTGCAGGGAAGCAGGCATTCTCCAGCTCTGAACGGTTGCCCATGTGGTAGAAGACTGAGGAGCCGAAGCGGATCGGCGTGTTCTGGGCCAGGAGAAGAGGGAACTCAGAGAGAAGCACGTGCGTGGGGGTGTCCTTGGGGAAGACGAGGAGGAAGGAGGCCAGGCGGGGGAGGTCGCTGGAGCGGAACACCTTCCCCGCAAAGCTCAGGCTAGAGAACTCTAGGGTCACCCAAGGCAGCTCCTTCCAAGCAGACAGCGTCCAGTAGATGGTGGAAATGAACTTGGGTATGCAGTGAACCTGGTCGTCCAGCATCAGGAAGTATTCAGACAGGTTGGCAGCGAAGTTCATGAGGAGGGCGTGGTCGGCCTTCTGTGCGGAGTACAGGGCCTCGCAGGACGAGGGGAGGTCCTCTGGTCTCAGGGTGCCTAGGGGAGGGGGCCCGCCGAGCTGGCCCCGGACCACCAGCAGCTGCCGGGCCTCAATGTGTGTTTGGAAGAGGTCAGAGATGTTGGCCACCGTCTGGCTGAGCCGTTCAGGGTCGGAGTCCGACAGGGACACCAGCACCATGACACAGCCCAGCTCGGGGCCTGAGGACGCCTGGAACAGGGAGCGCAGGGTGTCCAGGAGGCGGCTCTCGTGGGGATGCAGTGCCGAGGAGATGCCCACCGTCAGCAGCTCTGGGGGTGGAGGGTGGCAGTTAGCACCTCCTGAGGGTGGGCAGGTCCCAGGTCTCCCCTGCACGGCCGCCCTAAGGGCCAGTGCCCGAGAGGAGCGCCCACTTCCGTTCCCAGGGAGAGCTGACTGCTGGGCAGGAGAGGGACGCGGCTTGCTCTCCTCTCTGTTTTGAAAGGCTGTTGGCCGGGGCGGGGGCTGGGGGGCTTGGGGGTGTCATTTGAAGGACAAGGCTCCCTCGGATGGAGAAGATTGCCAGGTCCAATGGGATGTTTGCTGGCCTTGACCTCAGAGTTATCCCAGTGGCTGTGTGTGTCTGCCAGACCTGGGTTGGAGGCTCTTTGGGGAACTGTGTAGACCCACGGGGCCTGGCAATGCAGAGCCCAGAGGTCCCTATCACTGCCCCCTCCCTGTCTGGCCAGGCTCTCTTCTCATCTCCTGTGGGCGCTCTCCCACCTGTCCTCCTCCCCGAGGGGACCTGTCCTGAGTGAGTTTCCCTGATGGACAGTCCTTAAGAGGCTGCTCTGTGCTTCTTAGTGTGTTGCTCATTTGGGGGGTGGCAGGTACAGAGCAAAGATGCCTGCTCCGCACTCTGCGGCCGGCCCAGGCTCGGAGCACCCTCTGTCCCCGCCGACAGCTGCACCCCCCGCCCCAGCCGCCCTCCTTCTCCTGGCCAGTCTGTGCCTCTGGTCTGCCGTCTCCCAGTCTGGCCACGACCTTGCACCTACTCACTCTTTTCGTGGGGAGGGGCCCCGGCGAGGAGCTTGTACTTGGCACGTTGGAGCCCTGGGGAGGTTTTCTGCATGTCCTTGAAGGCCTGCAGATGGTTCTTGATTTCAGAGCTGATTTGCTGCTGGTTGAGTTGCCACAGTATTTTCTTCTTTTCCTCCTGCTCAGAGTAAGGTGAGCATCAGCCCTGGGCTTGCCCCTGAGAGCCAGGCCAGGCGAGCCCGGGATGCGGCCAACCAGCACCCTCTCATCATGGGCACACACAGGGCCCTCTAAAAGGGGTAGGGGGCCCCCAGCTTATGCAGAAGGCCAACGGGAAGGGCCTGGCTTATGCAGCATGGAGACTCACCTGCCTCCACCTGGCCCGTGTCTGACTACTCCACCCTCCAGCTGGCAAAGGTCACCTCTCGGCTCAGCCCGTGCTGGGCTCTGCAACGGACACTGAAGGCTGGTGGTGGTCCTGTGCTTAGCTCTGTTTCTCCCAGTTCTGACCACACACACGTCTCTGAAGCACCTTCCTTCACCCGCTCTACGCTAAGCTTAGGCTGGTCTGAGGCCTTCCAGAACAGTGTGGGCTCTAGGCCCTGGCGTGGCCCGTGCAGGACTCGGTCTCCTCCAGGTGCAGTGGTGCCCGCTGCTGGGGAGTTCCTTCAGGGCTCAGGGATGTGGCCCCCGGGTGGCCCTCCCGGCAGGCGGGTCCTGGCAGGCCCTGCACACATGAATGCCCTCCCCTCCTCCTCGCCTTTACCCCAACTTTGTATCAAGGCTGGCTCAGCACTGATCCTGTCTCTGACCCACTTCTGATCCTTCCAGAGCTTTCTCCTTAGAGTGTGCATGGTGAGGTTAGGGCGTCTGTGTAACTGGGAAGACTCCCCACTGAAGGACTGGCATGTGGTCTGAGCTCCCCCCGGGGACTCACCACCAGTAAACTGTACATAAGCTGCTTCTCTCCTTCACGCTTCTCTTGGAGGAAGGAGCCCAGGAGGATCAGGGACACGACGACCATGAGGTACTTGCAGAGGCAGCCGTGCACTGTCCGGGAACCTGGAGCAGCTCTGCAAAGATAGGCAGGTGTGGGCCTGGCACGCTCGGCTCCCGCTTCCTCCCTGCCTCTCCTGGAGTCTCCTGAGCCTTTCCGCCCGGCTGACCTGCCCCTGCTGATGTCCCCCAGGAGACAGAGGCCAAGGCTGATGGCCCCCGGGAGACCGAGGCCAAGGGGGCTGGTCGTGTCCAGCCCCCTCCCCTTCCTCCCTTCCGTCGGGGCTTCCAGCTGAGACCAGAGCACGTCTGTCCTGCATCCGCTCTTGGAGCGGTGACCCCACCCAAAGGACGCGTTGCCAAGAGGAAGACAGTCAGGGCTTGGCGTTAATCAGGCCTTCCCCAGACCTCGGACTCAACTGGCGTCTCCACCTGGGTGTGACTGACTGGCCAGCGACTGGGGCTCCTCTGTCAGCTCTCACTGCCTTCTGAGTCTTCTCTTTCCCGGGATTAGGGTTGACAGATTACGAGGTTCTGAGTCAAATCAGAGGGACCGAGGGAAGCTGGTTAGTACATGTCTCTCTCCCATCCCCGGCTGGTCAGAAGGGTGGAAACCTTAAGTGGCTGGAAATTCCTAATCATGTGATGTCTTGACCAGGTTTAGAGTGTTATGTCCATGAAGATTTTTGTCTCATAGAAAAGGTGCTTTGAGGGTTTATCAGAGGGCAGAAATTTCCCTGAGATCAAGGAGAAAACCCTTTAATGCTGTAGGATGGGGCCCAGAGGGCTCTTCTGAGGTGGCCGAACCTGGGCATCCCTCCCGGGGGACCCTGCTTGACAACCCTTGTTCAGCTTGAATGGGGGCTGCCCAGCACCCCAGCCTCCTGGCAGGTACCTGCTTCTGGGTGAGGCCAGGGTTGAGTCTGCAAGCCAGCTTTCCAGGCTTTTGTCTCAAGCCCAGGAGTCTGGAAGTTAACTGTCAGTTTGAGTCAGTAGACGAGGGGTGGGTATTGAAGAACCCCTTCCCCGACTGGAGAGCTCCCATCCTGCCCCCCATCCCAGGCTGCCTGCCTGGTCTCTAAGGCATCACAAGTTGGTTCCAAAGCTCCAGTTCTCCCCCGGGCCCAGGACTACCCAGGCCTCTGAAGTTCCCTTCTCTTCTCTTTCTCTGGCCTTTTTCGTTACTAAGAATGTATTTCAGTTCTTTCTTCTCTCCCTCCCCATCTTAAGGTGAACAGAATAATAACTTTACTTATATAAACTGAAAAATGATTACCACCATAAATTAACATTTGTCGCCTCATACAGATACCAAAAAGGAAAAAAATTTCCTTATGGTGAGAATTTTTAAGATTTACTTTCTCAGCAGCCTTCAAATATACTCCACAGCAGCGGTCACTGCGGTCACCTTGCTGTCCATCACGTCGGCAGGACTCACTTCCCTGATACCTGCACGTTTGTGCCTTGTGATCACCTTCCTCTAGTGTACCGTCCCACCCCACCTCTGGTCGCCACAATTCTGATCGCTTCTGTGGCTGCTGTTTGTTTATAGATTTCACAGACCACTGAGATCGTACAGAATGTGTCTCTCTCTGTCTGACTTACTTCGTTTAATGTAGTACTCTCAAGGCCTTCCTGGTCACACACGGCGGGATTTCCTTCTCTTCGTGGCCAAACGGTGTTCCTTGTGTGTCTCTGTGCACCTATCATGTTTTCTTTATCCATAATAGTGTGGTTTTGACAAGTCCACCTACTGTGATCTTCTAACAGGACAGAACTTTTTGAACTAAAGACTTTTATCCTCTCCTCTCTTCCCCTCTTTGAATCTTCTTCCAAGCTTCCCCCCTCCCCCCTTTTCTCCTCTGGGAATCAAAAAACAAAAAAGCAAGCAAACAAAAGCCATTCAAAGGTTTGTTCTGAAGTTAGGATGGTTAGAGAATCTCTAGAAAACATTTTTTTTCTTGCATTAAAAAGTTACGTATAGGGACTCCCCTGGTGATCCAGAGCTTAAGACTGTGCTTCCACTTCAAGGGGCGTAGGTTCGATCCCTGGACTGGGAACCAAGATCCCACATGCCTCATGGTGAGGCCAAGATAAATAAAAATACTTTAAGAATTTAAATAGTTATATATTACTTTGATGTTCAATGTATTTTTTTTTCTTTTATGGTCAGTGCTTTTTAAAATCCTGTTTAAGAAAGATTGTATACTACAGTTGCGAAGATATTCTCTCATGATTCTTTCTAGAAGCTTTACAGTTTTGGTTTCCCCCTCCAGCTTTATTGAGTTACGGCTGACAAATAAGAGTTATATGTATTAAGTGCACAGCGATGCTTTGATGCAGACTTACACTGTGAAATAATTGGCACAGTCACCTCACGTGCTTGCCTCTTCCCTCCTCCTCTCTTCTCTCCTTTTGGTTTCCCTCCTTTGCGGCGACGGCCTTTAAGACCTGCTCTTTCAGCAAACTGCGTGTATAAGACACAGCACTGGCGACTATAGCTCCCGAAGCCCATTCACCTTTGCTTCTTTTGACAAGACCCCCCTTCCCCTCTTCCAGGCTCTGGCAGCTGACATTTCTGTTCTTTGCTTCTGTGAGTGTCACTATTTCAGGTTCCACGTATAAACGAGATCACGCGGCATTTGTCTTTCTGTGTCTGGCTTATTTCACTTAGCATGAGGTCCTCAAAGTTCATCCGTGTTGTCACAAAAGGCAGAATTTCCACCTTTTGAAAGGCTGTGTAATACTTCCTTCAGTGTTTATCCACCACATTTTCTTCATCTGTTCCTCTGTCAGCAGACATTCCGGCTGCTTCCTTTCTTAAATAATGCTGCGATGAGCATGGCGGCGCAGGTGTCTTTCTGAGATCCTGATTTCAGTTCCTTTGGATTTATAAGTACCAAGAAATAGGACTGCTGAGTCATAAGTTAGTTCTATCTTTAATTTTTTGAGGAACTCCCATAATGGCTGTACCAATTTATGTTCCCACTAACAGTGTACAAGTGTTTGCTTTCCCTCAATTCCTAGCCAAAACATTATTATTTTAGTAAAAGCAGTTCTAACGAAAGTGAGGTCATATCTCATTGTGGTTTTGGTTTGAATTTCCCTGATGACTAATGAGGGCTTCCCTGGTAGCTCAGTTTGTAAAGAATCTGCCTGCAATGCAGGAGACCCCGGGCGGCTGATGATGTTGAGAATCTTTTCATGTACCTGTTGGCCATTCACAGTGTCTGCTTTTGGAAATGTCTCTAAAGCTCCTTTGCCCATTTTTAACTGAGTTATTATTATTGTTTTCTGCTGTGGACTTGAATGACTCCCTTACGTATCGTAGGCCTTAGCCCCTTGTCAGATAAACATCCTGCAAATGAACGCCTGCTGTTCAGGGCTGCCGCCTCGTTTTCCCACTTGTCCGTGTTTCCCTCACTGTGCAGGATACAGCTCCCGTTTCTAACTTTAGGTCTGTGTCCATCTCAAGCGTGTGCTTGCGTGTGGTGTGAGGCAGGGGTTGAGGTTCGTTTCTTTGCACTGTACCCAGGTGTTCAGCACCATTTTTGGAAAACGCTTCCCCTCGCCTTCTGAATTACCTTGGCATCTCGGCAAAATCCAGGAAGGGCATAAGCCTGCAGCTGTTTCCACTCCTGTGTCGTTCTGCTGATCTATTTTTACTGCACTCTGCATAACATCACGTGGCCCCCTCCCCCTCTGCGAGGTCATAATGCCAGTGTCCTGTGTGTTCAGGTTCAGGAACCTGCATGTGGGTTCCAGCCCCACTAGCTTTCCCGCGTGGACGAGCAGGCACCCCGGTGCAGCGCCATCTCTGTGACAAATCACAGCGGTTTCTGCGCTTCCCTGTTTCCTGGGGACGGTTTTCTAACCTGGCGCCTAAGCCGTACCGTTTTGTTAGAATACTTTATCAGTTTTTCAGTTTCTAGGCCAGCTGTGTTGACGGATACCTTACAAACCATTTTTACTGTACAGCTCACTGCGCTTTAGCAAACGTGTGCAGTTGTGGAGCCGCGTCACCATCGAGACGGAGAGCAGTCCCTGGAGAGGCGCTCTGTGCCCTTTACAGCCAGTGTCCGCCTTCCTCCGCCCCAACCCACCCCCGGGTCTGGAGGACCACCGATAGGTTTCTATCACTGTGGTTTGCCTTTTCTAGAATTTACCTCTATTTATCTTTCTATGATTTCTGATGAGCATTTCAGTTGTTTTAGCATTTGAATACAGTGAATAAAGCTGCTCTAGAAATTCACGAGCAAGTTTCTGGGTAAATAAGAGTGCAATGGCTGGTTTGTGTGGTAGGTGCAGGTTTAACTCCGTAAGAAACGGCCGGGCTGTCCTCCAGAGTGACCGCACCACTGTGCATCCCCACCAGCTGCCTGCTTGGCAGCACTCACTACTTCGGTCCTTCAGTCTGAGCCATTCCAGCAGGGCTCTGTTGGTGTCTCATTGTGCTTTATCCCTTTTGTAAATTAAGACGTAATTTACATACAGTGAAACCCACCTTCTTCTGTAGCGCTCCCTAACTTTCACCGCACACATCCAGCTGCCCAGTCACCATTGTGATCAAGCCGCGGCATGACGGACACCGTCGCCTCCAGAGCTCCTCGTGTGCCTTCGGATCCAGCCCTTTTCCTCACTGCCGGCCCATGGCGACCATGCACCTGTTCTCTGCCCCAAGAGGGTCCTGTCAGGGGAGCCACGTCGTTTGTCTCCTCCTGAGTCTGCCTCTTCCCCGTTCACGCTGCTGAGCATCACCATGTTTCGCGAATCTCGGTACCGCCTTCGTCTTCCCTGCTGAGTGATGCGCTACTGTGTGCGTGGACCGCAGCACCTTTGCAGACACAGTTTGGTGGATGTTTGGACTGTTTCCAGCCTTTGGCAATCACAGATAAAGCTCCTAAAGACTTTCCCTTTCAGGCTTTTGTGTAATGTGTTTTTATTTCTCTCAGATAAACACCCAGGAGTGCAGCTACTGTGTCATATGATGTGTTGTTCACATGACGAGAAACTGCTAAACTCTTTCTAAAGCGGTGCCCCACTGGAAACATCCACCGGCATTGTATGGGAGTTCCAGTTGCTCTTCAGCAATACCTGGTTGTGAGTTTAAAAAATTCAACCCTTCCCATAGGTATATGTGTAGTATCTATTAGCAGCCATGGCTTATGGTGGGTGGCTACATTTGTAGGTGTGCCCACTGAAATGCAGACGCAGTGTCTCAGGGACCTCAGTCACCAGGGGCTCCAAAAGACAGTGGTGAGGGAATGTGCCTGGGGGACGTGCCAGGCCATCAGCTGGTATAGAAGCGGGCCGGGGTTACATCCTTGCTGACCCATGACAGCAGTGAACTCCCTGGCAGGCTGGCCAAGAGCCTGGAAGTGTGGGCACAGCACCCGGCCTAGAGGAACGTGGTTGGATGACGGGGTCGGTGCGGATGTGGCAGGTTCACGTCCACCGGGGAACACCTGTCGTGGAGGAGGGGCTGGGGGACGAGGAGGGCGGGCAATGGAGGCCCCCGTGGTGCCAGCACGGCGCATGTGTGAGCTGAGCGGCCACAGGGAACCCCACCTGGACGAGGACTCGTTAAGGTCGACTCTGCTCCTGTCGTTCTCGGATTCGCAGCCTGCGCGCACGACCGCGTGCGGAGACACCCGCGAGCGTCCTTCCCCAGGAGACCAGCCAGACACCTCCCTGCTGACAAGCTGACCGTTTTCTCCAGAACCGGCACTCTCTCCGCATCTGAGTTTGCTTGCCTGCCTGAGGCACCCAGGCAGCACCACTCTCTGAGGGTCGGGTCCACTGGCATGGGTGCCACAGGGCACAGCCCCAGGCCAGGAGACCCCACCCCCAGCAAAGGAAGAAGGGGTGGAGCTCGCGCCGCCTTCTGACAGGCCTGTGGGGCGCCTCCGGGAGCTGACCACGTGTTGGGCCGCCTGCGGTGTGCGAGCAGCTGACAGCGGCGAGATCGCAAGGGTGGGCGTCGCCTCCCGTCCACATTCTCGGTGCTGAGAACGGCGCTCCCCTACCTCGCCCCCAGCAGACAAGCAAACAGATCTCCTACCGATCTCCAACCCCATCCAGCTCAGAGAGCCGCGGTCTCAGAGGTGCCTTTGCTCCGTGACTCAGTGCTGTGTCCTTTCTCTGGCATGGTGCCACCCCTGGTGACCCCCGTCTTACGTGGGCACAGCAGCACCACTCAGGTGGGCTGGACACACTGCCCCAAGGTGGCCCAGCGGCAGCACGTGCATTCAAAATGACCTGCCCCCCAAACCGGCCATAGACACAGTGGTCCCGAGACCGGGGGTGTGGTGTGCCTCCCCCAAGACCACTGCTCAGGAGACCCCAGCGTCCACCATCAACCTTCTCTGGGACTTTGCTTTTCCTCCTCTCGGTGGACATCTTGCTGGGTGATTCACAGAGAGATCAGATCTTTTCTGGCAAGAGCAGAGTCACCTTCCCAACACAAGAGAAGAGAACAGGCCCGTCCCCTGTCCCCCGCTGTCTTGCCTTCCCTGCCTGCTCGGCCTCATTAGGTCAGAAGAAGCTGCCCTCCTCCTGTCCGAAGCGAGACTGCAGGCAAAGAACCTGGGTGTAAAGAAACCGGAATGCTGCCCGGAGCCACAGCCACTCTGGCTGCACCGGGCAGTTTCTCCTGTTGCTGGGCACGCGCTCTAGAGGACACCAGGTCAGTAGTGGGGGCGCTCAGGGTTCCCTCGCTGTAGTGCTTGGGCTTAGTTGCCCTGCCACCTATGGGATCTTAGTCCCCCAACCAGGGATTGAAGCCACGTTCCCCGCATCAGAAGGTGGATTCTCAGCCACTGGACCACCAAGGAAGTCCCTGAGCTACTTTAAAAAACATCAGCAAAAGGGAGCAATCCCCCAGCCCCGCCCTCAATACAGCAGGTGCCAGAGGTGTGCAGAGCCTTCCCGTCTTTCTTCCAGGAAGCAGGAGAGGACACCTCTCCCCCACCTGACCCCCCATGGAAGATGTCCTCCGTCTGCTGGAAGGAGCGTGAGGACGTTGCTGTCACGGGCAGAGAGTGGAGGAGAGAAGTCTGCATACACAGACTTGGTTCAGCAACATTCTCATCTTCCATCGCCTCCCCACGTCTGTGGTTCCTTCTGCACAATCGCCCCTCTTCATTCAACCCAACAGAAAAGCATTTAGGTTTTGCCGCTTCTCTGGGTCTTAATTTCCTCAGGAGGGCACCCTGGGTCACATCAAACCCATGGGAAATAAGTGTGAACGCTTCCCTCCCGTGTACCTGCCCTGTGTCCATTTAGTTCCCAGGACCAGCTCTCAGGACCTATGCTAGGACGTTTCCGAGCATAGAATGGCAGGAGTCCATTCCAGCTTGGCAGCCCTTGTGAATATTCAGAGCCCATCAGACTGGTTTCAGGGCTCCCCAGTTGACTCTGCTGGTAAAGAACCCACCTGCCAATGTAGGAGATGTAAGAGATGCGGGTCCGATCCCTGGATCGGGAAGATACCCTGGAGGAGGGCATGACACCCTCTCCAGTATTCTTGCCTGGAGAATCCCGTGGACAGAGGAGCCTGGCGGGCTATGGTCCACCGGGTCGCAAAGAGTCAGACAGGATTAAGCAATTTAGCCCGCAGACTGGTGTCAAAGTTGTTGTTACGGAAGACGGCCACGGGGTGGCAGCATTGCTTCAGGCGCAACGCTGGTTACTCAGGCGACCAGGGCCTCGGCGGGGAGGGGGGGAGGGGGGGCGGAGGGGGAGGGGGGGAGGGGGGGCGGAGCGGGAGGGGGGCGGGGGAAATCCGGTTCCTTGCTTGTCAGTTCCAGCGGAATGTGCCAGAAGAAAACCCCAAGGCTTGTGTCTCAAGACTTCTTCCCCCTGCTTCTTTATCCCCCAGCGCATCCCACTCCCTGCAACAGCACTGTGGGGTCGGCGCTGGCATCACAGGTGGGGAGACCCTAACTGAGGAGGCTGGAGGTGGGACGCCCATGCCCAGGAGACCGGGAGCCCAGGGAGCTCTCAGAGCTCCTCCCCGAGGCCCCAGCCCCGTGTGGGTGCAGCGGCTTCGCTTCACCGCAGGAGGGCCCGCCGCCATCTGGACACTGGGCTCAAGAATGGGAGCGGGCCCTCCAGGGCCATCAGAGGCACTGGTGGGCGGGCACACCCTCCCAGCGCCCCCAGCCTCAGCAACCAAGCTCGCTCAAGCTCCGGGGCTGTGACCCCAGCCCAGGCCACCAAGGCCTGTGGGGACAGAGTCAGCGTTCTGGTCTTCTTTTTTCAGTGTATTTGGAATTGGAGTCTATAGGTGATTTACAACGTCCTGGTTTTTTTTTTTTTTCTTTTTGATCTACAGCAACTTGATTTGTTTAGATGTATATATGTCTTTTTTCAGGTTCTTTTCCCGTATAGATTATTACAGTGTTGAGTGGTGTTCCTTGTTCTATACAGCAGATCCTTATTTGATAAATTGCAGTGTGCATATAGGAGAAGGCAATGGCACCCACTCCAGTACTCTTGCCTGGAAAATCCCACGGGTGGAGGAGCCTGGTAGGCTGCCGTCCATGGGGTCGCAAAGAGTCGGACACGACTGAAGCGACTTAGCAGCAGTAGCAGCAGTGTGCATATGTTAATCTGAACCAGCTAATTTCTCCTGGCTTCCCACCTTTCTTTTGTGGTAGCCATAAGTTTCTTTAAGAATTCTAAGTCTATGAGGCTCTTTTTCGTTTGTAAAGTTCATTCATATCCATGTTTAGACTCCACCTTGGGCTCCAAAATCACTGCAGATGGTGACCGCAGCCATGAAATGAAGACGCTTGCTCCTTGGAAAAAGGGGACGACAGAGGATGAGATGGTTGGATGGCATCACCGACTCGATGGACGTGAGTTTGAGTAGGCTCTGGGAGTTGGTGATGGACAGGGAGGCCTGGAGTGCTGTGGTTCATGGGGTTGCAGAGAGTCGGACACGACTGAGCGACTGAACCTAACTGAGACTCCACCGAGAAGTGATATCATGCGATATTTGTCTTTCTCTGTTTCACTTACTTCACTTAGCATGATCATCTCTAGTCTCTCCCCTGTGGCTAGAAATGGCATTGTCTCCTCCTTTTCGATGGCTGAGTGATGCTGCACTATGTGTATGTACCCCATGTACTTTATCCACTCATCTGTCCTTCTGCACAGTTGGGGGATGGGATAAATTAAGAGTTTGGTATTAAAACATACACACTCAGTTCAGTTCAGTTCAGTTCAGTCGTTCAATCGTGTCCAGCTCTTTGCGACTCCATGAATCGCAGCATGCCAGGCCTCCCTGTCCATCACCAACTCCCGGAGTTCACTCAGACTCATGTCCATCATGTTGGTGATGCCATCCAGCCATCTCATCCTCTGTCGTCCCCTTCTCCTCCTGCCCCCAATCCCTCCCAGCGCCTTTTTCAGGCGTTGGGGTGCCCCAAGCTGGGTCAGGAGGACCCAGACAGCCAGCCGTGTGGGTTCCATCTGAGATACGCTATGGCGCCGATGAGACACCAGCCAGGTTCTGGCTCAGCAGGACACGGAGCGGCACCGCTCAGAGGCCGGGCCTCACGTGAGTGCGGCCACAGGCGAGCGCCCTCGGCCCAGTGGTGGGTGTCCTTCCATCCTCACAACAACCAGGGGACTGCTCATGGCACCCCACCAACAGGCAAAGAAGCAGAGACACAGGAAGGTCACCGAGCAAGTGGGTGACTGACTGGGATTAATCCGGGCTGCCCGGCTTCAGAGGCTGCTCCCCTAACAACAGGATGTGGGGCACGGGTGGCCCCCAGGTAACGGCCCAGCAGGTGCAGGGCTGGGTCTGAAGGCCGGAACAAGTCTCACTGTCGGCTGGCAAAGCAGCCGTTCTCCTCCCGGGGAAACCTGCTTTCCCCCGGTCCCCCCGAATCGTCCACTCAGGGCCTGCAACCCAGGCCCCTCCACCAGCTGAAAACTGGGCCTTTCCAGGACAGACTCCTCAGGGCGAGACGCACGGACGTAAGAGCACGCACGGGGCCTCGGGCACAGGGTCCGGACCCATGCGGGTGGGGAGACCCCACAGCCCCAGACCCCGCGTCACGGTCCGGCCAGACGAGCGAGCGCCTCTGTCTCCGCGCCCCCAGCCAGGGCAGCCCTCCCTCCGGCCCACCGCGCCTTCCCCGCACGCCTTGGCTCGCGCTGAGGCCCCGGCTCTGGGCGCGTGATTCCGAGAAGGGGTCGGGGCCGCCCTCCCAACACCGCCCCCCGGCCCACCACTCGCTCTGCCCCAGGTCTCAGCGCCCCGCCAGCTGCAGGAATTGAACTGCTCGGACTGAAGGCCTAGAAAGCTGCGTCCCGCCTCCCCACCAAGCGCCCGCCCTGCAGCGCCGGGCATGGGCGCCGCTCCCCGGGGGACAGCGGGGCTGGGCGGGGGCGCCCTGAGGTGCCCGAGACGCGCCGAGCGGTGCTGGTCCTCTGGGCGTCCCCCACGAGCCTCTCCCTCTCCTCCCCTCTTCCCGCCCTGCTCCCCTCCCCCCTCCTCCTTCCCCTCCCCCCTCCCCTCCCCCTCCCCCTTCCTCCGCCCCTGCCCCTTCCTCCGCCTCTCCCCCTCCTCCCCTGCGGGTCCCCAGAGGAGCCGCCCTGGGTGGGGGGGCGGCCTGCTGAGAGTGAACAGAGCGGTCACTTCATTTCTGCTGGGTGGTTGAAAAAGACTGAAGTCGCTCCGTCGTGTCCGACTCTGCCACCCCATGGACTGTATCCTGCCAAGCTCCTCTGTCCGTGGGATGTTCCAAGCAAGACTACTGGAGTGGGTTTCCCCTTCCTGCTCCGTAGTTAGGGACAAGCAGTTTTTCCCTCTAAACGTGACACACAGTCGCGCCTCTGGCCTTACATCTCTTACCCACAGTCCAGAGTGGTGGCGAGCAGTGGGCATAACATCCAAGCCAGCTCTGCAATGACGGAAGCGACGTTATGTCCACCTGGGGCCCTTCCTGTGGCGGGGCCCCTGTGCCTCACAGTTCCACTCCGAGTCAGGATCTGCAGGTAAACTCCCTTTACACGCGGAGCTGAGGCTCACAGAGGCTGGGTAACTCATCAAGGCCGGGCCAGGCATGACCTTGGCTGCTTTGATTATGAATTTAAATTATTTGCACAGTACACGTTTTACCAAATTGGATGTCTTATAAAGATCAAGGGAGAAGGCAGTGGCAACCCACTCCAGTACTCTTGCCTGGAAAATCCCATGGATGGAGGAGCCTGGTAGGCTGCAGTCCATGGGGTCGCTAAGAGTCGGACACGACTGAGCGACTTCACTTTCACTTTTCACTTTCATGCATTGGAGAAGGAAATGGCAACCCACTCCAGTGCTCTTGCCTGGAGAATCCCAGGGATGGCGGAGCCTGGTGGCTGCCGTCTATGGGGTCACACAGAGTCAGACACGACTGAAGCGACTTAGCAGCAGCAGCAGCATAGAGACCAAGAAAAGCATATTTTAAAGAAATTGCTTCCATATTTTAGCCAACAAATATTTGAATGATTTCTGATTCTATGAAGCAGAGTGTGAGCGCTCAGTCCTGACAGGGGAGAACGTGTGGACCAGTATTCAGGTCTGTCTGCTGCCAACTTCCGAAGCTCCCGGGCACTCAGCTGGGGTGGGGCTGGCCAGCGCGGGGTCTCCACTCTGCCTACTCATGTTAGCAGCAGCCTCGCCCCTCGGCTGTGGGGCTGCTTTCCTCATCTCTCTTGTCCATGCTGGGCCTGGTCATCTGTGTGGCCAGTGTCCCTCCCCGTACGGCGAGTGGCCGGAGGAGGAGAGTGTTCTCGGGCAGCGAGTCTGGGGCGGGATTTGACCATTCGAATATCAGCTACTGACGGGGAGGGAAAATACCGCCACAGCGGCACATTAGAGCTCTGTTATCTCGGCTAGTTGCCAAGGCGCTGGATCAACCAGAACAAGGAAACTAGAAACGGAACAACTTCGCTCTAGAAAGGCTGAGGTCCTGCCTCGCTCATGTGGTCTCAGTGTGAGCACCAGGCTGCCATGCTGAGTGTTGACGCCACGAGGCTCATTCATTCAAGTCCCTCCTTCCATGAACCCAACCTGCACGCATGGAGCACAGAGCATCTGCAGGTGCTGCCTGTTGTCAGGGTCACAACTGGGAACACAACAGGGGAGGTGTCCCAGGTCTTCCTAGACCAGGGAGAGAGAATCTAGACAGACACTGAACTAGTGGACAGACAGACACTACTATGCAGACACGTGCACACACCCAGGTACACACTCACATGCACACACACACCCCCAGGTACATGCTCACATTTGCACACACACCCAGGTATACACACAGACATAAACACACCCCTGTGTACACACTCACATGCACATGCACACCCAGGTACATGCTCACATGCACACACACACACACACACACACACCCAGGTACACGCTCACATGCACACACACACACACACACACACACCCAGGTACACGCTCACATGCACACACACACACACAGGTACACGCTCACATGCATACACACCCCCAGGTACAAGCTCACATGCACACACACACACAGGTACACGCTCACATGCATACACATCCCCAAGTACACGCTCAGACGCACACACCCCCCCCCAGGTACACGGTCACATGCGCACACACACCCAGGTATACACACAGACATAAACACACCCCCGGGTACACACTCATGCACACACACACACACACACACACCCAGGTGCACAGGCATGTGTACATAGTCAGAGGTCTGTTGGGGGCCAGAGTGAGGCACTCCACCCGTGGCAAAGGTCACGAGGAAGGAGGCTCGACATACGCAAAGGCGGGATCAAGCCTCAGGAGTCCCCCTGGAAATCCTCGAGCATCTACCCCCATAACCAGAGCCTGCCTACTTTACTACTTTGTGCTCTCACCTACACCTCTGACCTTACCGGGGGCTGTCCCCCACCACCTCTTTCGGAGAAGGAGTTAACTTCGAGCTCCAGTTAATAAAAACTCCTGGGCGTGACAGGAGTGTTTCAACCTACAAACTCCTCTGAAGGTTCTCTAGCCTGCCTGACAGGCTTGTCCGGCCACATGTGATTGCTCACAGCCTCCCAACCGTGAGAGGCACGAAATGCTTTAAACCTTCTAAAAACAGGTTCCTTAGAAAAGTTAGAAAACTATTAGTATAAGTATAATGGGCTGATTAGAAATTGTATTGGTGAAGAGTTTTTCATTTGTTGAGCCAATGTTTGTTGCTAAGTCTCCATATCCCCTGCCCTTACACACATTAATGAATATATAGAAGAAATAAGTATTAACCTTTGATATTAATCACGTTAGACCTTAGGCTAAGTAAATTCTTTCCTTAACTAAAACCCACTACACCCTCACCCTATAGGAATGTAACTTTATTTGGGTGGCATCTGTTTTAAGAATAATCACCCCTGGAGAAATAAGTGTCCTGGTTGACTGACCGCTGTCACAAGGAGAGGGTCATAAACTGTCAGCAGGCCCCCTGGCCAGAAGATGATGTAACACCCCTAAGACCTCTGTATACATTTGTATGAAGCACCTGACTTTGATAAAAGTCAGGACTGCTGACCCCGCGTGACTTTTGCATAACATCTCAGAGTATAAAAGTAGACCATGGAAAATAAAGAATGGGGATCAGTTTCTCGAAATACTGGTCTCCCCATGTCGCTCTCTCTCTCACTCTGGCTGAGTCTCCATCTGGAGCGCGGAACCCGCCATGCTTACTAATTATGCCTGGGCTTCTAAGATCCGACCGGGGAGGCCTCAGTGTCTCCTCTCCTTCGGGAGAACGGAAGGATGCCTGCGGCCTACATAAGTGGTGCAAACTTCTTGTCTTGAAGTTTTATTGGTCTCCCGCGTAAACCAAGCTACTCAGCCTCTTTTCTCCACTGAATTTTCCTACTGAGCTATCCTTATTCTATTGCTCTTTATATCTTTAATTAATATCTAATTGAAGCAATTGTATCCTGACCCTCGCTGACGCCGTCCCTGCTTCGAATACCCTGGATCAGCCGGGGCTGGACCCCGGCAGGTGGCGCCCGAGACAGGGACTTCGAAGGTAGGTTCCCCAGAACAATTTGGGTCATCAGCCCTGTTGTTCCCCCTCAGAGCAATTAGGGTCATCAGCCCTATTGCCCCCCTCCTCGGAACAATCTGGGTCATCAGCCCTGTTGTTCCCCCTCGGAACAGTTTGGGTCATCAGCCTACTGCTCCTCCCTCGGAACGATTAGGGTCATCAGCCCTATTGTTCCCCCAGTGTTCGGGATGGCTAGGACCCCACTCAGGGTGCCGCGGACCCCCCTGTAGGATAGACAGGGTGAGTAGGAGTGGGAAGTGTTGTGTTAAAGAGTTAGAGTTAGAGAGAAAAAACGGTTTCTGAAGTTAAAAGGCCAAAGAAAAGCCTGATCTTTTGAAAGCTAAAAGCTTTATCTTCTATTATACTTAACTTTCTGACATGGCTAACACTGAAACTATGGACGGCAACTCTTTACACAAGTCATCTTGAAACTGTTAAAGAGGCTACTGTTAATTTAGATACTTGGGTGAAGGTGAAAAAAAAAAAAAACAACTAAAAGCTTATCCTATAAATATGATTAAAAATGTTCTGGACCCTCGTCATGAGGCTGTGGGACAGCCTATGGGAAAGGCTATAGCGGTGGATGGTAGTGGGTCTCCACCTTCTGCGCAGATCATGTTTTCTGCCATTGACGAGGAAAAGGAGGGAGACTGTGCTCTACCTCCCGAGGAGAGAGAGGGCTTACAGGATGCTGCAGCCGGGCGCCCTGGCGAGCCCCCTCTCCCTCTACACAAACCTTTAAAAATTTATCCAACAATTTCTGATTTAAGGCGACTACTCCACCTCCGCTTGCACCTCCCAGGGCCTAAGAATTCCCCAGTTTACATCCAAAGCCTCCCAGAGCATTGCCTAAGGCTGAAAAAGATAAAAAGTTTTCTTTTAAACAAAGGAGCTTTTAAAGAATACACAATATACAGAGCCTGCTCCTTGCAGAAAACCCCCTCAGGGGGGCCTCACCCAAGCAAAAAAAAAAAAAAAAAGAGAGAGAGAGAGAGAAAAAGAAAAAAGGAAAAAAGTGAAAAAGAAAAACGGAAAGAAAATAGAGAAAGATCTAAAGATAGAAAAAGAACTAAAGAGTGAAAAGGAGAGAAGAACGGAGGAGGAAGGAATCAGGGAACGCAGCAAGATAGAAAAAGGAAGAAAGGAAGTTAAAAAAAGAGATACACATGTATACCTGTGGTGGATTCATTTTGATATTTGGCAAATCTAATACAGTTATGTAAAGTTTAAAAATAAAATAAAATTAAAAAAAAAGAGATACAGAGAGAAAGAGAGGGAGGAGGAAAAAAAAGAGAGAAAGAGGGTAAAGGGAAAGAAACAAGGAAAGAGAAGGTATCGAAAAAGGAAGGGAGAGAGAAAAGTGAGAAAGTCAGGAAGAGAAGGAGAGAGAGAGACAGTAAGAAGGAAGAAGGGAGAATGAAAGAGGGAAACAAGAAAGAAATGATAGAAAGTGAAAGAGAAGAGAAGAGAAAGGAAAGAAAACTTGAGAAAGATTTAAAGAGAAGAAGGAAGAAAAAATCAGCAGAGGAGAGAGGAGAGGACTTACAGGACACTGTGGCCGGATGGCCTGGCGAGCTCCCTCCCCCTCTGCGCAAACCTTTGGAGGAAAAACTTATCCACCACTTTCTGATTTGGGGCGATAGCCGCCGCCTCCATTTGCGCCTTCGAGGGCCCAAAAGTTCCCCACTTTGCCCCCAAAGCCTCTCAAAGTGTTGCCTAAGCCTGAAAAAGATAAAAAGTTTTTTAAACAGTGGAGCTTTTAAAACAGACTGCATGCACAATATGCAGAGCGTGCTCCTTGGAGAAAACCCCCTCAGGGGGGTCTCACCCAGGCTAAGAGAAAAACGGTAAGGGGATTTAGCAACAATATTAACCCCTGACGAGCCGGTTACTCCAATTCCAATGGGAGTGGCTGGCCCCCTACCTGAGGGCATTGTAGGATTTGTGCTGGGGCGTAGCTCGATTTCTTAAAAAAAAAAAAAAAAAAAGAGAGAAAAGAAAAATTTCGGTGGTGCACGGTGTAGTAGATTCTGATTATATTGAGAAATTAAAGTTTTGACCTCACCGCCTACTAAAATTGTACAAATTAATAAAGGTCAAAGAGTAACACAGCTTTTGCTTTTACCTTAGTATCAGACAGGAAAAAACTTGACTTCTCAGGCTAGGAGCCACAGAGCATTTGGATTTAGTGATCTAGCCTTTTGGGTGCAGGAAATTACAGCTCCAAGGCCTTTAAAAGATCTTTTAATTCAAGAAAATAAAATGTCAGGGCTATTAGACACAGGAACAGACGTCTCTTAACACTGCTGGGAAAGACTGGCCCAGTTCCTGGCCCACGCATACTACTGAAAATGAGTTGGTGAGATTAGAGAAAGTGGTATGCGGGGTGGGAATGCTGTAGAGAAAAAGGTGAGGGAAAGTTTAAAACCTTGAAGAATAGTGAGTTCTCCATTGCTGGAGGTATTCAAGCAAAGATTAGATGGTTGCTTGTCATCTAAAAAGCTATAGACCAGATTTAGGTTACAAAACAATAACTGGAGAAGCTTATAAAGATGTTGTGCAACACCTCTTTACTTGCTTCTTATATTTAGGTTTGCCAAAAGTTTTGAAAATTGATAATGCCCCTTTGAAGCTGCGGAGAGATTGTTTACTAACTTTAAATGATTTCCAAAAATTATTAGGGGACATTAATTGGATACGCCCACATTTAAAACTGACTACTGCAGATTGAAAGCCTTTTTTGATTGCTTAAAAAGCGATCCTAATTCCAGTTCTAAGCGAAAGTTGACTAATGAGACAGAGTCAGCTCTTGTTAAAGTAGATGAGACTTTAAACGATCAGTTAATTAGGATTAATATTACCAAAAGATGAGATTAAATTATTCTTGCCACAAAACATACACCTACAAGGTGCTTGTGACAAAGAGGCCCGTTGGTTCCATCTACCAGTGACCCCAAGAAAAGTAGTTTTATCTTATCCCAGCTCAGTGGCAGAATTAATTATAAAAGGAGGAAAAAAGAAGTGTGGAACTTTTTTAAAAAAGGTAGTAAATATAAGAATTTAATTCAATAAGGATCGACTACAAGTCTTTTACAAAACAGTGATGATTGGCAAGTTGCCCTGATAGATTTCAGGGGTCAAATTTTGTTTCATTTGCCCTCAAGCCCCCATAGTAGTTAAAAGTTCAAAAATGTTAGATTGGCAGTTTGAAGATACCTGTGGAACTTTCCAACCCTATGTAGTTCCTACACTCCCCTTTACCCTATGGGGGAGGGACGTGCTATCTCAAATAGGAGATACTCAGAGAAGGGTTTTCTCAATTTCTTAGTTATCAACAGATGGTACAATTAACAATACTATATAATTAAATACGTATTGCAGTAATATAATGTGTGTGTGGCTGATATTAATTGGTTGGATTGATGTGCTGTGAGGATAGATGCTCTATATACTGTATAATTACACATGTGTGACATGCATTATTGCAGCACTTTGGTCTGTGTTGGTTGGTATTAGCTGTGTGCGTGTTGTATTGCTGTAATATATTAACATATTAATTATAAAGATTAATTCAAGTATATTGATTTATTATATTATATGTCAATAAGTTTATACTTGTCATATATAAATACATATATAAATACATTTTGCATTTAGGTGTATCTGTATACCAAAATGAGATAAGGAGGTTATACATTTATTATTTAAATTTATACAGAGACCTAAACTAAACATTAGACCTAAATTAACATATCCCTAAATTTATGTTGTTAAAATGTAAATTTTAAAAATTTAAAAAATTAAATTGACAACTGCTTGACAATTCCTTTACCATAAAACCCCCATAGGTGTAATTGGGGTAGCCAGACAAAAAATTGGTTTTATGGCAAAACGGCCCCCTAGAATGGGTCCATCTCCCCGCCCAAGCTAAAAAAGTAGCGGCTTCTTATCCAGGATCGATAGCTACTTTGATATTAAAGGAAAAAAGCAGAGCATTAAGTTATTTGGTAAAGAGCCATCAGAAATTGTAATTCCATATAATAAAGAACAACTTGATGCTCTTCTAATGATTGATGAAAATTGGCAGATTGCTATAGGAAACTATTTTGGTCAAATTTTTGCATCATTTACCCTCCAATGTTTTGTTAAATTTTATATCTAGACACCCAGTTATTTTCCCTGTTAATACAAACAGTTCCCTATTCCAGATGCCAAAAATTTTGTATACAATTTCAATTAAAACATAACACGGGCATCCCTTATTATCCTTATTGACAAGCTATAGTAGATAGAGCACACCAAACATTAAAAATACAAATTCAAAAAATTAAAGGAAGGGGAATTTAAGTATAGTTCCCCCCATCAGATCTTACAACATGCTCTCTGTAATAAATAACCTAAATGCTGATTCATCTGAAACAACAAGATACAAAGCCGTTGGTAAAATGGAAGGACCTCCTCTCCGGACAATGGAAGGGTCCTGACCCATTATTAACTAGCGGTCGAGGATGTGCTTGTATTTTTCCACAGGACGCAGATTCACCAATTTGGGTTCCAGACAGGCCAGGTTTGCGGCGTGCACTTGCTCCCCCAGCCCACCAGGCAGCTCTCACCTCCGTGCCTCCAGCCTCGCCCCGCACCCTCCTCGCTGCACCCCGCGACCTAGAGCAAAGAAGTTTGTGCAGCGAGTGAGGGCCAGAGAGGAGAGCGCACCCGCAAAGTGCCGTCCAGACCAGCGCGGCGCCCGCCAGCAGGGGAGACAAGATAAACATCAAGATCCCGGCGAGACTGACAGGGCTGCTGCAGCGTGAACTCCAACCAGAAAATAATTCTACTTATTCTGTTTTAGCTTGTCTACTCTCGCCTTATGTTTTCCTTTTTACTAATGACTCCAACAAACTTAATGTACGCATGAATTATTCAGGTGGACTTAACGTGGTAACTTGTGAACAATGTATGCTTTCATCTTGTTTAAACCTTCAATGTAATGTTTGCTCCTTTGTGGTGTTCCAACGCCCATCCTATCTTATGGTGCCTATATGATAGCTATGGTCTTGCTGTGTTACAACAACTGCAGGATTTAATGCGATCGTGACGGTTTGTGGGCTTACCTATTTTAGAAATATCAGTTTAATAACTGCAATTACTTCTGTTACTGCGGCAGCAATATCATTGACTCAACAAATGCATACTGCCCAATATGTTGATACCATGTCTAAAAATATTTCTTTAACTCTAGCAACTCAGGAAGCTATAGATAGGAAATTAGAGATGAGAGTAGACGCCTTAGAAGAAGCAATTATGTATATTGGGACTGAGTTACAGGCTTTAAAGGTGAAGATGGCTTTGACATGCCATGCTGATTACAGGTGGATATGCGTGACATCTTTGAAGGTAAACGAGACAGATTATGAATGGGAAAAGATTAAAAATCATATCTCAGGTGTTTGGAATAGTTCTGATATTGGCCTGGACTTAGGGAAACTTCATAATCAAATACAGACCTTGGAACACTCTCGACTTGATTTTACCGCCGCTGGAGCAGCTAATGACTTTTTTCATACCTTCTCTAACTTTATTTCTGGAAAAAATATTCTGTCTAATATCCCTAGTTATGCTGTCGTTAGTGCTCTAATCCTACTTCTCATAATCATTCTTCCTTGTATTGTCAGGATTCTTCGGCAGAGCATTCGGAAGCTCGACTGAGCTGCATCTGACTGTTGTAAGAAATAAAAAAGGGGGAGATGTTGGGGGCCAGAGTGAGGCACTCCACCCGTGGCAAAGGTCATGAGGAAGACGGCTCGACATACACAAAGGCGGGATCAAGCCTCAGGAGTCCCCCTGGAAATCCTCGAGCATCTACCCCCATAACCAGAGTCTGCCTACTTTACTACTTTGTGCTCTCACCTACACCTCTGACCTTACCGGGGGCTGTCCCCCACCACCTCTTTCGGAGAAGGAGTTAACTTCGAGCTCCAGTTAATAAAAACTCCTGGGTGTGACAGGAGTGTTTCAACCTACAAACTCCTCTGAAGGTTCTCTAGCCTGCCTGACAGGCTTGTCCGGCCACATGTGATTGCTCACAGCCTCCCAACCGTGAGAGGCATGAGATGCTTTAAACCTTCTAAAAACAGGTTCCTTAGAAAAGTTAGAAAACCATTAGCATAAGTATAATGGGCTGATTAGAAATTGTATTGGTGAAGAGTTTTTCATTTGTTGAGCCAATGTTTGTTGCTAAGTCTCCATATCCCCTGCCCTTACACACATTAATGAATATATAGAAGAAACAAGTATTAACCTTTGATATTAATCACGTTAGACCTTAGGCTAAGTAAATTCTTTCCTTAACTAAAACCCACTACACCCTCACCCTATAGGAATGTAACTTTATTTGGGTGGCATCTGTTTTAAGAATAATCACCCCTGGAGAAATAAGTGTCCTGGTTGACTGACCGCTGTCACAAGGAGAGGGTCATAAATTGTCAGCAGGCCCCCTGGCCAGAAGATGATGTAACACCCCTAAGACCTCTGTATACATTTGTATGAAGCACCTGACTTTGATAAAAGTCAGGACTGCTGACCCCGCGTGACTTTTGCATAACATCTCAGTGTATAAAAGTAGACCATGGAAAATAAAGAATGGGGATCAGTTTCTCGAAATACTGGTCTCCCCATGTCGCTCTCTCTCTCACTCTGGCTGAGTCTCCATCTGGAGCGCGGAACCTGCCATGCTTACTAATTATGCCTGGGCTTCTAAGATCCGACCGGGGAGGCCTCAGTGTCTCCTCTCCTTTGGGAGAACGGAAGGATGCCTGCAGCTACGTAAGTGGTGCAAACTTCTTGTCTTGAAGTTTTATTGGTCTCCCACGTAAACCAAGCTACTCAGCCTCTTTTCTCCACTGAATTTTCCTACTAAGCTATCCTTATTCTATTGCTCTTTATATCTTTAATTAATATCTAATTGAAGCAATTGTATCCTGACCCTCGCTGACGCCGTCCCTGCTTCGAATACCCTGGATCAGCCGGGGCTGGACCCCGGCAGAGGTCTACCTGGCTGACAGAGGGGAGGGGGAGCTGGACTTGAAAGGGAGGCTGGTGTGTGAGGAGGACTAGGATGCAGTCTTCGTAACTAAGATGTGACTGTTTTAAGATGTAACTGCTGAACCATAGTGGCCGATCGGGGCCTTGATCAGAACCGCTGCCTGCAGGGCAGGGGCTCCCTGGGTGCAGTGGTAGCCCTTGTTGAGATGAAAGTGAGGCTCTCCTTTGGTGGGGAAGCCTCGCCTCCTGGGGGGGCGCCACTGGCGCGGAAGCTGCCTCCCCTGCCGCGCTGTCTTCTCCGCACCGGGTTCTCGCCGTTCATCTTGTCTCTCTGTCTCTCTCTCCATTTGCTGTAAGTGCTAAGAGATTCTGGATTTGTCTTTTTTGCTGAATTCCCATCTGAATCCCCAGCGTCAAAAGCATGGCTGGCATACAGGCTGGCATGTAGCATACAGCGTGGCTGGCATGCTCAGTAACCGTTTGTTGAATGAATGAATGACCGCTTATTCCCAGGGAGTTGAGGCTGGGTACTGGACAGGCCACCCATCCCCAGGGCCTGTCAAAAGGACAGAGAGTCTTGCCGCTGGGAAAGGGAACGGAAACTCGGGGGCCCTGGGGCAGGGCAGTTGGCTATTTGGCGCCCTGAGGAGTCTGTCCTGGAAAGGCCCAGTTTTCAGCTGGTGGAGGGGCCTGGGTTGCAGGCCCTGAGTGGACGATTCGGGGGAACCAGGGGGAAAGCAGGTTTCCCCGGGAGGAGAATAGCCGCTTTGCCAGCCGACAGTGAGACTTGTTCTGGCCTTCAGACCCAGCCCTGCACCTGCCGGGCCGTTACCTGGGATGGGGTGGGGGCCACCCGTGCCCCACATCCTGTTGTTAGGGGAGCAGCCTCTGAAGCCGGGCAGCCCGGATTAATCCCAGTCACCCACTTGCTCGGTGACCTTCCTGTGTCTCTGCTTCTTTGCCTGTCGGTGGGGTGCCATGAGCAGTCCCTGCGTTGTTGTGAGGATGGAAGGAGCTTGTTTGGATCTGCGAGCCTGGCAGTGTTTGCCAGCATCTCAAATACCGTGTTCCCCCGTCCTCCTCCTTCCAGGGTGCCCACCCTCCTTCCACCTCTGCCCCCGGCTTAGGCTCCCCCCTAGAGGCCCGGGGCACAGGGCGGGCCCCTCCCGCCCTCCCGCCCTCCCCGTCCTAGGCACACCTGGCACCTCTGCTCATGGGAAGAGGGACCTGGCGTGAGTCAGCCCGCCTGCCTGCCCTGCAGCCCCCAGCCGTGGAGGCACACCCCTCTTCCGAGACACTGGGGCTCACCCGGGCGTGGCCCCAGGCTTGTGCCTGGATCACTGTCACCCTCCCTGCGGGCCCAGGGGCGGGGCAGGCTAGGCCGGCTCGTGGGCCTGTCTGCGCGTCCCACCCTGGCCCATTCCAAGGCTGGTCCCCCGACGACCTCACTGTCAGACTCTCCCACATGCCTCTTATTCTGCAGCCCCAGCTCTGCTTCGTGGAGTCTCTCTCCCGTCTCCCCTCTCCTGCAGGCCTGCTCCTCCAGGAAGCCTTCCTGGACTGGGAAGGGATTCAGCATGGTGTGGCCCACACATGGAGGCAGGAGCATCCCCAAGGGGCTGGTGGGAACACAAACACTCAGGGTCACATTTAACCACAAGCATGTTACAGCCTGAGACCTAGTGAGCGAGGTCACTCTCGCGGTTCCAGCCTGACAAGATGGACATTCTGGGAAGCTGCGTCAGCTGGTTGGGCTGACTGGGGCAGGGGTTGGGGGGCGTCTCAGGTTCTGTGAACAGCGATGAGGGCTGCTCGGGCCCCACCCTGAATCTCCATTCGACAGAAGGCTGCCCACCAGCCTCTCCTATTTGCTGGAGGCTGGACATGCTGACCCCACCGCGAGGCTGCCCCGTGGGGCTGGGTCAGCTGAGGCCGAGGGTCCCCAGATCACGCCCATGGGTCACTGCTAAAGTGCTCCAGGGGGGCCTCTGTCTCGGACCCCAGAATCTCCCTTTACCTGGGCTCAGGTCGACTGAGTGTGGCCCAGACTGGCTTTCTGAAGGTCAACAAGGTGGGGGTGGGGCTCAGGTCACCCCAACCTTCTCTTCCTCTCTCTACTACCACACTCGTCCACATGTGGGCTCCTGAGTGAAGATCGCCGTTTAACCTCACGTAGCCCACATTTTCCGAAACTTAGATTCCCTTTGTCACTTAGCACCCATGAAGGTCTTGTGGGAATAACCTTGGGAAATGCTAATCTAATTCCATGCACACACACACACATGCATGACCACACACCACACACACATGTACACACATGGGCACACACATGCATACACGGGTATGCACACATGCACACCCACACATGTACACATATGCGTGTGCATGCGCACACATGTATGCACGCACACAGTGTATACACACATGCACGCCCCCACATGTGCACACGCACATGCGTGCACACACACACATGCACCAGTCACTGGGGCTTTCGTGTGGGGCTCTCTTGGGAGGGGTAAGCTGAGTCTGGGGGCTTCTCTGCAGCCCCTCTGGACAGAGGCCGTGGGGTGGGGCAGCCTCGCCCAGGGCTGGTGGGGTGGGTCATCCTCACCAGCTTTTGTTCTGAGTCTCAGGTGTGGTTGTTCTCCCCAGTCCACTGGCCCTGGAACGGGCAGCCCTGCTGGCCATAACGGGGTGTGTGTCCCACCGGAGGGCCAGAGGGCAGGGCATGCTGAGGCTGGAGCAGTTTCTGGGAACCCCGGCCTGGACTCTTGCTGACACGGGGGTTGGATGGAGTGGGGCTGACAGGGCCGGGCCTCCTGCAGAGGGCAGGGGTGGAGGCGGGAGGCTGTAGGGTCTGGGCACCCAGTGTGGGTGCCCCCAGGGAGCTGGCCAGGAGCTGGAATGGGTGAGGGCTGAGGTTCAGGTTCACAGGGTTCTGGGAGGGCAGGCCAGGAGTTGGCCTGACCATGGGCAAGTGCTGTCCACGTGCTGCTAAAGAGGGGGAGCAGCGGGGGTCTGGCCTCAGACCCTGTTCACCTTCTGTCACCTACTAGCCGTGTGACCTTGGACAAGTGACACAGCCTCTCTGAGCCAGAGTCTCCTCATCTGTGAACTGGGAGTGGTCATGCCCACCCTGTGGCATCGCTGTGAAGATTTAGGTGATTAACGTGTGGCCA
Organism: Bubalus kerabau; assembly: GCF_029407905.1. Taxonomy (NCBI): domain Eukaryota; kingdom Metazoa; phylum Chordata; class Mammalia; order Artiodactyla; family Bovidae; genus Bubalus; species Bubalus kerabau. The sequence goes on along the minus strand of NC_073628.1, from coordinate 134,808,853 downwards.
CGCCTCCATGTGTTCCCGTCCCACAGCCCAGCACTCCTCCAGGACAACGCCGGGCCCCAGAGTGCAGGGACGTGAGGCTGGAAGGTTCAGAATGACATACCCGGCCATGCTGGTGGCTCTGGGCTGGTCTGCCTGGGCCTCCCTGTCCTCACCTCTGAATTGGACGTTAGCGCCCTGAGCTCTGCCCATCTCACTAGGGTGAAGAAAGGGAACACCCTAAGGCTTTGCAAGGTCACAGAGCTGTCTTGTGGACCCTCAGTAAAAAGCCCATTGCTAACGAAGTATAACTAACTTCCGTTCACTTGTTCTCCAGCTGTGCAGGGTGGCAGAAGGCCCTGCGTTCCAAGAGGTGATGCTTGAGGCCTGTGGTGTCTCCAGGGCAGCCTGGGCTCCAGGGACCAGCTTCCCAGCGTGGGGTGGATGTGCCACAGGCAGCCTGGACGTGGGGTCTGGGAGACTCGGGTTCAGGGCTCCAGAGATCCTTCCCCCATAGTCCAGTCTGTTTCTGGCCCCGCGGAATGTTGCACTCTCATCAGAAAGTTCTCCAAGAGGCCAGCAGGGCCTGCACCCTGCTGACCGGACACGGCTGGGTTAAGCCGTTCTGGCAGTGCACACACTGAACGCACCACCTCTTGTGGAATCGGAGTCCTTGACAGCTGGCTGTACTTTCTGACATCATGTCACCTCCAGGCACCCCCGGGCAGGGAGGTGCTCGCCACGTGGTCTCTGCGGTCGCACACACCGGCCTGAGGACAGCAGGCCACGTTGCGTCTGCGCCTTAGGGTCGTCGTGGACAGGCCGTCTCACAGCAGTGCCGCAGTGCAGAGCGGCAGAGGATGGGGCCCTGGGGGAGCCCAAGCGCCTCCTGTTTACAGCAAGTGAAGGGCAGCCGCGTGGCAGGGGGCCCGAGGGCCTTGGGAGCTGCTCACTTTCTGAATTTGACATGCAGGCCAGCGCTTGGCGGGTGGAGGTCCACAAAGCTGCCCGCCCCGCAGCTGTGTGCTTTCCCGTACATACACTCTGCTTTAATATGTGAGTGCCTGTTCACCCAGGGACTGCAGCCTGCCAGGCTCCTCGGTCCATGGGACTCTCCAGGCAAGAGTACTGGAGTGGGTTGCCATTTCCTCCTCCAGGGGAGCTTCCCGACCCAGGGTTCAAACCCGCGTCTTCTGCGTTGCAGGCAGTTCTTTACCACTGAGCCACCTGGGAAGCCCTCGCTTTAATGGCAGTTCACCAATTAATCATGTACTGACTTCGAATCTGCAGTCTGATCTCATGTTCTGGAGGCTCCAGACCCAGAGCGTCAACAGTCTGGGCCACAGACAGGTGGTCCTCCTCCCCCGGAGCTGCCCTCCCCCGGCCTTGCTGCGTGTCCCCAACTGAGGGATGACTCAGGGCTCAGGGTCACAGGCTCAGAAAGGTCACCGCCCTCCCAGGCAGGGAAAGGTCCTTCTCCAGCCTGCCCTAAGCCTTCCCAGGCCCCTCCAGCCAGGGAGCCCACAGCCGCGGGTCCCGCCACCACCTGGGGCTTCCGCCCTGTGACTCAGGAAGTCCCTTGTGTCTGTCCTGTCCCTCGTGGGCCTCTTGAGGCCGCAGCCCCCAGCCCATCCTGCAGGACCCGGGGAGAACAGGCCTTCAGGAAATGCGAGCTCCTCTTTCAGCCCTGAGGTCCACTTTCCAGGGGCCTGCCTGGGTGTGCTTCCCTGGACAACCTGTGTGGAGTTGGGTGCGTCTGTCCCCTCCCGAAGGGGACTTATCTGTAAGATAAAGGCTGCCACAGAGTCTGGGCTTCAGAGTCCTCGCCTGGCACAGGGAGGCGTGAGTGGCCCCTGGGGCCTTAGTGGCTCCCCCAGTAATCCACTGCTCAACAATGTTCAAAGAAACGCCAGCAATTTATTGATTTCCTATATTTCCAAAAAAGCAAACACACAGTGTACCCCACAGGGAAACAGGCCTGGCCAGTGCCCAGTTCTCCCACAGACACAGAGCGGGGGGCAGGAGCAGGCTGCAAAGGGACCCCTTTCCCTCCCCTGCCCCTGGCTCCACTCAGCCCCAGGCAGACAGGAGCAGCTCCGCCTCTGGTCCGGGAGCAGCTGGGTCTGCGCTGCTGGGCTGGGCCCACCAGGCGGGTCTGCCGGCCAGTGGCCCGTCCGCCTTAAGCCCTGGGTCGGGGCTGCATAGGGAGACCCCCGTGGTCTGGGCCCTCCCCCACTTGACCCTGCATTGGAACGTCCTGTTTCGGGCATCGAGCCCAGCAGCATGAGGCCAACATGTCCTTCCAGCCCAAGCTGGGCCTGCAGACCCCGAGCTCCTTCTCTAGAGCCTCATCCACAGCACCACCCACCCCTGCAAAGGTCTGCCTCTTCTAAAGTGACAAGCCTGACCAGCTGACTGCAGAAGTCACGAGAGAGATGGCCAAACCAGGCCTGGCCTGTCTACCCGGCCCACTGAAACACCGCCCACCCCCCGGCAGAGGCGGGGGCCCTCCCTGGCACTGCCACAGACCCCCTGGTTGTCGACTCCTTCCCTCTAGCCCTGACTGGACTGGGCGGTGCTCTCTCTCTGGGGACCCCTAAAGCTGGGGACCCTAGACCCCCTCTTTCGTCCAGGAGAATGTGGGCCATGTGGATGGGGTGTGGTCTCTCATCACTGATGTATCCTAAGGGTTGGCAACACCACCTGGCTCCTCACATGTTTCTTGGAGAAAACAAAGTCTCCCGGGGCCCTGGGAGTGGCAGAGGGGACGGTCTTCTGGAACCAGCTCCCCGTGGGCCTGAGAGGGAGACGAGCCTGCGTCACGGGGGACGGGGCGGACGTGGCACAGAGCCCAGCAGCAGAGAACACCGGCTGTGTGGCCCGCCATCACGGGTCTGCGCCGACCTGGCCTGTCCAGCTGTCGACTCCGGCAGGAGGTCCTCGGGGCCGGGATCTGACTGCCGGGGTGAGCAGTGGGGCTGGTCGGGGGACGGTGGGGGGACACGCAGCAGGAGGAGGTATGAGGCGGGCAGGGCCAGGCGGCCAGTCGCCGCTGGGCACAGGGGCTGCGGCCAGAAGGCCTGCCCTGTCTCAGCTGCAGATGGGGCGCCCTTCCCAAGCCCTCTCCAGGGCCTGCTCTACGCTCATACAAGTCGGGGGGTCTGGGGTGGCCAGTGCCCCTGGCAGGCTCCTCATCATACTCTCTGCAGTTGTCATGGGCAGCTGGGCGTCAGGGAAGGCGAGGCGGCCTCTGGCTGATCCCCGACTTGACGGCTCCCTTTCCTAGCCAAGTGCCTTCCTCTGAAACCCTGCCTCGCTGGGGTCTCAGCAGGTCTCGGGACCCGGGGGCCGACCCCTGCCCTACCCAGGCCAGCTCCTCCACTGGGAACACGAGGATGGAGCTGCCGGTCTCCCACGGCTCGCGGGCTTTGATACCACTCTGCCTCCTTCCTCCCCAACACGTGGATTATTCGCCCCTGTAGGCGAGGGCTCCCAGGTGAGCCTGCTCTGATGGGTACACGGCCCGCAGGAATGGTCGGCTGCCCCCCGGCACCTACTCTCCTGGCAGACTGCACGCAGCAAAGCCAGCCTGCCTGTCCCGGCCCATCCAGCAGACCCCACAGCCGCCCAGCCCCAGCCCCAGGCCCCGTGGGAGAGCCGCACGGCCATGCCAAATTTCCCAGCAGATACACTGAGCCCCGCCAACCTCCCTTCCTGCAAAGCCGCCCCTTGGGGTGGGTGGCAGGGGGTGAGCCCCAGCCCCAGTCACTCCCCCACCTGACCCTGCAGGACTCCCCGTGGGCCTGGTGCTGCTGAGGGCCCGGCACCCATACTTCGGGATGACGGGGAGCAAAACCCCAAGCACAGGTCACCCGCGTCTATGAGCTCAGCCCGCAGCTCACCCGGTCCTGCACTTCCAGGGCCTGCCTTCCACACGCACGCACACACATGCACGCATGCACACACACACTATACATATGTATATATACTGTTTCTCAGCGAAAGAAGTATTAACATCAAGACATAAGCCCCCTTAACTCAAGAAAGCCCCCGGCTCCCCTCCCCCACCCCCACTGCCTGTCAGTTCCCCCAAGGAAAAGAAAGAATCTAAAAATATTTTTATCCACCGCAGCGTCCCAGTGTGCTCTTGGCTGGCTTTGAACATCTCCAAACACTGTGCAGGTGGACAGACACGCCCGCAGCAAGGCCCAGGTCTGCTCAGCTGGTCGGATCACGTCTGGAAAAGGAGAAACCTCCAGTGAGCACCCCGGTCTCACCAGCTGTCCCCTCCCAGCACGTCCACACAGACACGCCCAAGCCTGGGGTCAGGGCCACCCCTGAGACGTTCGCAGGTTGCGTGCATTGGATCAGAGCCCCCCCACGCCCACATGTCCCCCCGGTGGTAGATCGCATGTGCCAGGCGCCTGCTGGCTGGGCTCGCTCTGTGCCTGTCCTTGTGCTGTTGGGACGCATCTGCCAGGAGGTGGGCGGTCTGAGGTCTGAAGGCACCTTCGTCTGGATTGAAGTTGCGGCCCCTGCCCCACCAGCACGCCCCGGGCCACTGGAGTGCCCAGAAGTCCCTTCAACTCAGAAGGCCCTGTCCTCATGCCTGGCTCTCTGCAGGTGGGGCCACCTCTGCTGACCCTCCAGGGCTGACCAGGCCAGTCTGAGCATCTAAACGTGGCCCTAATCCCTTGGGATGCTTGTTTAAAATGTATTTTCCTGGACCTCACTCTGGAGCCACTGAGTCAGGACTGCTGGGGTTGGGACCAGGCGTGTGTGGTTGAGCAAGCATCCCAGGTGAGCTTGGAAAGGCTAAGGCTTAGGAGCCCTTGTTAGGGATGCTGGATCTGAGTTTTTGGTCCCTAGAATTGTCAGCTAGAAACAAGTTTGTCCATGCTAGGCACGCTGCAGAGACTGGACAGTGGCTTGTAAGAAGAAGAGTTTAACTGCAGATGCCCAAACCCAGAAGCACATATTGCTTCACTGCTGGGGTGCCATTCACACTGCAGTCCACGTAAGTGGTCACCCCCGGGTTGTGCAGTGAGCAACCTACACGACTGTGCCCGGCAGTTCTGTCCAGACCTCTGGCCTGTTGATACTACCAGTCCATCCTAAAGGAAATCCGTCCTGAATACTGATTGGAAGGACTGACGCTGAAGCTGAAGCTCCAATATTTTGGCCACCTAATGTGAAGAACTGACTCATTTGAAAAGACCCTGATGCTGGGAAAGATTGAAAGCGGGAGAAGAAGGGGACGACAGAGGATGAGATGGTTGGATGGCATCACCGACTCGATGGACATGAGTTTGAGTAAACTCTGGGAGTTGGTGATGAACACGGAGGCCAGGTGTGCTGCAGTCCATGGGGTCGCAAAGACTTGGACACGACCGAGCGACTGGACTGAACTGAGCTGAATGTCCTATGTCGGACAGTCACTGGCCAGGCAGTCTACCCGGCAGTGCTCACAGACCCTATATCAGACAGACCGGAGACCGCTTCTGCGTCCCTGGGGAGCAGGGCCGGGCCTCTCTCTCTGAGGCTGGCTGGGACTCCGGCAGGGAGCCTGGAGGTGCCCCTGCCCCAGAGGGGGCGATTCTTACCTGCAAGCTGAACGTGCAGGCGGCCCCTCTCAGAATCGGGAGGTGAAGTTCCTGAGGCTGTTGGGCCCGGCTAAGGTCCCCAGCATGCTCCTATCGAAACCTTGCTGCAGGAGACAGCAGCTGCATGAGACACCCGGGGGCAGGCACCACGGGCGTCCCCGCACTCGAAGGCTGCCCCCAGCACGCTTCCACATCCACGACAGCCCCGCCCGCCACACCTCCTCAGCCCCGGGCAGAGGTCAGCCCCTGGACCGCGTCACGAGGGGCTGGCCTCTCCCTCCCGAGAGTGGGCGAGCGCGCCGGCAGGGCCAGGCGGGGTGAGGCCTTACCTGCCTGAGCAGCCCCTGCAGCTCCCTGCTGGACCACATGTCGGACAGGAGGAGGCGGGCGGCCTCCGCAGCCTTGGGGGAGGTGCTGTGGGGCGGAAGTTCACCGGGGCTGAGACTGGCCACCTGAAGATGAGCCAACCCTCTGCCCTCTCCCCCTCACTCCCCGTGGGGCAGCCCGGCTGGCAGGCACTCCTCACAGTGGGCACACCCCACTCTGCCCGCTCAGAGGTACCCGGGGCTCTCTTTGGGGCCCTGTCCTGTCTCTTGGCCTTGTCCTGGGAGGACAGAGCTCCATGGACCAGATAAGTTTTGCAGAGCTGGGGCTGCTGCTGCGTGCCTCCTGGCGGTCCACGGGACTCAGTGTCCCTTGGTTCCCAGCCGGACAGGTGCTGCCCGGGGCCTGAGAGTTAGGCCTCAGCTTCTGGAACCTCCCTCCTTTGGGCCTCCCCGCCAATTCCCATTCTGCAGGGCCCCGCCATCCTCCACGCCACCTGCTGCTGCTGCAGCCGTGCTGCCCTGCCCCCCCCACCCCCCCACCTGCAATCCCCCCCACCTGGAGTTACCCCATCTGCAGTCCCCCCCACCTACAGTTCCCTCACCTATGGTTCCCCCACCTGCAGTTCCCCCCACCTGGAGTTACCCCATCTGCAGTCCCCCCCACCTACAGTTCCCTCACCTATGGTTCCCCCACCTGCAGTTCCCCCCACCTGGAGTTACCCCATCTGCAGTCCCCCCAACCTATAGTTCTCTCACCTATGGTTCCCCCACCTGCAGTTCCCCCCACCTGGAGTTACCCCATCTGCAGTCCCCCCCACCTACAGTTCCCTCACCTATGGTTCCCCCACCTGCAGTTCCCCCCACCTGCAGGCCCCCACCTGGAGTTACCCCATCTGCAGTCCCCCCAACCTATAGTTCTCTCACCTATGGTTCCCCCACCTGCAGGCCCCCACCTGGAGTTACCCCATCTGCAGTCCCCCCCACCTATAGTTCCCTCACCTATGGTTCCCCCACCTGCAGTTCCCCCCGCCTGCAGACCCCCCACCCACCTGCTGCGGCACAGGTTGATGATGTTGTTGACCATGCTGCTGGAGAAGTGCTGCTTGGCCATGCCCGGCAGGGAGGCCATCAGGTTCCTCACGGTGTAGCAGGCCGAGGCCAGGATGTCCTCCGAGTTGCTGGTGTTGCCAGTGTGACTGGTGAGGAGTCTGGTCACCTCTGGGAACACTTGGGTCCCTGGGAGAGAAAGGAGGGGCGGGTACGGGGTCAGTGATTGAGGGGTCCCGTGGGCCCAGTCCTAGGCTGCCCTCAGCCAGGCTCCCAGCCAGGAACCTCCCACTCAAGGCTGGTGACCCGATGGAACCTACGCATCTGCTCCCTGCCCAGGTGACCTGCCCCTTCCTACGCCCAAGCCTCTCCCGGGCCAGCTTCCCTCTCCGGGATGCTCCCCCAGGGAGAGGTCAGAGGGGGACTTTCCAGCAGGCTCTGGAGAGTGGGGGTCCCTCCAGCAGGGGGGGGCCTGAGCCCCAGGGGTACTCACCCATCACCCTGTGCAGTGCAGGGTGGCGGGACATGTTGCTCAGGAGCGAGGCTCCAGACCGCACCACGTCCGAGTTGCCAGATTGCAGGAGGCGGGCGATGTGGGGCAGGCCCTTCTCCTTCAGCCCGATCAGCTGGCTCATGCCGCTGGACATCTGAGAAAGGGAACACGTGAGGCCCTCGCTGGGCTTCCCCAGGCCCACAGCAGGCAGGAGGGGACCAGGAACCGCAACCTTAGGGACCCCAGAACTTCCTCTTCCGTGTTGGGAGCACAGACAGACACACGTTTGCTCCCACCTGGGCGGCTACAGAACAATGCCCCAGGCAAATGCACCTGCGGCTTGCCGGGGGCAGCCTGAGCCCGGCGGGTCTGGTGAGGGACGTCCCTGCCCCTCGCCCCCCGTGGAAGGGGCCCAGAATCAACTCCCGGGAGTGGCCGGTGCCCGTGGCTGCCACCTGGCCTCTCTCCTGCTTCCCAGCACTATCTGGTCACGAGAAACCTGGGATCGAGGGTACCCGCCACCTAAAGAAGGGCCGCCCGTCTCCTGCAGGCCTGCGGCCTCTGTGCTTACTGTGCATCGAGTTGAGGGTGGACGAATGGGCCTGTGCTGCATGGAGATGCAACCCGGGGTCCCTGAGAGGACGGCAGCCCATCCAGGCCACTGGCAGGAAAGCCACGCTGGCCGTAACCTGGTCCAGACTCACCCTCTAACAGTGGGGTGGGTCCCCTTTGACCCTGAGTTCACCCTCACCCCCTTCCACCCGACCCTTCCGTCCTGAGCAGAGAGGGTGGAAGGGCAGCTGCAGGCCTGCCTCCCACCCTCCCCGAGTCCATCATGTCCCCAAACTGCCTCTGGCCTCAACTCTCCCCCAGTTCTGCCATGTTTTTCGCTGGACCTGCCCACACCCCAAGCCCTCTATGTCCACCACTGTCCGCTCAGCACGCAGGAGAGCCTTCAGCTGTGCCCGGATCCCAGCACAGCCTGAGCCCAGTCCAGGCCGGGAGCCCGGAGGCAGAGAGGATCCTACAGACAGAATCCAGTGGGGCTGGGGGTTCCAGCCCCCTCAGCTGCCTCGGGCCTGGCCCGGAGCCCAGCGCATATCCCTCCCTGACTCAGGCAGGCTGGTGGGAAGGGGCAGCCAGGGTCAGACCAGGGTGGAGAGATGGGTGGGGCGAGGCGGGGGCGCTCACCAGCCCCTTGCTGGCAGTCAGGTTCTGCAGGGCGCCCGCGCAGGCCTCCAGGGTGGCATCCTTCTTGCTCTTGCCCATGAGGTTCAGGTAGGTGCGGACGGCATCCGAGTGGTACAGCCAGCTGCTGCCCTTGGGGTTGGGCTCTTCCTCGGGAAGAGGGCAGTCGTAGTTGTTGTTCTGGGGACAAGAGGAAGGTTGCAGGGCTGACCCCACGCACCCTGCTCCTCTGGCCTCAGCATCGTGGTTCCCGGAGGAGGGCCTGCCCGCTGCCCCCTCCCCCAGGCCCTCCACCTTCCCGGCAGGCACACAGCCGTCTGCACTCCCCGCCAGCTGGGCCCCCGCCTCCCACAGTGAGGTTGTGGCTCTCACACGGGGATGCCTCCCTCACTCCCCGGCCAGCAGGGGTGGTGCAGGGTCTGGCTTGCACGGCCTGCCCAAAGAAGGTGGCCAGCCCTTTCTCCCCAGCATCTCTCTGCTTCTGGGGAGACCTGGGGGCTCAGGAGGAAGTGGGCGCCAGGCTGAGCCCCCTCATCGGGAACGAGGGAGAAGACAGGGGAGAGGAGGCCTGCCAGCAGGCGGCTCTGGCTCCTTCGCCCCGAGCACACAGGGCCTGTGTCGTGGGCGAGAGGAGGCCCTTCCCGCTCCTGGTGCAGCGAGGCCCACGGCCAGGCGGGGCAGGGGCCCTCCCTGGGGGCCAGTCTCGGGCTCCGGGGGCAGAGGCCAGGTGGACGGGCGGCGGTGCCGGGTCACGGGCACGCACCATCATGCGGTCGCTCTTGTTGCTGAAGCAGCCGGTGGAGGCCTTGTCGGTGTAGGCGTTGCGGGCGTTGTACTCCAGCTGGCGGTAGCGCGTGGGCACCTCGGCGTCCAGGCGGTAGGAGAGGTTGTGGAGGACGCACATGCAGTTCTCCACTGACTGGGGGCCGAGCAGAGACGGCCTGAGCCTCCGCCCGCCCCCGAACGCCTGGCTCGGCTGGGGAAGGCCCCCTCCCGGCCGCCTGGGACTGAGCGTGCGGCCCTGCCCCCGCGGCTGTGTGAGCACCAGTGACCTGCCCGGCCGCTCTGGGCCTCAGTTTCCTCAGCTCTGAAATAGGACCAAAGTCACCTGCTTCCCGGGGAGATGACCCCCAGGAGGCACCTACGGGAGGCCTGGTCGGCGGCAGGCACAGGCCACGGCCACTGTCTCTGCTGCCTCGGCCAGCGTGCCCACGACCAGCCTGGCTCTGGAGACAGCCTGCAGGAGCGACCCTGAACTCCTCCTCAAAGCCTTCGAGTCCCAGGACCTCCCCGCCTGAAAGGTCTCTCTCTCCTTCCTGGGGCCTCATCTGCTTCCCTCTTCCGTTCTGTCCTCTCCCCTCCTTCGTCTCCCCCCACGCCCTCAATCTCTCACTGTGACCTCCACCCCTCCCCTTGTCCTCTGCCACTCGCTGGTGCCCTGGGGCCGGCTCTCTCCGGAGGCCTGTGGCCACAGCTGACAGAGGAGCAGGAGACGGAGTCCCCTCCAGGGAAAGCGCATGCAGGACCTGGGGGTCACGGTGCCTGGCCAGCCCCCCGGGGCCGGCTCTCTCCTCCTGCCGTATGGACGGACTGCAGCCTCCGTCCCCCTTCCCGCCTCCGTCTCCCCTTCTGCCCGTCCGCGCAGGTGTGCAGAGTGCGGGTGGGCAGGCGGCTCTGTGGGCCTTCTGGGGCCGCACTCACCTTGTCGTCACAGCGGTTGGCCGCCACGCAGTTCTGGACGTAGGCCATGAGCGAGTCGATGAGCCCCGTGTAGTTGCGCATGGTCTGGCGGCCCGCGTCTGCGGAGCTCAGGTTCCTAGTGGAGGACACGGGGAGGGGCGGAGGTCACGGGGAGAGGGCAGAGGTCACATGGAGGGTGGAGGTCATGGGGAGGGGGTGGAGGTCATGGGGAGGGGGTGGAGGTCATGCGGAGGGGTGGAGGTCACGGGAGGGGGTGGAAGTCAAGGGGTGGGGTGGAGGTCATGTGGAGAGGGCGGAGGTCATGAGGAGGGCAGAGGTCATGGGGAGGGGGTGGAGGTCATATGGAGAGGGCAGAGGTCACAGGGAGAGGGTGGAGGTCATGGGGAGGGGGTGGAGGTCACAGGGAGGGTTTAGAGATCATAGAGGAGGGGAAGAGGTCATAGGGAGGGGGTAGAGGTCATGGGGAGGGATAGAGGTCATGGGGAGAGGGTGGAGGTCATGGGGAGGAGTGGAGGTCATAGGGAGGGCAGAGGTCAGGTGGTAGAGATCACAGGGAGGGGTAGAGGTCATAGGGAGGAGGTGGAGGTCATGGGGAGAAGGTGAAGGTCATGGGAAGAGGGGAGAGGTCATAGGGAGGGGCAGGGGGGTCACAGGAAGGAAGTGGAGGACACAGGGAGGGGTGGAGGTCATGGAGAGGGGGCAGAGGTCACAGGGAGTGGGCAGAGGTCATGGGAGGGGTAGAGGTCACAGGGTGGAGGTCACGGGGAGTGGGCAGAGGTCACAGGGAGGGGTTGGAGGTCGTGGTGGGAGAGGAAGGCAGGGAGAGAGGACAGAAATGGAGAGGGAAGCAGATGAGACGAGGCTCTGCTCAGGCCTGCCTGAGGCCGGGGCGGGGTCTCCCTGGGCTCCTTCACCCTTCTCTGTGCCTCCCTGACCGAGAACTTCTATGTGTCCAGGGCTCTGATGCCGCTCGCAGCCTGGCACACACTGGACCCTCGTGGCACGTTCTGGGCAGGGCCCGGGGCTCCACCCACCTGGCCCTGCCTGGGGCTGCTGGACAGGGGGCTGGAGGCTCCCTGGAGGCGGCGTCCTGCCCCCAGCAGTGGGCTCACCCCTGGGTAACCTGGGTGCCCCTTCCTGGTGCAGGTGGGGTGTGCCTGCAGCTGCCCCATTAAGGCCTCCATGACCCCGGCTCTGCACCTCCCCAGCCTCTCCCCTCGGCTCCTCGGAGGCTGCTGTTAGAGGGAGGCGTGACCCTGAGTGCGGTCTGCTCCTCGTCAGTACCCACCACCCCAACCTCCAGAGGCGAGTCCCTCCACCAGCAGCCCCCAGGGCCTTTGCCATGGGCTGGGGCAGAACCCAGGAAGTTCTGGCCAAAGCAGAGCCCTCCACACCGGGAACATGGCAGACGCTATTAGCGTCACAGCCAGGAGGTGACGCACTGGGGCCGTCAGTACACTAGCCTCTCAAAGACGCTCTTCAAGAACGCAAGAGCCAGGGCGGCGGGGTGCGGGAGGGCTGAGCCAGTTCAGACATTCAGATCCACGCGTCTCCACTCAGACTCCTGGCTCAGGCCCCCTGAGTGCAGGTGGGGGTCCGAGCCTCGTCCAGGCCCTCACCCCCAGCCCCTCTGAGCCTGGGCTTGGCCGGCTGGACCCCTGCCCTCACCTCAGGCAGCCGGTGGCGTTGAAGAAGACCTCGGGGTCCACGGGCTCACGGGACAGGTTACTGTTGCCATCGCACCAGCCCGAGAAGGGGACGATGACGCGGTCAGCCAGCACGGGCAGCGCCTCGGCAATCAGCTCCTCCTTCAGCTCATCGGTGGAGGACAGGTTCCAGAGCAACCCTGGGGGACCGCAGGCTCAGCAGGACCAGGCCCAGGGCCGCCCTGCTGGACCCCGCCCCCCTTGACCCCTTCCCTGTGCCCCCCTGCCCCATCTCAGCCAGTTGGCGGCAGGATTTCGAGGGCAGAGCACTGGGGCTTCTCTGTGCGGGTCAACGGGACACAGTGGCTGAGCCAAAGCTCCGACCCCTTGGGGTCTTCTCCCGGTCTCCGTCTCTCCAAACACAGATTCCACCTGGACACACTGCCCTCTCTCCTCAGATACCTCAGACCACACGGACGGTCGATGGGCGCACAGAGGGGCCCAATACCCAGGGCACCAGCTGGGCACTACTAGCCTGGCCAGCACTGGTCTGTGGGACTCCAGGGGTGTCCTCCCGAGGCCGCCCCCGGCCCTCACCCTGTCCCGGCCCCCAGCTGCCCCCACCCCAGCTCCCGCGGCCAGGCCCCCACCAGTCAGCTGCTTCTGGATCTCGGTGCTCCCGGTCCTCCTCAGGAGGCTGACCGCCTCGCGGATGCCGTTCTGCCGCCGCGTCTCCAGCTTGTTGGTGGTGCTGCGGAACACCAGGTTGCGCAGGGCCCCAGCTGCGGCCTGCTGCACATTCTGGTTGGGGCTGCGGAGCAGGTCCACCAGCTTGCAGATGCCGCCCAGCTGGTACACCTGCGGGATAGCACCGCGCCGGGCAGGGCTCAGGCCAGGCTGGAGACCCGCCGCCCGGAGCCGCGTCACTCTGAGCCAAACGCCCAGACAGACGGGCAGCCTGGGGAGACGCGGGGGCCAAGGCAGCACTGGGCAAGGGGCCCTGCTGCCTCGCAGGGAGCCCTCAGTCCCCTCCTGAGTCCCATGTTCCTCCTGGGGGCCTGCGGTGAGGACCACACAGGGCACGCTTCAGAGTCCTGTGGTGGGGAGACCCCCGTGGGGACACCTCCCGCTGTGGCAGGGACTGCGCACACGGACCCTGAGCTAGGAGCCTGCCAGCTGCATGGGGCCATGACAAGGCCTCCCTGCCGGCCACGCTTGGGAGGCACAGACAGCCCTGCTCTCAACCACGGGAGAGACAGAGAGAGACAGACAGAGAGACAGACAGACAAAGGGACAGAGAGAGGCAGAGACAGAGAGAGACAAAGAGAGACAGACAGAAAGACAGAGAGAGAGACAGAGAGACAGAGACAGAGAGAGACAGACACAGAGAGAGAGAGAGACAGAGAGAGAGACAGACAGACAAAGGGACAGAGAGAGGCAGAGACAGAGAGAGAGACGAGACAGAGAGAGAGACAGACAGAAAGACAGAGAGACAGAGAGAGAGACAGACACAGAGAGAGACAGACACAGAGAGAGAGACAGAGAGAGAAACAGAAAGACAGAGAGAGAGAGACAGAGACAGAGACAGACAGAGACAGACACAGAGAGAGAGAGACAGACAGAGACAGAGACAGAGAGAGAGACAGAGAGCGAGACAGACAGAGAGACAGAGAGACAGAAAGAGACAGAGACAGACAGAGACAGAGAGACAGAGACACAGAGAAAGAGAGAGACAGGGACAGAGAGACAGAATCAGAGAGGGCAGGGAGGAAGCTGAGGGGAGGGAGCTGTCCTTCCCCTAGTGAATTTGAGGAGGGGTTTCCTCTGAGCCCGTGGCTGTCACTCCAGGGTCTCCTCTACGACCAACGGCTGAGTGGCGTCCCCTCCACAGACGTTCCCCCGACTTTGGGCAGTGCCAGGCACACTCACGGCCTTGGGTAGCCGGGCAGGGGGACGAGGAGCCAACAGCAAATGCCCCCTGCCGGCTTGGGGCAGGCTCAGGCTGCCCCCCGGGCCCCGGCTGCTGACCTGCTGCTTGGCAGACTCGTCCTGGAAGCAGGTGTGCTGGATATAGTACGCCCCGATGGCCTGGCACTTCTCGTCCTGGGACCTCAGGTACTGCACGGCCTTGGGGATGGTCAGCCCGCTGCATTCAATGTCCTCGCTGCAGATCCTGGGGGCATGGGCGGGCCGGAGGGTTGCAGGGGCTCGGGGTCCCCATGCACGCCCCAGAGCTGGAAGGGGCCGGCCCCACTCCCACAGTGGACAGCTCCCCCAGAGCAGCAGACAGCTCACCCCGCGGTGAGTGCTTGCAGGGACAAGGCCCTGCTGGCTGGTCATGCCCAACCGGGCAAGTCACCTCTGTACTGAGAAGCTCTGCCCTACTCCTGAGAGGAAGCGCCCACCCACCCTGCCATCTCTCACGTCTGTGTCTGGTGCTGGGAAAACAGAAGAGAATGCTGGGAGCCTGTGCGTCTGTCTGCATCCCTCCATCACCCCTCCTCCCGCCCCCCCTCCACCCACCCGTCATCCACCACCCATCTTCCCTCAATCTGCTGTCCATCTTCCATCCATCCCTCCATCCACCCATCATCCATCCATCCATCCATCGTCCATTTTCCCTCCATCCCTCATCCATCCATCTAGCCATCCACCCACGTCCCTCTCTTCCTCCACCCTCCATTCCCAAGTCAAGCTGACTTTTCTGACACACACATTCCCACACCTACTCCTCCTCCCATCCTCACGGTCACCGCCTTCCTCCTGACCACGGTCATGCTCACTGGGACGACAGTGAGACCCAGCCCCACTGGCTGTCTTCTCCAAGCACCCGCTCCCATCCAGAGTGTGATGCCCGTTCCCAGGTGAGCGGTTCTGACACCCTGTTTGCTGTGCTGTCCCCATCAGCAGCTTCTCCATACTGCAAGTTCAAGTTCAGTCTCAAACTTATATCCAAGGGCATGTGTTAGGTCGAACCACACAAAATGGCGAATAATCCACATTTTTGGAGCCACAAAACTAGAACCATCCTGTTCTAACCCAACAATCTGGTTCTGCCATCACTCGTACACTTCCAGCCCTAACTCGCGTCTGCTCCAGCAAGACTGCGCTCCACACTGCGCCCTGATCGGGGCTCGGGTGCCTCTGTCCCTTCCCCTCACTGCAGACACCCGGCTGGGAGCCCCCCTGGGGAAAGGAGGCCTCCTTCCAGGACCTGCTCCAGCTCCCACAGTGCTGAGGGCAGGCCGCCTCCCCAGCCTCTGGTTCCCACAGACAGCAGGGCAGCCTCTTCCTGGCCCCAGCCCCCGCCCCTAGAAATCCTCCCAGCATTTCTAGAGCAGCCGCACCTCATGAGTCCCAGCCTCACGCCCGTCCACCGCAGGCGCCCAACTCCGTTTCTGGAAAGACCGCCTCTGGAGACGAGCCCCTGAACCTCTGTCAGTGGTGACCACCGCGTCAGGAGAACACCGCCCAGCATCTGCCGGTCAGACCTCACCTCCACACAGCCTGCCACTCACGCCCCGCATGGCTCACCCGACCCTGTCCTCTCGGGGCCTCCGGTTTGGGGAAACGAGGCAGGGCCAGACGCGGCGCTGGTCCGTCTCCAAGGGAGAGAGCCTCTAAGTCCTTCTCCAAAGAATCCTAATGACCTGTGTGGCCTCTGGGCAGCCAGGAGAGGGCCAGCTCTATGACGGCCAGGACAGTGTGGTGAGCAGCGGAAGGTGTGGCAGTGGTGTGGCCTTGGGCGAGCTACCTGGCCCCTCTAAGCCCATCTCTCCCCAGCTCCTAGTCTGGAAGGGCTCTGGGGGTCAGACACAAGGACTGCAGTGCCCCCAGGCCCCGCGGAAGGTGGTTAACCCCGCAGCTGCAGGCGGCCCAGGCTGTTCAGTCCATGCTGTCTCCCTGCTCCACCCACAGACCATCCACGCTCAGCAAACATCAAGGAAACAAGTATGGGACCCTGGTGGGGACCGAGGGCAGCTCCGAGGTTCATGGGGCCCAAGAGCGACCTGTGCCCAAGGCTCTCTATGGGCAGCTCCCCAGCGCTGGATCCTGCCAGCTTTTGTCTTCTGCCCTGTAAGACAGACCCCACCCCTTTCTTGTCGTCGACCCCAGGGCGCACTCCTTTGCTCTTTCAGAAGGTGGGGAGAGGATTACCCCCCAAGCCCAGGGAGCCTCAATCCCCGACAGAGTCTGTACTGCCTGCAGGCTGGCGATGCAGGCTGCAGCCCCAGCAGGGTCTCTGAGCCGGAGGTCTGGGTGGCCTGCCGAGGAGCCTTCCTCCTAAGCTCCCTGGTGACGCCGCGGCTACTGGTCACAGGCACACACTGTGAGGATCACTGGCCCAGCCAGCCCCTCACTGCCCTCCTCCCCCACTCATCACCGGAGGCCCCTTAAAATCCACACGCTTGATGCCTCTGTTCGCTCTCCGAGTTCTGCCTCCCCTGCAGCTGAGACCCCGGGGCCAGCAGTCGGTCCTCCGCCCGCCCCTCGCCGTGGGTACTCACTTGGAGCTGGCCCTGGAGTGGCCGAAGGACAGGTCCTTGGTGCAGGAGGTGGAAGGGACGCACACAGGGTCCTGCTTGGAGGTGCAGGAGGGCGGGCGCCCCGGGTACTTCTTGACCGCCTTCTGGCCGCTGCACGTGCTGTAGAAGCTGTAGCGGCTTTGGGTGGTCTTGTGGCCCTTGCCGCCCAGCGTGCCCTTGCGCAGCGTGCCCCGGGGGTCGCAGTAGAGATCGGGCTCGCTGCGGCTGGCCTTGATCTTCTGCATGAAGCAGATGTCGCTGCCGGCGCCCGGAGCGGTGCAGACGCCCCGCGGATACTGCCGGCCCCAGCTCTCCATCTGGCTGTAGGAGCTGAAGCGCCTGTTGTCAGCCTCCCGCTTGAGGGTTCCATTGTATATCTGGGGGAGAAGTGGAGGGAGGCTCAGCCGGGGTCCCCACCCAGGATCTGCTGCCCGCCACCCCCGCAGTGACGCTCAGAGGGTCCTGGGATGTCTGGTGTGGGGGGAACCTTGACCAGCCTCTCATAGACGACTTCTCAAACTGCAGGTTGTGACGCCTTATGGATTAGGAAATCAATTTAGCAGACTGTGACCATTGTTTTAAATAAAAATGGGATCAAATAATACATATTGGAATTAGAAGATATGAGTGCAGCACAAGTAGAAGGGCTGGGCTGTGTGTAAAGCGTGCTGCTTACTGTGGCTTGTAGCCAGAAGAGGTTAGACTGCCGCTGACCCGCTCCCAGAAGGCCTGGTCCAGAGGGGAGCTGGTGGCTCAGGGAGGAGAGGCGCTTTCGCACGGAGGGAAGTGCAACCGTGGGGCTTGAACCCACATCCCCGGCCACGGCCCTGCCACCATGTGTCCTGTGCAGACGCCCCCAGCTCCCGAGATCACCGAGGCTGCCTGTGCTCCGCGGGGGACTGCTCCCACTCTGAAAGCACTCTCCCATTATCGTTTCTCTGCTAAACTCCTCACCTCGCCTCCTGCTGACCAGGGCAAGAAGGCATTCTGGGGGACCCCTCCAAGGCCAAGGGGGTTATCCTGCTCCTGGGTCCCCGGCGCCCACGAGGCGGGCCCGGGGCTGCAGCGGGCACAGGGTAGCCAGGGCTATGCTGTCAGACGGGCATCAGGGGAGCGGCGGGCAAGGCTCAACAGAATGGCAAACTTAGAGGATGGTGAGGTGTCCCCAGGGCTCCGTGTGAGCCCAGCGGGGAGGCGGGCACCCTGGGAAGAGCCTGCAGAGCTGGGGGCTGGAAGAGGCGGCCTCACGGAACAGAACAGCCAACCGCAGGGCCGGCTCTGACTCACCCGGAGGCCAGAGGACCCACACGCGCTGGAAAAAGCGCGAGCACCAGGGCCGACTCGGACTCGGTTGTGCCGGGGTGAGCTGGGGCCCAGAGCCTGCCTGCCCCACCCTGTGAGTGAGTATGAGTGGGTGTGTGTGCGTGTACGCGTGCACACACACGCCCACGCAGAGGGGCGTGGTCGGGCAGCCCAGTGCGTCCCCTCCACCCAGGTCTAGCCACCGGCGCTCGGCCAGGCCCCCCTAGCCCTTCACGGAGAGCCTTTGGGGCAGACGCCACTGTGGTCAAGCTCCGGTCAGCGGTGACACCAGCTCAGAAGCCCCCGGTCACCCTGGCAACGGTGCTCCAGTGCGCTCTGCTCACACCGGCAGGTGTGCACCCAGGCAGGCGCGGCGCTCACCCCCAAACTGGGTCAAACCAGCCAAGCCCAACGGTGTGTGGGGTGGGGGAGGCGCCAAGCGACCAGAAGGGACAGAGGTCAGCGGGGCGTGCTGCCGTCTGGGCGTCTGCGGTTGGCACGCCGCGTGGCACACGGGAGACACTCGGAAGGTGAGAAACAGGAAGCCGGCCCCCAGGCGGCGGGCCGGAGGCCACGCCCCCCCTCCTCTGGCGAGGAAGCGGATGGCGGCACCTTGGAGCGAAGGCTGAGCCTTAAATGGAAATGCAGCCCAGAGCCTGCCTGTCCTCAGAGACGACACTCCCGGCCCTTGTTCCAACGGTCCCGGGGTCCAAGCCCAGCACACGCAGATGCCGGCATCCTAGCTGGAGCCTGTGACCTTCGCCCCTTTCTTCTACCTGCCCCAAAGGACGGGGGCTCAGTGTGCTGGGCGGCAGGGAGAGCTCGACGCGAGGAGGTGTGCAGGGCGCGGCACAGGGTGAGGCTGACGGTAGGGCAGCGGCTGCGGGCTACCCTGGTGCTCGGACTGCGGGCTGCTCAGGCACAAGAGGGGCCCGAGGCCTCACCCAGGGCGGCCCAGGAGGGGTGGGGCTGCTCTCACGCCGCGGCCTCGGAGCACGGAAGGCAGAGGAGCCTGGTCCGCCCACACAGGCAGCTTTCTGATGGAACGACGCCGTGTTTCTTAAGCGGGCAGGACAATTCTTCCTTGTCCACGATGCCCTGAGCACTGCGGGATATGTGCTGCGCCGGCCCCCAGGCCCTAATCGCCAGGAGCACCTCACAGCCGCTGTGGCCAGGGAGTACGCCCCGCGCACTTCCCAACGCTGCCTCGCGGGTCCCGAGCAGCCACCCGCCAGACCGAGGAGCGGGCAGCTCAGAGCTAGCCAGGCTGGGGCGCCCGGCTCACCCCACGCACAGACAGCGGTCTGCTGGCAGTGCCCTCGGCTTTGCCTACAAAGGACAGTGAGCACACACACGCGCATACACACACATACACACATGCTCACATGCACACATACGCTCACACATGCACACACATGCGCACGCACATGCACGCAATGCTCTCACATGCTCACGTGTGCGCACATGTTCACACGCGTGCATACACATGCTCACGCATGCACACATACACACATGCTCACATGTGCATGCACACGCACATGCACGCACATGCTCACACATGAGCACACGCTCACACATGCAGACATGCACATGCACGCACACATGTTCACAAACACGTGTGCACACACATGCTCACGTGCACATGCTCACACCCCTACATGCTCACACATGCACACACACACATGCTCACCCATACACACATGCACACACATACAAACATGCTCACACGCACACACATACCCCCCACACACATGCACACACACATGCACGCACACGCACGCACACTGTGGTCTGGTTATCTCATGCTTCCTTGGGAAAGGCCAGCCTCAGATGTCTCAGAACATGCCAGAGGCTAGAACCCTGGGAGAGCCTGGGAGCAGAGCTGACCAGAGAGCAGCCTGCGGACACCTGGGGGGCTCCGGACAGACATGTTTCTGTACCGGAACCACCCAGTGAGCCTCGCCGGGCCAGGCCCTGCTCTGCTCCCACTTCAGCTAATGACTGAGCTCTCGTAACCCATTTTTTCTCCCTCTCCCCTTCCTTCGTGGAGAAGTGGGGAATTCTGCCCACATCTGAGTGCCCCCCAACCCATCTCCTCAACGTAAGCTGTCTTCCCACCCCTCTTGAGATCGGGAAGTCCTCAGAGGCGAGGAGTCCGGTCCTATGGGCAACTAGACTCCAGTAAAGCAACCTGGACCGGGGCCTCAAGCCCCTGAGTGCAGGCACCCCCCATCTCCCCCCGCTTCTTGGACTGCGGCAGCCAGAGGTGCACAGGGCAGGCCTGGATGAAAAGGAGGTCTGTGTCCTGCCTGTTAGCCCATCCTGAAACCAAGCCTCACCGGGCAGGTGGGGCTGGGCAAACCAGCTCCGGGTGGACACACCCGGCCCTCCCGCCCAGACACGCCCAGCAGAGAGTCACCACAGAGGCCCTCAGTGAGAGCCAGCTGGGGCCACTTCATGGGGTCCTCACCCTCCTGGCCTGGTGAGGGGCTCCTGAAGAACCCAGACTGGAGACGCCTCGGGGACAGACCTCTCCTGCCATCTCACTGCACCCGCTCAGCACCCAGCCAGGGCCCCGCCCAGGGGAGCAGACAGACCACAGCCCGCCATCTTCCTGGAAGCACTCAGGATGGCACCACAGCCAGCGCAGGCGGCAGGGGCCTTCCCACGTGGCGCACTGGCCCAGGGGTCTGGAGGGCACAGAGCCCCTCCCAGCAAGGGCTTCCAGGGAACTCGGGGCCCAGGGCGTGGGGAGCTTCCCGGGGATGGGGTGACTGCTTACTCGGCAATTTGCATCAGCGTGGGAACCACCGGCCTGAGTCACCAAAGGTGGAACCTGGGCGGGGGCGTGCCAGTCCCTGCCCCCTCGGGCGCACCACTCCCTCCCTGGCTGAGAGCAGCGGCCTGCCCTGGGCCAGCCTCCCTTCCTTCCCAGGCATGGGGCTTGGTGCAGAGCGTGAAGGACAGACAGCAGCCCTGGGCTCGGAGGCCCTGCTGTCTGGGCCGGAGGCGGCTGTGGGGGGTGCCCTGCCCTGTGGTCCCCCAGGCCGGGAGAAGCTGCCCCAGGGGCCCATCACCTGCACCCAGAGACAACAGTGCCCACTCGGGGCCCTGGTTTGTGAACTGGACGCTGCTGGTGGGTGACCAGCTCGCAGGCTGCAGGGGGGCACACGGAGATCTGGAATCACCGATGCCAGCTGCCAGGCATCTTCTAGTGCCTGATTTGTTTAATGTGGATAAAATGAAAGTTTTGAGGTCCATTCTGGGAGCAGAGATCTCACCAGAGAGCTGGCTGACAATGGCTAGTGTTCCCTGTAACCTGGGAGGGTGGGATCGGGGCTCACAGAGACCAGGCGGTGGTGAGAACAGTCATGGTAACTCAGAGAGGTCTTCTGAAGTATTTGGACTGTGAAGCCTGAAGAGAAGAGCCTGTGATGCTCCAGGCTGTAGCCTATGGGGCTGTCTCAAGGCTCTGCTCTTTCCAGAGAGAGAAGTCGCGGCCCTGAAAAGGAGCATCCTGCTGTCCTGGGCTCTGGGCGCACGTCTGCTCTCGGAACGGCAGGCATCAGGCTACCACGGCTCTGCTGTTCCCGGTGATGGGGCAGGGGGCGGGGCCGGTATACTTGGTCATCCCACACCTTGAGAGCTGACCTCCACGACACGTGATGTCTGAAGAAACAATGGTGTGAGCTCCCGCTCCAGCACCCAGCTCAGGTACTCAGCTCCAGCACCCAGCTCCAACATCCAGCTTGGGTACTCAGCTCCAGCACCCAGCTCCAACACCCAGCTCAGGTACTCAGCTCCAGCACCCAGTTCCAACACCCAGCTTGGGTACTCAGCTCCAACACCCAGCTCAGGTACTCAGCTCCAGCACCCAGCTCAGGTACTCAGCTCCAGCACCCAGGTCTGCCTTCACATCCTGCTTCCTGCTCCATCACTGAACTGTGGGAGAGATTGGGTCTTCTGAAACTCTCGCTCTGCACATCTGAGACAGGCTTTCCTCAGCTCCTGACCCCATAGTTCCCCTAGGGGAACTGGGACTTCGGGTTTCACATGCAGACATCTCCGCTTCACTTTGGGAAGGACCCCCTGGCAGGGGACTGCCTTTCAGAGGCAGCTCTCAACAGGCCCAAGAGGCAAAGGACCCCTGAGCGTCAGCCACTATTCACGGGCTCAGACCAGTCCGAGGCACGGTCCTTGCACCCTCTTGGAGCCCCAGGCTCTTTTGAACCCAGAGGCAGCTCCTTGGTTCCAGTGGTGGTTCATCCTGGGGACCCCTGACCCTTCCAAGGCCCCCACGTGAAATAACCCCTGGAACCTCAGACGAAGGGTGGACTCCTGAGAGACCGCACCTGAGGGTGAGGGAGACTCCCAGGCCAGGCACCCCACCTTGTGCCAGGGGTCTGGGGGATCGCTGGGCCCCGACTTGCCCCCGAGCACTAAGCCAGGAGATGAAGGCCAGACGCCCCGAGGTGGCAACGTCCTCAGGGCGGATTCTTCCTTGGAAACTGCGCGGTGAAGGAAGCACCGCTGCTGGGGAGACAGTCATGATTTCACAGGAAGGTTGGCTGGAAGCTCCAGGGTTTGGTGACCGAGCCCTGCTCTGGAAGGTGAGCCTGTGCACATGTGCACACACACTGCTACACGCATACCTGCCTGTGTGGGACACATGTCACTCCACTGAGGTCTTCACACATCACATCACTTCACAAAGAGACCCCACGGGGAAGGCCTCTGGACGTGCCTGGAGCCTACCCTATGATCACTGTTGTAGCAGGGCTGGTACTTCAGTTTGCAAAGATCCCCCCCAGTCATCCCCCTGGACATATTGCAAGGACAGCAAACCAGTCAATCCTAAAGGATATCAACCCTGAATATTCATTGGAAGGACCGACACTGAAGCTGAATCCCCAATACTTTGGCCACCTCATGTGAAGAACTGACTCATTGGAAAAGACTCTGATGCTGAGAAAGATTGAAGGCGGGAGGAGAAGGGGACGACAGAGGATGAGATGGCTGGATGGCATCACCGAGTCAATGGACATGAGTTTGAGCAAGCTCCAGGAGACAGTGAAGGACAGAGAGGCCTGGCGTGCTACAGCCCACGGGGTCACAAAGAGTCGGACACGACTGAGCAACTGAACAACAACCGCTCCTCTTGTTGGAGCCTCACAACCCCCGCCTCCCACCCGGATGACGTTCAGGACAGACTGCAGAGCTCTCTCCCATAGCATCTCTCTCTCTCTCTCTCTTTTTTTTGGCTGCACTGTGTGGCATGTGGGATTTTAGCTCTTAGACCAGGGATTGAACCCGCAGCCCCTGGAGTGGAAGCCCAGAGTCTTAACCACTGCTACCAGGGAAGGCCCTGAGAGCATTTCATAATCTCAGAGAACTTGAGGCCAGGCCAAGGCCACACAGCTAAGATGCGGCAGACTCTGAAGCAGGACTAAGACGTCCAGCCTCTCCCGGATTTCATCCTCCAGCCACCCGGCCGCCAGAGTCTGGTGACACGCGCGCCATCTAGCGGCCCAGAGCCTCTGCAGCTGGGGCCCTACAGCAGCCGCGGCCCCCGCCCGGCACCTCCGGTGCTAGTCGGCTCCACGCCTGGGAAACCGCCCCCCTGGGCCCCCGACCCTGGCAGCGCCTGCCCCCGTCGTTGGCTGACAGTGGGAGACGTTCAAGAAGAGCGCGGGTGCCTGGCTGGGTGACACACGACACGGCTCCATGCCCACAGGACCGGGCGGAGGCCCTCTCGCCCAGGGGACGCCTGTGATCGGGACACGGCTGCCTGGCGAGGTCACGAGAGGAGGGCAAGACGAGTGAGTGCGGAGTCAGGTCAAGGCTGAGCTCCTGGAATCAGCCAAGCCTTGCTGTGCTTCCCGGGGCCCTAGAAGCCCACCACCTTGCTCCCCACCCTGGGGGCGCTCAGAGGGAGGAGAAGGGCCTGCCCCAAGCCCCCCAGCTCCTTCCCGGCCTCCTGCACAGCACCCTGCCCTTCCTCCCACTCTGTGGGCCTCCTGGAACTTTTTTTCCACCTTGATTCCCACGAGGAGAAGGCCCAGGCTGGTGCCAGAATGTGTCTTTAACATTTGCCAACCTCCCTTTTCTGGGCAGGGAAAAAAAAAAGCCATCCCCCTATGGACTTAAATAAGGATACTTTTCTCTCTCTCTCTCTCTCTCTCTCTCTCTCTCTCTCTCTCTCTCTCGCGTTACTGATACAAAGTTTCCTTTCAAAATGAATGCACCGAAATTTAAAAGTCAGTCTATTAAAATTAAGGAATAATTGTTGGTGTCATGATTTTGTGAAAAGTGGAGATCAGATGCCCAGGTTCCCTGGCAGGGACAGTGGGACAGGAGTTCTGGACAAGGGGCCCCGAGGTCAGTGCCCCAGGGCCGGGTCTCCCCAGGGTGGCTGTGTACCCTAGGGCCATCCCGTCACGCCTCTGAGCCTGCATTTCCCCAACCAGGGCGGGCCCTGCAGGCGTCTACCTTTGGGCGTCTATGATTCAGCCGGATTGCAGTTGGGCGTGTCCTTCTCCCCAGCTCAGAGCTTGGGAACAAACCCACCAGCTTGCCCTCGTCCCCTTCCTGGCCACACCCTCGTACAGCTGTGGGCGTGCAGCCCCCAGCTGCTTCCCTCCCCAGCTGTGTCTGCCTCCCATCACCTGTCCCGATTTGGGTTTTCAGCTGAGTTTGCTCTCCCCAAGCAGGAAGGCCTCCGTAGAGACGGGCGGGGCGGGGTGGGGGGGGTGGCGGGGGGGGGCGGAGCGGGGGGGCCCTGGGCTAGGAGGCTGGGCCCCACCCTAGCAAGGGGTGGGGGCTTCATCCACCAGCTTGGGAAAGCCTGCTTGCTGCTCTTGTCCCGCTGAGCCTGGTGACAGAGGAAGCCACAACGCAAGGGAAGGCAGGCAGCAGACCCCTACCGGTGTTTTGGCGCCCCCGCCCCCTGCTCCCCGCTCTGGAGCCGAGCAGGAGAGGCAGGAGACCAGGTCTGGGCCGCCTGTCCCGCCTCCACACCCCCCGCAGCGCGGACTGGGCTCCGGACCCAGTTCTGCCGAGTGGACCTGTGAGGCATCTGCTGGGCCAGGCCCTGCACCGTGCTGGAGCCTGGCCTCCCCGCTAATAAATCGGAACCCCAAGGCCCGGTTCGCTCTGATCCCACCAGGATGCCAGGACAGGAAGTGGAGACAAGATGGGAGAGAGCAAACTGCCCCGCTGCTGATGAGGCTCCCAGGCCCAGCCCCCTCGCTCTGCGCCCACGCAGCGTGAAGGCAGGGGCCCGGCCGGCCCTGCCTGTCTGCTCACCCGGAGCCCCGGGGTCCCGTCCTCAAGCCTCCCGGACACCGGGAACCAGGGCTGGGGCTGACCTGGTCCTGCCGCCCGCCACTGACACCCAGGAGACGAGGCTGGAGGTTAGGTGGCTCTGCCACCCGCCACAGCACCTCATCCCAGCCTCTCAAGCTGTTGTTGTTTTTAACTGGCGAGTTAGGGCTTTAAAGACTGGTTGGCTGAGGTTAGTTCTTGTCGGGACTTAAAAAAAAAGGCAAAACCAAAACACACTAATTTTCTTCTGGCACGAAATAAAGAAGCTTGTGATTGGCCCTGAGTCTTCAAATCTTCCCTCCAAGGTTTCGGAGGCTCTGAGGTGACTCGTGAGAAGGAAGGCGAGCCCGACGGTGGCTCACGGGGAGCAGCCTTCCTAGGAAGACGCTGACTGGAAGCGGCAGGTGGATTAAAGACAAGAATATGTAAACGCAGGCTCCATCCTCTCCCAGAGGATGGTGCACCCCTTCCCGAGCCCCATGGGGAAGGACCACTGCAGACTGTCTGGGCAGGCAGAGTCCGACCTTCCGGCGCACTGAGGCCCTGCGGGCACACGTCTCCCTGAGCACACCCCCTGCCCCCCCCCGGGGCCCACCAGCTGGGACCCAGCCAGGTGACATCCTGCCTTCGCTGGGGCCTGGCCCCTGGCACTGCCCTACTCGGGGGCAATGGCCCTGCCTGGTGAACTCTCAGACAGGAGTTCCCAGGGGCCCGGTGCCAGCCCCAGGCCTGGGCACTCCCCTGCCCCTGCTGTCTGCAAAGGGCAGCCCTCCAAGCTCAGTTCCCTGCCCAGAGCTGCTCTGGGACTCTGCCTGCATGGCTCCCCAGCTGCACCCTCTTCCTTCCAAGCCCCCAGGTGCCAGCTTCTCTCCCCCAAGTGAGGACACCTGACACAGGACTTCAGAGCCAAGGAGGCCCTGCTGGTGAACTTGGGGACCGGCTGCGGCCAGACGGGGGCCACTCCTACCGGGAGAGGAGTGGGGGGCGCCCCCGGCCCCACTCCCTCGTCTCCCCTCTCGGGCACATTCTGTCCCTCGGCAGCAGGATCGTTGCCTCTTCTTGCCCGGCAAGAGCCCGGGGCCCTTGGGACTGGGTAGGGGTGCGTCACTGCTGGCAGAGGACCCGGGCTGGCAAGCACCTAGACCACTCCCTCTGGGGGCAGGAGCCGTGCCTGCCTGGACGGGGCTTGCTTCTCCGCCGGGACTTTCCAAACCGATCAGAGAACCCAGAGAGGGGAGCAGGGCAGGAGGCAGGCCTGGGCTTTCAAGGAGGTGGTTTCTAGGGGCTTCCCCTCCTCTGTAAGGAGTTCGAGGGCCCGCCTCCTCTCTGTAAAGCGAAGGGCAATGAAGCCTGAGCAGCTCTGTGGCTGCTGCAAGGGTTAATTAGCCACTGTTTCCCTGGTGACCAGCCCAGATGACAGCAGAAAGCAGTGCACCCACAGGCCTGGGGGCGGCCCCGCCCCGCCCTGCCCCGAGACCACCGTCAGGCCCTGGCAGCCGCTCAGGGGCTACTCTCCAGCCACACAGAGCCTGAAAAGTCAGGGCTGAAGGGGCCCTCCACTAGGATCTCATCCAACAGCCTTCCTCCAAGGATGAGAAAGGCCTCAAGAGGAGATGAGCCCCAGGTCCCTCTGCTCATAGCAGCCGAGCTGAGAGCAGAATCAAAGCCTCCAACAGCCCCGCCTGCCCTCGAAACAGGAATTCTCACCCATTGTGGAGACAGGCAAGCTGAGGCTAAGAACAGGTCCCTCCATACCACCTGCCTCTGGGAAGAGTCTGTTTGCTAGCAAAGATAGGCTGTTCCTCTGTTTCAAGGGCAAGAGTCCCACCACATTCTCTCCGGCAGCCCCTCACCCAGCCCCCGCAGACCCTGTGCACACACAGCTCAAGAGCCTAGGTTCCCATTGCCCACGGAGCCTTGCAAAGCCTAGCCCTCTCATCTACAGAAGGGGGCCTCCGGGCACCTCTGGGTGTTGCGTGCCCACCCCCCTCAGGGAGGGGGTCCCAGCACATGGAGGCCACTAACATGTCAGTAAGCACGTATAGCTGAGAAGAGGCTGGGAGGAAGATTCGTAGTGAATCCTGGGTGTTTTCTTTAAATAACTTTTTTTTTTTCTTCAACAGTGCCATGCTGCTTGTGTGATCTTGGTTTCCCAAACAGAGCTTGGGCCCTCAGCAGTGAGAGCACAAAGTCCTAAGCACTGGACTGCCCTGAAAAAGTGAAAGTCACTCAGTCGTGTCCGACTCTTTGCGACCCCATGGACTATACATGGAATTCTCCAGGCCAGAATTCTGGAGCGGGTAGCCATTCCCTTCTCCAAGGGATCTTCCCAACCCAGGGGTTGAACCCAGGTCTCCTGCATTGCAGGCGGATTCTTTACCAGCTGAGCCACAAGAGAAGCCCAAAAATACTGGAGTGGATAGCCTTTCCCTTCTCCAGGGGATCTTCCCAACCCAGGGGTTGAACTCAGGTCTCCCGCATTGCAGGCGGATTCTTTACCAGCTGAGCTGGTAAAGAGGAGCCCAAGAATAGGAGAGCCCAAGAATACTGGGATGAAGTAGAAAAATAGAGTCAATGGCCAGAATGAACACAGAACCTCCCCTGGTCATTCTCCTGGGGAGTCTGGCCCTCCGAGTGCTGGTCTGCTGTAACTGAGCACAGAGAAGGGGTTCAACATGGTGCCCCCAGGGGTACCCTGGCCCAGACTGCCTGGCAGCTGCTACCATATGGGATCGGCTCCCGGCAGGATGCTCTCAGCCTGTCCACAGCCAAAGCACCTCTTTCCGGTGTGACGCCGAGAGGGATGGAATGCTCATGACGCACTTCTTGGTTTGTGGAAAACCCTTCAGGCTGGAGGCGCAAGTGAAGGAGACTGACACCATAACCCAGAACCTTTCCCAGGAGTCTAACCTGTCCAAGGGCTGCAGCCTCGTCCAGGACACGCCAGGGTGAGAGCAGCCCGCTTCCAGGGACCTGGTACAAGGACCCTCAGAGGGGCCAGCAGCCTCCCTTCACTCCCCTAAGAAATTCTGTCTGGGTCCCCAGCCTAGGAAACGGGCACTTAGTGGGTCTTGTTTATATTACAGGGAATAAGTGGAAATACACAGTGACCTGCAAACACAGATCCAGCAAACACAGGACACCCAGCTAAATCTGAAGATCAGATCAACAACAAATAACATTTTAGGATAAAGAGGCCTCCAAAATTGCATTACTTTACGTTTTACTGGGCAGCCCATCCTGACCTCCATTGACGCTGACGGCTGAGGGACTCAAGTCCAGGAAGGAAAAAAGGGCCGCGGGGCGGCAGGGAGGAAGTGAGCGGATGTGAAGTCATGGGTCTTGTCTGAGTCCCCAGAATGGGCTGTAGGGCTAAAATACGGAGATTGATGTCTGGAGTGAGGACAGGAAAATCCGGCAGGGTGAGAGCCCGGAGGCGGGGTCGAGTCTGCTCCCCGTCACCAGCCATGAGACCCTGGGCCTCACGGGGCCGGGGGGCCTCAGCTGTGCAGCGTCAGCCTCGGTGGGCTCCAACACTCCCCGAGCCTGGTCCTGAGGACAGGGCTGGGCACGCCCCACCCTTCGGCTCAGCTCGCCCACTCCCCTTTCCCCAAGGTTCTGGGCTCTGGGCTCTAGCCGTGTGCCACCCCGTAGACTCGGTCTCCAAGGGCCAGGAGGCTGGAACGAGCAGAAGAGAATGGACAACTGACCGGCCAAGGCTTTTCTCTGGACCAGTTCTTTCCCTCGAGCCCCTGGATGGTGTGTGAGTCACTGTGCTTCATTCTATTACACACCCTCTACGTTCAACTTTCTTGACTTGTGATATGTGTGTGTACATGTGTGCTAAATCACTTCGGTCGGGTCCAACTCTTTGCGACCCCATGGGCTGTAGCCCACCAGGCCCTGTGGCCATGGGATTCTCCAGGCAAGAGTACTAGAGTGGGTTGCCATGCCCTCTTCCAGGGGATCTTCCTGACCCAGGAATCAAACCCTTGTCTAACATCTCCTGCATTGGCAGGTGGGTTCTTTACCACTAGGTGCCACCTGGGAAGACTGACTTGTGATATAAATGGTTGTAGATTATAAGTAGTATGAGTAATATGATGACATATATATATCTGGAGAGGGAAATGGCAACCTACTCTGGTACTCTTGCCTGGAGAATCCCTTGGACAGAGGAGCCTGGTGGGCTACAGACCATGGGGTCTCAGAGTTGGACATGACTGAGAGACTGACACGCACACACATATATATATATAAAATCTCATCTATATTTTTTAAATTAGAAGACTATTGCTGAAATAGAATATAAGGTAGAATCCTAAGGCTTTTTAAACACCTTTAGAACTTTCCTTTCTGGAACCGCCCACAGGTGCTTGGCATATTTAAATAAAATCCATGCTCAAGGGTAGCCAATCTTTGTTATCTGAAGTTGATCCAATGTCTCAAGCCTGAGAAGTGAGGGTCTCAGAGGGCTGACTGTCGTTTCTGCTCAAACACAGGTCCTGACAGCACAGAAATGGGGCTGGTTTTCTTAGGGGGCCCCTAAAATGGCGCTAATGACCAGTATATTTTATGAAGATTTTTAGGGTCACGAGTAACGGCAGAGCTGGCGCAATCCTGCGGCTCAGCCACCGAGGCCTGCGTTCGCCTTGCCCGCGTCCTCTCTGGGTTCCTCCCAGTTCCCTGCTTCTCCGAGGGCAGCTGGAGGCGCCTCTGAGGAGGGTCCGCGTGCCCCGCGGGCCCCCAGCCCCGCCCTCTGGGCCGGTTTCTGGGGAGGGGTGGGGCTGAAGCCCCCTGGCGGGACGCACCGTCCCTGGGACAGCCCCTTGGCCGGAGGCTCTCCCTGCGTCTCCGCCGCTGCCCCCTGCTCCGCGGCCCGAGTCCCGACCTGCTGGGTTCCGCCGTCCTGGCTGACACGTGCTGGCCCCAGCATCAATTCTTCCACCACCATCCCCGCCCCTCCCGCCGCCAAATCCCCGTGTGCGCGCAGCTGTGCGCTGTTCCCAGAAGCCTCCTGAGCCGAGCGGAGCCAGGACGTGCCCCGACAGCGCCGGCCCTGAGTCATGTCTCAAGTCCCGCCAGCAGGCCCGGGAGGGAGGGGTTCTCACCAGGTGTCAGCAGGCAGGCACCGCGAGGGTGGAGGCGGCGGGGACGGGCTCAGTGGGCGGGAGAAACGCTCAGCCCTGCCACACTCAGGCTCTGGGAGCAAGCCCTGGAAGAGCTCTGCGTAGCCCTATCCAAAGGTCCGCTGAGACAACGCCTCCCGGTCCCCCTGACAGTGCAGCCCGGGGGATGGACCCCGCCCCAGGGCAGGTGAAGCACCCACGGAGGGGAGCGCCGGCACCCGGCGGTCAGAGTTTGATCCAGAGCCACAGCGCCCAGGTTCCGATTGGGCAACGCACCGCCATGAAGACATACAGCAACTGCTCAGTCAGCAGCTTACTCATCCTCACTGCCGGTTCCGTCCAGGGACCTGCCCTCCTCTCTCCTCGCCCTTTCCATGGCATTATAAGTCATCTCCAGATTCTGCCTGGTCATCAGTCTACGTGTCAAAGCCTTTTGCTCACATCTGTGCCTGAACTACCAACCTGCTGGGCTCACTGTATTCAGCAGGTATTGGCACTGGTGTTATCAACTGACATCAAGAATCTGAAAAGAGAGGGCCAATGAATGCACAGCAAACCTAGTTAAACCTGTGACATGCAAGAAAGGCAAGTCCCCCTGTCAGAGCTACCAGGGAAGCCCAGTCCTCCCTGCTGCTGCTAAGCTGCTAAGTCGCTTCAGTCGTGTCCGACTCTGCGACCCCAGAGACGGCAGCCCACCAGGCTCTCCCATCCCTGGGATTCTCCAGGCAAGAACACTGGAGTGGGTTGTCATTTCCTTCTCCAATGCAGGAAAGTGAAAAGTGAAAGTGAAGTCGCTCAGTCGCATCCGACTCTTAGCGACCCCATGAACTGCAGCCCACCAGGCTCCTCCGTCCATGGGATTTTCCAGGCAAGAGTACTGGAGTGGGGCCAAGTCCTCCCTAATGAGCCTCAATAAGACCTCAAGGAGGAAGGAATCAAGGGGATGACAAAGAACATGTAACTTGTAGATCACCCACCTCTCTCTTGCCCGGGACCTGGACAATCAGGGTGACATCTGTGAGCAACGTGGGCTCAAAGCCAGAGCTGCTGAAACCCGAGCCCCAGCGCACAGAGCCCAGTGTCCCCTGGAAAAGCTGTCCCCGCTGCACAGGCCTCAGGGGCCTCGCAGAACTCCTGGAGCAGTACAGGCTAATGTGGACGTTAGCAAAAATAAAGTCACGGAATCTGCAGACTGGGCGAAAACCTGGGCGTCGCCTAACCCAGCACCCCGATCTGGAGGAGCAGGAGACTCCTGTGTGGGCTTGTGTGGTTGAACCAGAGCATCTGGTTCAGTGCTTGGCGTGGAGTTAGGGCCAAAGAGGTATTTGCCCAGTAATGGGTGATGGGCACAGCGGGTGAGGCCACAGAGGACGGTGACAGGGCTGGGATGGAGGCATCGAGGACAGTCTCAGGTGCTAATCAAAAAAAGTGTCTTAAGGACTATGCTCAGCTTTTTTAATGCATATTGTTTCATTTAGTCCTGATGACAACCCAGAGGTAGACTCTGTCAGACCCGTCCTACATGTGGAGAGACTAAGGCACAGAGGACTCTCGCCCAAGGTCACAAGCCCAGTAGCAGCACAACTAGAATCTGAACGTGAGTCTGTCCAACGTACAAACTCAAGCCACGCCGCGCCCTGGCACACAGCCTCACTCCAGAGCTGCCACGCCGCGCCCTGGCACACACCCTCACTCCAGAGCTGCCACGCCGTGGACACCCCCGCCCCCAGCCTCAGGGGACCGCCAGAGTCCCGTCCTTGGTCATCAGCACACACTGAGGAGAGGGGGCCCCTGGGGATTTTCCTAGAAATATCTAAATATGCCCATGACCGGACCACAAGAATTCAAACTTCTTTCAGATCCATGAGTAAATCGGACATACGAGAAAATGGACTTAAAAAAAAAAAAGATGTTTTCTTTACGCCTTTTCTAAAATGTTCTCATTTGATACATTTAGAAATACCCACTCTGCCCCGAAGGACGCTGCGATAGCACGACGTGAAATAATCGCCAAGCAAACGGACCGGTCAGAGACGGGGGGCTTCCCCTGGGGGGCCCTGCTGCCCCCCACCCCCTTCTCAGCAGCCAGGACGCTTTCTCCTGCTCAAACCGGGGACCGTGCCCGCAAGTGCCCAGGAAGCGGCTCCTTACCGGGTAGCCCCACGAGCCGTTCCCCGCCTGGAACTTGGAGTAGAAGCTGCTCCGGCTGGCAGTCCCGTAGTCGTAGTTGTCGGCCAGGCCGTCGTACACGGAGCCTTGGGGGCAAGGACAGGGGTTAGGACGGTGCCAGCCCCGCGCTGCCCCCAGCCCTCGTCCCCCAGGCATCGGCACCCGCAGAGGAGACCAGCAGGATGGGGAGCAGCCCTGTGCCCGCCTCTCCTCCTCCGCCCGCCTCCTGCACGGCTGCAGGCTCAGCTCTGAGGGCCCCGGGCAGCCCTCTTCCGGGGTCTACCTGCGGTGGGCTGGCACCGACAGGTCAGGAGCTGGCCTGGGGGGCCTCGGGCCCCTGCCGCCCCGGTCCAGGGAAGCAGGACCCCTCGCTCCACGAGGAAGGCCTTCCCGCTCAGGGGAAACAGCCAGGAGGTGGACATGCTGGGCCCAGAGGCTCCGCTCAGGGCCACGGGGCAGTGCCCAAAGATGCGGCCCACACCCGGCAGACTCTGGTTCCCGACCCAGATGGGGCGAGGGGCCTCCTTCCTCTCCCAGGCGCCCCCGCCGCTGAAGGGGGAGCAGCCACCGACCTCAAAGGACCAGGAAGGAGTAATTACTGTTTTCCCAGAGCGTGTGGGCCCGCAGATGACAGGGTCCGCAGGAGGACAGAGTGTCATCACGATTATTAGGGCCAAAGTGGCTTCGGCTCGCACAGGGCAGCCTGGACATGCAGCCCCTTCACTGGACGGGGCGGGGGGGGGGGCCCTCAGGACGCCAGGCTCTGCACGGCGGGGGCTGGGCCCTCAGGACGCCCGGCTCTGCACGGCGGGGCGGGGACAGCTCAGGATGCCCGGCTCTGCCCGCTGCCCTGGAGGCTGACAGGGACCAGCCTGGGGCTCCGCTCACGCTGTGTCTTGTGCTAAGCCTCGGCTGCAGATGCGGAATCGTAACCGTCAGTGAACCCAAGCTCAAAACCTGGGAGCGAGCTCCGCCCGAGGGGCTGTCCTGGGTCTGGACCCTGGGCCGCATCCCATCTGGCGCCCCATTTCCTGGACCAGGAGCTGTGGCCTGGTTGTCGGGAGCAAGGCTGGCCCCCAACCTCATTGAGTGACGGCCCTGGGGAAGGCGGGTCCCGGCCGAGGGCCTGAGCTCAGCTCCAGGGGCAGTGTCTGGCTCAGTCCGCTCCCCCCGGGGCTGTGCCCCACAGGCCCCCACACCTCTGGGGGTGGGCACTGAGCCCCCGAGCAGGGAAAGAACGCAGAGCAGGGGCAGCTTTGCAACATGGCTGGCGTCCCCGCCTCGGGCCACCTCCTCTGTCTAGAGCCAGGTGACCCCGACAGCTCGTAGGAGGGACCCTGCCCCTGACTCCCCAGGCCCCCACCACGGAGGGCTGCTGGGGCCACTGGCTGTGGCAGAGACCCCGGCCCTGCAGCCTAGAGGTGTTGAAACTGGTCCTGGCTCTGGACCTCGGGGGGTACCCCAGGTGGCTCGGTGGTAAAGAATCCACCTGCCAGCGCAGGACACACAGGAGATGCAGCTTCAGTCCCTGAGTGCGGAAGAGCCTCTGGAGAAGGAAATGGCAACCCACTTCAGTATTCTCGCCTGGAGAATCCCATGGACAGAGGAGCCTGGTGGGCTACAGTCCACGGGATCACAAAGAGTTGGGCACGACTAAAGAGACTTGGCACGCACTTGCACTGGGCCTAGCCTTCCTCTTCTGGAGAAAGAAGGGGTGGCCTCTCTGCACCTCCAGGTCCCAAGACTGTGTGATCATAATGACTCTCACCATGGCATTCAGGGAAGCCGGCCTTCTTGTCTCTAGAGACAGGCTTCAGCAAGGAAGCCTTGGGCACCAAAGGCTTCATCATCGTCTGCTTGGCTGCCAGCCTCAGGGTCCCTCCAGAGGTGTGCCCGTTCCAGGGTGCCCTGGGCCCAGGCCTGACTCCCAAAGGGGCTCCCCTGAGGCTCTGACTCACTCCAAGCTCCCTGATGACCAGGCAGCTGCACCTCTTCCCTTCTCAGGAAGCCGCCCCTCTGAAACGCGACCTTCATCAGGAGGAGCCTGGGGGCAATCTTGCGGGCATGGACACTCAGGGGAGCCAGCCAACAGCCAGCGTGCTGCCCACCTCCCCTCTGTCCAGCCCACTCCTGCAGCCCTTCTGGGTGGGGCGGGGGGAACAGACCAGGGTCCCACAGGGCAGGAACTCCTCACCCAGGGGTGGGTGTGGGCCAGCCAGCCGCTTTTGGATGGAAATCTGGGCTGGAGACGGACACAGGGTCCTGGGACAGGCGTCCCCAGGAGGCTCCACAGAGGGCAGGCTCCCACGGGGCTTGAGAGGGAGGCGGTCAGCTGTGATGTCACCCGCTGAAGCATCTCCTCCCCAGTGCCTGCACCTGCCCGCCTCCCTCTTACTTCCCTCCACATGACAGAGGGGGAGTTCTCTGCCGTGGATCTGGAGTACCCTATCAGCCAAGGCCAGTTCCTGTGACCCTGGGGGACTGTGGTGGTGACAGGTGTGGGCGGCAGCTCTCACTTCTGGTTGGACCAAGGTCTCCAGGCCCTTCCAGGCAGCTCCTGAAGGCACCTTCCCAAGATCACCTGCGACTGGGGGTCAGACTTCCTGACTCCCACTGTGAGCCGCCTGGCTTGGCCTCCTTGTGAGAACAAGGCTGCCATCACACCAGCCAGCACTGCTTCTCAGGCAGAAGGCAGCTGCTTGTGGGCTGTGGTTTTGAGGGAGGGGAGTCCAGAGACCTCACACACTTGCAGTCACAGCTTGCAGTGTGCCAGATACTCAAAGGGGTGCAGGTGGGAGGTGAGCCGTTTGTGAGCACTGCTCCCACAGCAGAAGCAAGGGCTCCCTCTCCTGACTCGGGGGGTCTGGTTGGTAAGCACCACCCTCTGAGTCAAGTGCAGCAGGAAGAACATGGGGCTTCTCCCTGAGGGTGATGGAACAGCTCTGCTGGCTTCTCCACTGGCCCCTTGACCTTTCTGGACACCACTCCTAGGAAGCCTTCCACGATGACCCCCACCTGGTCCCTGCTCCCCAGGTTGCTGTCCTCTCAGTGCTGGGCATGGTGAGGTATGGTGCCCCCGCCCAGCCCGCACCTGCAGCAGGACACTGGGGTCCTTCACTCCACTCGGCCAGGTCCCCCCTCACCCAGAGAGGCCCCTGGTTGGTCCGTGAACTGGGGAGAGACTGGAGCCAGAATGCCCACCGCTGTAGCCCTGGAGGGGGGTGGGAAGAAGGGTCCCCAGCACCGCTCACTCCACATTCACCCCACCTCCCGGGGAGCACGGCACCCACAGTCCTCTCAGAAGGGCCGTGAGCCTCTCTGTCCAACATGTGTCTGCCACGAGGTGTCTGCCCACCCCCAGAAGTCTGGGGTCAGAGGGCAAAGGCCCACCTTCCCCATGGGGTCAGCATCGTCAGCCGCTTTGCCCGCACAGAAGCCTCATTTGGGTCAGCAATCGGGGGAGACCCATGCCGCAGACGAAAGCACCTGGGGTCCTCCCCTCGGGCCGCACAGGGGGCGACTCGCCCCGGGTCACCGGGGAGCCCTCGTCAGGCCGCCCAGGACTCTTCCCCCGCTGGGCGGGCAGACCCACCCAGGATGACTCATCCTTCCACCTCCAAGCTTTCCGTGGCCACACCCGCCACACCTGAAACATTCCTGCTCTCCTCTTGGTGGCCCCCGCCCGCTCCCCCAACCCGACCATGGCCAGCTCCTCCTGGGGAGACCCCCCGGGCGCTTGGGCCTCCCGTGGAGCCGGTCAGCATGTGGCCACCTGCTGGACGCACTCCTGCCATGTGTTCTTCGTGTGTGTGTGTGCATGTGTGTGCATGTGTGTGCATGTGTGTGCGTGTGTGTGCATGTGTGTGCATGTGTGTGCGTGTGTGTGTGTCGGGGGAGGTGTCCACCCACGCCAACCCCAGGACCAGACTCACCTGGAGGAGGTCCTCGGGACATCAGCCAGCCTGCCAGCCAGGCTGCTTCAGGGCAGAGTCCACCCCCACCCCCAGCCCCCACGCCCCACCCCAACGAGTCGCCAGGCCTCAGAGAGGGGCACCTCCGACGGCCCCACGAGGCCCTGTCTTCCGGGTGCTCTTGTGCTTACGTCGATTCCTCAGCACAAAAGCTTGAGAAAGGATGCCCGCTACCTTTTGGCCCTGAAACGCTTTTGCTTCACCCCCTAAATCCCTCCCATCAGGGGTGCCCAGCAGAGAGGGGCCCACAGTAAGAGGGACTTTAGTGAGAGAGTAAGGACTGTAGGGAGATGGCACGGGAGACGCCTGGGCGCCTGGACCATCCGGCAGCCCAGTGCCTGCCCTCCCACCACCAGACATCGAAGGAGATGTTCCGCCCTCGCCCAGGCCAGCAGGGAGCTCCAGACGTGCCACCCGGCTCTGGATGAGGGCGTTCTGCCCAGCCCCACAGCCACCCTGGCACAGTCCTGCCCATTCCCACGCACGTGTAGGAACAGACACCAGAGCGGCCTTGGCCGCCACAGCCCCGTCTCCCCCGTCCCTCGCCAGCACACGTGACTCCGAGGGCTGGCCGGGGCATGCTCAAACCAGCTCTGAACCTGCTTCTCCTTCTGATGATCTGTGCGCGGCCACCGCTGAGCCTGAGGGTTGAGCCAAGGGCAGGGCTGGCACAGGGGGCGGGGCTGGGCAGGGCTCACCCCGCGGGGGGTTCCAGAATAAACGACTGTCCCCAGCTACCGCCACACTGGATGACATTTATATGTGTGCGTGTGTGTGTGCGCACATGCATGCGATGGGGTGATCCCCACACTGGGTCTCTGTCTGAGGCAGGGTGGGGACAAGAACAAGGATTCCTGAGCTCTGTTGCAAGTCCACCTGCCCACGCTGTCCCCACAGTAACTAAACCAGAGCCTCCAGGGTGGGACCCGGGCACGCTCATTCTTTAAAACTCCCAGACGGTGCCAACACACGGCCACGACTGAGAGCAGTGTGCACTGGGAGATATTTTTTAGTGATCCGATGCTTCCTGGAGGGAGACAGGGAGGGCTGTGTCTTGTGAGGAGGGGCCTTTTGCCGCGGCAGGTGGTTTGGGGAAATGGTCTGCAGAGGCAGCGAGACAAACAATCTGCTTCCAGTGAAACATCGGGGGGCGATCGCGCCCCACCTCTTACGGCTGCACAGACCCAGAGAGAGGCAGGGCTGGCCTGAGGTCACACAGCAGCTGGCAACAGCTCCAGAGAGCGCTCAAGCCTCCGGGGGCCAGCCGGACTCCTGCTGCTGCATGAGCTGGGAGGCGGGGTGAGTGTGTGTGCGAGGACACCTGTGTACACATGTGCGTGCCTCAGAGGTGCGGCCAATAAAGAGCCTTGCACGAGGCTACCTTCCACTCCCGGGAAGCATTCTTTCATTTTGTTTTGTTCAAACATCACACACCTTCTAGGAGTCATGCCCTGTAGAGAGGTAGCTCCCAGAGTTTTAAACCTCGAACAACTGGGGTATTGATATAGATAGTGTGGTGTGTGGGGAGAGGAGTTTGTTTTGTTTATTTGTTTTTTTAATCTCTGTCAATGAGCTTAGCAAAGGAGCAGGAAGCTGGGAAACAGCGTGTGCCGTGGAACAGCCGGGCTACTCAGCATTTTTGCATGTGTTGTAACAGGCTGGTGGAAATGCTGGCTAAATCCTCAGCTCCGAGCCAAGAGGCCTTGTGAAGAAAGAAGGACTGGCTCCCGCGAGGTGTAATCAGGACACTCTGCTGTGGGACAGGCCGCCACAGACACCGCGCCCTCCTCGCCCCTCGGCGCTGGTCCCGAGGGAGAAGCCCAGCAGAGCCGTCTGAGCCTGGCCTGTGCCTGGGACGGGGCACCTTCCGAGAGAGCGGAGAGTGGACCCCTGCCCCGGGCGCAGCCTCATGCTGAGACACGGCCCACACAAGTCCAAGAGCCAACCAGCGCGGCCCTAGACGGGGCCGTGCCGACCCTCCCCCTGGGTGCAAGCCTCTGCCAGGAGGGCCTCGGGGAGAGGACACCTGCCCCAGCACCCCCCACCTCTGCCCGTGCTGCTGAGGAGGGTGCAGATGGGACCCCCAGCCCGTGGTGACGCCTCTCGGGGCAGTGGGCAGAGTGGGCGGGTCAGGACTCCCTGGAGTGAGGAGTGGTGTGCAGAAGGGAGTGGGCTCCAGCATGTGTGTGTGTGCGTGCAAGGGTGTGCCCCTTCATGTGCGTGTGTGCGCACACGTGCATGTGTGTGCGTGTGTGCGCGTGTGTGCGCGTGTGTGCCCATTCATGTGCGTGTTTGTGTGAGTGCGTGTGTGTCTGTGTGCATGCATGGGTGTGCCCATTCATGTGTGCGCACGCGTGTGCGTGCGTGTGTGCGCGTGCATGTGTGTGTGCGCATGGTGGTGGTGGCAGGTTTGGGTTTGAGTCTGAGTAGGCTTGGTCAGCTTTCAGCGGAGGCTCCACGCTGAGTGTAAGGGCATGAGCGCCGCAGGGCCTCGGGCGGGACGACAGCGTGCCGGCCCCTTCCCACACAATCCACCCCGCATGGACTCCCCCTCAAGGGGGTCACATCTTCCAGCCCCCATCTCCCACTGGGCGGCCACCTCCCCAGGTTCCTTCTGCTTCTCACCTGGGCTTACACCCTTTGCCCACAGGCACCCTCAGGAAGCAAGGGCAGCCACGCCCCAGAGCCCCTTCAGGAAAAGGTGGGGGGCAGGTCCCGAGTAGACTCCTCCTGAAGGGTGTCCAGGCCCCAGAGACCCCCTCCCTCCCTGGGCACTGCCTGGCTGGGCAGGGCATCTGTCTGGGCCCAGGTTTTGGGGGAGGGCTCGGCGTCTGCGTCAGGCCCCTTCCATGGGCCCCTTTCGCCATCCTCCAAGGCTCCAGGCCCCTCACGGACCAGGTGGAGAGCAGCCCCGTGGGGCCGGAGCCAGGGCAGGGGCCCGGGAAAATCAAAGACCCCACAGAAGCCTGCTCTCCTGTTGTGGGGAACAGAAGGAGAACAGAGTCTGTCCTGGGGCAGAGGGGGATGGCCTGGCATGTGGTCCCCCCAGGGACCCCATCACCCCTCCTGGGAACCAGAGCACATGCATCAAACGAAACCAACAGGACAAAGAGAGACAGAGCTGGCAGAGGTGGTCACGGAGCACACAGGGAGCACCTGGGCGGTGCTTGCCAAAAGGAGGGGATCCCTTGGAAGACAAAGCCAGACAAACCAGAAACACCAGCTCCAGGTGGCCTGACGGCCTCGCCCAGTTACAGCGACCGCTGGGGAAACTGGTCCAAGCCAAGGGTAAAAGGGACACGCCTACAGGGTCAGCCCTCGGAGAGGGACGCGCTGACCATCGGCAGAGTCCACGCACACCTGCTGACACCCCCAGAGGACCTCGGGGTGGAGGCGCGGGAAGGGGAGGGGTGGACGTCCCCACGGAGAGGGAGGCCGGGGCGCCCAGCCGGCACCCCGTTGGGGCTGGGAGGGGGCATCAGGCACCCAGCCTGGCTGTCTTCTCCGGGGCTGCGGCCCCCAGCGCAGGCCAGGGAGGAGCGGGCGAGGAGGGACCGGCGAGCCCCGTCCCAGGGAGAGAGGAAGCCAGCTTGAGCAGTGACTGCGCTGCGCCCAGAAAGGGGGCACTTGTTTTCCAGCCCTACTTCCAAAAAAGGCTGGAAGCAGCCGCCGAGGCCCCAAGCAAACAGGAAGGTGGCAAGCGCTCCGGAAGCTGCGACTTTGAGTGGGAGCCTGGCGGGAGAGGAGCCAGGGTGGGGGCACAGAGCCACAGGCGTGCGGGCTTGGGCGCAGAGCAGTCCTCTGCCAGCCATCTTCTCACCCTCAGCTCTACCTGGGGCCACTCAGGGGAGAGAAGGAGGCACGGAGGTAGAAATCGTGAGCTGCCGTGTGTGTGTGTGTGTGTGAGAGAGAACTGGTATGTGTGTGTGTGCATACCTGTGTGCATGTGCGTGTGGACCACGGACGGGGGTCCGTCCCCTTTGTCTCCTCCTCTTTACTACTCTCGTCTACCCCACTCTCTCATGAGCTCCTGACTTGAAAAATATACCTCTTTTTTTTTTTTTTCAATATATAAACCTTGGTTGACCTGTATTGGTTTACAGTCTGCAGCTTCCTCATTAGCCTTAAACTACTGGGCTTCCCTGATGGCTCAGACAGTAAAGAATCTGCCTGCAATGCAGAAGGCCCAGGTTCAGTCCCTGGGTTGGGAAGATCCCCTGGAGAAAGAAATGGCAACCGACTCCAGTATTATTGCCTGGAGAATTCCATGGACAGTGGAGCCTGGTGGGCTACCGTCCATGGGATCCCAAAGAGCTGTACACGACTGACTGGACTTTCACAAACTTAACTAAATAATTAAGTAGAAGGTACCCACTGACTTACATGTAATTCTTACTGGGAAATGCTTTGTATGCAAGTCTTTGGTCTAGAACTTCCACTGAGGCAACTGTCAGGTAACAGACCTTCCTCCTTGAGTTTCAGGGGTCCTGCCCCTTTCTCCTGCCCTTCCCTGACAGCTGGGGGACCTCAGCGGGGCAGGAAGGGGCTGGCCAGGCCCATGCCTAGATCAAGGAGTGCCCAGCACCAGGGCCCAGCCAGGGGTAGGGGCGGTTCTGGCCTCCAAGCAAATTGCCTCTGGCCTCTAAGAGACACACTTCTACACCGGCTGAGTGGGCAGGCGAGTCCTGAGGGAGAGGGGGCTGCTCTCAGCCTCCAGGGCGTCCTGGACCCCTCCCCGGGCTCAGCCCCCAGGGTCCGCGCTGCCCTGGGGCCACCTGGGAACTACACTGCCTCCTCCGGGTGTGAGGCTCCCGCGCCAGCGCCATCAGAGGGCGCCTGCCTCCTGTGCCCGGTTCCCGGAGTGCGAGCCCTTCCCGAGTTCTCGGCGGGCTCCGTAACTCCCAGCCCATCTCAGCCAGGCACTGGGCGGCCCCTCCGCCCCGGACCGGGACCCCACAGCTAAGTCCGTGAACGTTGGGGTGGGAAGGGTGAGGGGCGCTTGACCACGGGCAGCTGGGCAGGATCGGGCGAGGGAGAGACCCCTGGAGCCGGCTGGGGAAGAGAACCCCGGGACCCGAGGTCGGCCCTGACTGTCCGCCACTGAGCGGTCAGGGCCGCGGCTCCAAGGTGGACCAGGAGGCAGGGCGCACCCGCTGGGGCCCTCCGCGCGGACCCTGCCCCGCGCCGCCAGATGGGGACGCGCGCGCCCCTCGCCCTGCCACCTGGGAGGCGCGTCGGGGAAGGGCGAACGGCCACGCGGGCATCCGGCCCTTACCTCGGTTGGAGTGACTCAGGGTGGACGACTGGGAAGACTTGGACTTCTGCCGCTTGACGGTCATCATCACCTGTTCCTGCACGCGCTGCCGGCCCGACGTGCCGGTCTTCATCTTCTGGTCGGACGGCAGAGCCAGCGTCGAGTTGTCCTGGTCCGGGAAGCATTCGTAGGCCAAGGCGGTCTTGAGCGGCGAGTGGTTCATGGCGGCGCGGGCGCGGGGCGCGGGGCGCGGGGCGCGGGCCTGGAGAGCGAGCCGAGCGGCGCGAGGTTCGGGCGGCGGCGGAAGCGGGCTCTTCTCGCGCTCAGCGGCTCCCTGTGCCCATAGAGCGAAGGTCCGCGCGCGCGACGGCTCTGGGCTGCTCCCGGCGCCTCCACCCGCCGTCCGGGCCCGGCACTGGCGGGCCCGCCCTCCGCCAGACTGGATATACCGCCCCGCCCCGCGCCGCCCCCTCCCCGCCGCGGCCGCTCCGCAGGAGCCCCGGGCACCGCGCCGCGGGCCGGGCGCTCTCAGGGGCAGGGCTTCCAGTCCCGAACGTGGACCGTGGCGGCTTCCTCCTTTCTCTCCCTTTGTCCCCGTCCCTCTCGCCGCGACCTGCCGAGGCGAGGCCGCCTCCCGGGAGCCGCCCTCTGGCCCCGTCCTGCGCGCTCAGGAGTAAAGCTTGCGCTCAGCTCAGGCCGCGGGAGACTTCTCTCCAGGAAGAGTCCTTCTCCACGGGGCGCCCGGCACAGCCCGATGCCCGTCTCCCTCCGTCCAGGGGTCAGGGCAGAGACCAACCCTGTGGATGGGGGCTCCCAGGCTGACGCAGGAGCACCGCCCTGTCCAAAGGCTCGGGGCTAAGACAGCTTCCGATCTGAAGGGAAGGGGTGTGGGCCCGAAGCCCACCCAGGGCGAGACGTGAGATGCAAAACCATAGGGGAGCACCCCCACCCCCGTCCCGGGCATGGGCTCCCCAGGGCAACACCTGGTGAGCAGTGGGTGTCTCTGAAACTCCGGACTCAAATCCTAAAATGGGCTCCTGGCCGTCTTAGGGGCTCAATAAAAGTCGGTTTTAGCGGATGAATGGAGACTGGCTAACTTAAGGCTAATTAAGGTAACGTGAAGTAACTCGAATCCTGCCCAGATCCTTACAGACAAACTGGGAGGATGCCTGGCCTTTTCGAAGTACCCGGTGGTGGATTTATTACCCTGGGAAGTTGCGCGTGCTCACCCACACTCCCTGGGGACACGTCTAGTGATGCTTTGTTCCTGTAGCCTTGTCTTCAGGCCCAGAGGTCGCTGGGACCAGGGGACCAGGTGTGTAACAGGAACTGAATATTTTAAACTCATGTTGATGGAAATCTTTCTAAAGGCAGCGCGCCCTGCCTTTCCCTGTTAAGCAAAAGACCCTGAGCACAGTCGTGCCCTTCCTGACACGCCGGACATCCAGTGCTGAGCTGCAGTGCGGCCCAGGGGCTCCTCCAGCCGTCGCCTCTGTTCTCCTTTGTAGCTGGCACTCACAGCTCATGTCCTTCCCTTTCAGTTTGCCCTTCTGCCCTGTAGAGGGGACTCTCAGAAGCTGCGCTTGTCAGGGATGCTGTGAGGAGGAATGGATAAGCCTGAGGACGGTCTTAGGGCCCATGTGATGGTCACTTTCTGGCTGCCTGAGACGTGGGTGTTACAAGCAGCAGCCCAGCTGTTCTCTGTAATGCATTCCTGGGAGCCACGTGCAGAGCAGAATATCGTAAATCACATCATGGTTTCAATAGAAACAGTTTGATAATTGAGGGTTAGGTCCCTAAGAACTTAGCATCAAGTAAGCCAGAGATGTGACCAACGACAGGTCATAGATAGCCAAGTGCACCCCCTGCAGACCTTGACCATCACTTCCAGCTCTAAGACCCCACTTCTAGCCTCAGTCTGTCG
Organism: Bubalus kerabau; assembly: GCF_029407905.1. Taxonomy (NCBI): domain Eukaryota; kingdom Metazoa; phylum Chordata; class Mammalia; order Artiodactyla; family Bovidae; genus Bubalus; species Bubalus kerabau. The sequence goes on along the minus strand of NC_073628.1, from coordinate 134,765,275 downwards.
GGGCTGGCCATCATCGGGCCCACCTTCTGCAGTTCCCTGACCCAGAGAGCAGGTAGACTGCCCCTGGTCTCCAGTTAATACATGGCAAGGCCTCCGTTCCCATCAAGCCTGGCTCTCCCCTCCACACGACCAGCCTCCTTGTAAAAGCCCTATAAAATGGGCCTTAAAGTTCAGGGCACACCGATGCCAGAAGCGCCCCATCGTCCTGTAAAGTACACATGACCACACATAACAACCTGAGTCCATTGTATCACACACCTGGACCGCCTACAACCCAATGTGCTGGCCATAATAAATACCAATTACATCTTTGAATAATGAGAGTTTTGCTACCGGTAGGATGCAGAAGGGCCCTGAAGGGGGTGACGGAAGTAGCCCGTATTGCTACAAAAGGCCATACTTGGCCCCTGGAGGTCAAAACTGATTATCTTTAGAATCGCTTCCAGATGTGAAGTTTTTCTAGATGCTTCTCTATGATTTTGGTATTAATATTGTGATATACTGAAAGCCATGGTAAGTATTCACTGTGCTCCCGCCAATCAGCACGGTCTGGGCCCTTCATGGACAGCCTGGTTTGAATCCTTATGATCTTCCTATGAGCTGAGTACCAGCGCCATCATCTTTCTTTTTCAGATGAGCAAAGAGGCTTGGCAAGGTCACCAGGCTGGTAAGCCGCCTGAGCACAGGCAGCCTGGACCCAGCCCTGGGGCACTTGGGGACAGTGCTGGACCGCCTCTTTGAGATGTCCCCGTGACAAGCAGCAGCTGAAAGCCTTCCGTGGATCAGCCTTTTAACAGCATCTGTTCCATCACATGGCATGAAAGCCAGGCCTCCGGGGACCCAGCTCCAGCTGCCTCCCTAGTTCGCTGCACGATGCTGGACTGGCCCCCTCTTCTGTCCTCCCCACCAAATTTGTGAAGTGAGGAGGTAGACTTGGCAGCTCCCAAGCCCACTGTCACCCTAACACCCAGATCAGTTACGTCGTCTCTCTTACCTCCAACACCAAGGAGAAAGGGAGTGTGGATGTGGATGTGGGTGGAGGGCGGGCTGGTGCCAGGAGCTCGTCCACGCTGCAGACACGATTTTATCTCCCCAGAACCCCCCCTAACCTGCAGGAGATATGGCTTTGCCGATGAGGAAACACACTGAGAAGCATGAGGCCAGTGGTGCAGCGGAGACCTGAACCCAGTCAGACCTCCACCTGGGAGAAAGAAAGGAAGGGGACCAGGACTTCCCTGGTGGCCCAGGGAACAAGACTCTGAGCTCCCAAGGAGGGGGCCCCGGGTTTGATCCCTGACCAGGGAACTAGATCCCACAAGCTTCAACGAAGTCTGCATGCCACAGCTAGAGATCCTGTGAGCCACAACTAAGACTCCACGCAGCCAAGTAAATAAACAAAAGTTTTAAAAAGAAGAAGAAAGGAAGAGGGCTCATGCAACAAGTCTGGGACCACGGTGAGGTTTATTCTGGCTGGAAGACTCTTGCCATCCATCATCTCCCTTCTCCACCTGCCCCAGCCCTGCCCCATGGGGCCCTGCCTCAGAAACAGGCTGAGAGGGTCACAGTCCCCAAGGAGAGAGCAGAGGTCATGAGGGCCCCTGAGATGAGCATGCTCTGGACAGCATGTCTGTAGATGGTGAAGATACCTTAGTGAGTGTGGGTGACTTGAGTCCTGAGGGTGTGGAGCGGTCTAGGGAGAAAGCATCTTGGAAGAAGTTAACCCTGACTTGATTCGGAAACAAGAGTCGATTTCATCCTCAGAGATGTCGCCATGACGAGTACGAACGAGGGTCTCACCCTCTGCCCCTGCCCTGCAGGCCGCTGTGACCCCGAGTCCACCACTCTCAATGCTCAAGGTTCACAGCTTTGTGACCAAGAAGTGGACGACGGGTTCCTTCATTTGCCGGTGTCCGTGAGGACCTCCCGCTTGGCAGGCCCTCTCCTAGGACACGATGCTCAAAGAGACCAAGTTCCCCTGCTCCAGCTCACCCCTGGAGGCGGGGGAGGCAGCGGCAGCCGATCCAGGCAGGAGCCCTGGCCCGGGTGGAGGCTGAGAGCAGGCCCCTGGGGCTCCTGTTTTCAGTCCCCCAGGTGAGGGGGCCACCTCCACCCAAACCCCAGATGGAGCCAGAACTGGCGGCTTCCCAGGTGGACCCCTGAGCTGGAAGGCATGGCCCGCCATGTGCAGCTCAGTCCTCAGCGCCTGCCTTGTCTGCCCGCACCTGCCCTCCGCTGCAGGCAGCTGTGGGCCTCCCATTTCGCCTGCCCAGCTGTTCTAGCTGAGTCCCTGGTCAGCTCGTGGGCTCCCCAGTGGCTCCCCAATTCAGGAGCACAGAACCTTCCCTGGGGGACCCCGCTGCCCTCCCCAGCCTCTCAGCAGCCTCCCTTCTCGCTCTCTTCCCTCCCAGCCCTGCCCACTCTCCTGGTGCCCGGTGCCCATTCCATGTTTTTGCACGGCCGTCGCTCCGTGTACAGCTCACTCAGGCTGTCCTGTGAGCCGTCCCAGGGCTGAAGGGCTACAGGCAGTCTGGGAGGGTCAGAGGCCAGTGCTCAGGCGGTCTGTCTCAGCCGTGTGAACCATGGGTGTAAAGGCCGCAAACCTGGCATGTCCTCAGGACCCACAGACCAGGGTGGCCTCGGGGTGTGTGGGGGAGGAGCGCACGGGTGGGCGCAGGCAGGCGGGGTCCCGCAGGGCTCCGTGTGGCGACGGGAGTGCCCTGCGTCCGTGCTGACTGTGCCAGCTACACCACGACGAGGGGTGAGACAGCCTGGGCCCAGCAGGCATGCCCGCTCCTGAACCTGTGGCCCTCCCTCTCAATGCAGGGTCCCAAAGAACAGCAAGGGGAGATAAGAAAGCATTCCTCAGCGATCAGTGCAAAGAAATAGAGGAAAACAACAGAATGGGAAAGACTAGAGATCTCTTCAAGAAAATCAGAGATACCAAGGGAACATTTCATGCAAAGATGGGCACAATAAAGGACACAAATGGTATGGACCTAACAGAAGCAGAAGATATTAAGAAGAGGTGGTGAGAATACACAGAAGAACTCTACAAAAAAGATCTTCAAGACCCAGATAATCACTATGGTGTGATCACTCATCTAGAGCCAGACATCCTGGAATGTGAAGTCAAATGGGCCTTAGGAAGCATCACTACAAGCAAAGCTAGTGGAGGTGATGGAATTCCAGTTGAGCTATTTCAAATCCTGAAAGATGATGCTGTGAAAGTGCTGCACTCAATACGCCAGCAAATGTGGAAAACTCAGCAGTGACCACAGGACTGGAAAATGTCAGTTCTCATTCCAATCCCAAAGAAAGGCAATGCCAAAGAATGCTCAAACTACCGCACGATTGCATTCATCTCACACGCTAGCAAAGTAATGCTCAAAATTCTCCAAGCCAGGCTTCAGCAATATGTGAACCGTGAACTTCCAGATGTCCAAGCTGGATTTACAAAAGGCAGAGGAACCACAGATCAAATTGCCAACATCCATTGTATCATCCATTGGAAAAAGCAAGAGAGTTCCAGAAAAACATCTACTTCTGCTTTATTGACTATGCCAAAGCCTTTGGCTGTGTGGATCACAACAAACTGGAAAATTCTTCAAGAGATGGGAATACCAGACACCTGACCTGCCTCCTGAGAAATCTGTAGGTAGGTCAAGAGCAGCAGTTAGAACCTGACATGGAGCAACAGACTGGTTTAAAATTGGGAAATCAAGGCTATACATTGTCACCCTGTTTATTTAACTTCTATGCAGAGTACATCATGCACAAGCTGGAATCCAGGTTTCTGGGAGAAATATCAATAACCTCAGATACACAGATGACACCACCCTTATGGCAGAAAGTGAAGAAGAACTAAAGAGCCTCTTGATGAGAGTGAAAGAAGAGACGAAAAAACAGGCTTCAGATCAGATCAAATCAGTCGCTCAGTCGTGTCCGACTCTTTGTGACCCCATGAATCGCAGCATGCCAGGCCTCCCTGTCCATCACCAACTCCCGGAGTTCACCCAGACTCACATCCATCGAGTCAGTGATGCCATCCAGCCATCTCATCCTCTGTCGTCCCCTTCTCCTCTTGCCCCCAATCCCTCCCAGCATCAGAGTCAACTCTTCGCATGAGGTGGCCAAAGTACTGGAGTTTCAGCTTTAGCATCATTCCTTCCAAAGAAATCCCAGGGCTGATCTCCTTCAGAATGGACTGGTTGGATATCCTTGCAGTCCAAGGGACTCTCAAGAGTCTTCTCCAAAACCACAGTTCAAAAGCATCAATTCTTTGGTGCTCAGCCTTCTTCACAGTCCAACTCTCACATCTATACATGCCACAGGAAAAACCATAGCCTTGACTAGACGGACCTTTGTTGGCAAAGTAATGTCTCTGCTTTTGAATATGTTATCTAGGTTGGTCATAACTTTCCTTCCAAGGAGTAAGCGTCTCTTAATTTCATGGCTACAGTCACCATCTGCAGTGATTTTGGAGCCCCCAAAAATAAAGTCTGACACTGTTTCCACTGTTTCCCCATCTATTTCCCATGAAGTGATGGGACTGGATGCCATAATCTTCGTTTTCTGAATGTTGAGCTTTAAGCCAACTTTTTCACTTTCACTTCCATCAAGAGGCTTTTTAGTTCCTCTTCACTTTCTGCCATAGGGTGGTGTCATCTGCATATCTGAGGTTATTGATATTTCTCCTGGCAATCTTGATTCCAGTTTGTGTTTCTTCCAGTCCAGCATTTCTCATGATGTGCTCTGCATATAAGTTAAATAAGCAGGGTGACAATATACAGCCTTGACGTACTCCTTTTCCTATTTGGAACCAGTCTGTTGTTCCATGTCCAGTTCTAAATGTTGCTTCCTGACCTGCATACAGATTTCTCAAGAGGCAGGTCAGGTGTCTGGTATTCCCATCTCTTTCAGAATTTTCCACAGTTTATTGTGATCCACACAGCCAAAGGCTTTGGCATAGTCAATAAAGCAGAAATAGATGTTTTCCTGGAACTCTCTTGCTTTTGCCATGATCCAGCGGATGTTGGCAATTTGATCTCTGGTTCCTCTGCCTTTTCTAAAACCAGCTTGAACATCTGGAAGGTCACAGTTCACATACTGCTGAAGCCTGGCTTGGAGCATTTTGAGCATTACTTTACTAGCGTGTGAGATGAGTGCAATTGTGGGGTAGTTTGAGCATTCTTTGGCATTGCCTTTCTTTGGGATTGGAATGAAAACTGCCCTTTTCCAGTCCTGTGGCCACTGCTGAGTTTTCCAAATTTGCTGGCATATTGAGTGAAGCACTTTCACAGCATCATCTTTCAGGATTTGGAATAGCTCAACTGGAATTCCATCACCTCCACTAGCTTTGTTCGTAGTGATGCTTTCTAAGGCCCACTTGACTTCACATTCCAGGATGTCTGGTTCTAGGTGAGTGATCACACCATAGTGATTATCTGGGTCGTGAAGATCTTTTTTGTACAGTTCTTCTGCGTATTCTTGCCATCTCTTCTTAATATCTTCTGCTTCTGTTAGGTCCATACCATTTGTGTCCTTTATTGTGCCCATCTTTGCATGAAATGTTCCCTTGGTATCTCTGATTTTCTTGAAGAGATCTCTAGTCTTTCCCATTCTGTTGTTTTCCTCTATTTCTTTGCATTAATTGCTGAAGAAGGCTTTCTTATCTCTCCTTGCTATTCTTTGGAACTCTGCATTCAGATGCTTATATCTTTCCTTTTCTCCTTTGCTTTTTGCTTCTCTTCTTTTCTCAGCTATTTGTAAGGCCTCCCCAGACAGCCATTTTGCTTTTTTGCATTTCTTTTCCATGGGGATGGTCTTGATCCCTGTCTCCTGCACAATGTCACGAACCTCATTCCATAGTTCATCAGGCACTCTAAGTCCCATCATTTCATGGCAAATAGATGGGGGAACAATGGAAATAGTGACAGACTTTATTTTCTTGGGCTCCAAAATCACTGCAGATGGTGACTGTAGCCAAGAAATTAAAAGGCGCTTGCTCCTTGGAAGAAAAGCTATGACCAACCTAGACAGCATATTAAAAAGCAGAGGCAACACTTTGACAGCAAAGGTCTGTCTAGTCAAAGCTATGGTTTTTCCAGTAGTCATGTATGGATGTGAGAGCTGGACCATAAAGAAAGCTGAGTGCCGAAGAACTGATGCTTTTGAACTGTGGTGTTGAAGACTCTTGAGAGTCCCTTGGACTGCAAGGAGATCCAACCAGATCATCCTAAAGGAGATCAGTCCTGGGTGTTCATTGGAAGGACTGATGCTGCAGCTGAAGCTCCAATCCTTTGGCCACCTGATGCGAAGAAGTGACTCATTGGAAAAGACCCTGATGCTGGGAAAGATTGAAGGCAGGAGGAGAAGGGGACGACAGAGGATGAGATGGTTGGATGGCATCACCAACTTGATGGACATGAGTCTGAGTAAACTCCAGGAGTTGGTGATGGACAGGGAGGCCTGGCGTGCTGCAGTCCACGGGGTTGCAAAGAGCCGGACACGACTGAACTGATACTACTATACATCAAATAGATACGTAACAAGCAAGCACTGTCTAGCACAGGGCACTGGATAGTCTGTGCTAGATCTATAGCACGGATCTATGTCTATTCTGCTAGATATTCAATATTCTGTGATAATCTATATGGGGAAAGAATTTGAAAAAGCATGTGTATACATACACACATATGTACAGCTGAATCGCTTTGCTGTACATCCATAACTAACACAACATTGTAAATCAACTATGTTTCCATTAAAATGTTTTTAATTGCTGCTAAGTCGCTTCAGTCGTGTCCGACTCTGTGCGACCCCAGAGACGGCAGCCCACCAGGCTCCCCCGTCCCTGGGATTCTTCAGGCAAGAACACTGGAGTGGGGTGCCATTTCCTTCTCCAATACGTGAAAGTGAAGTCGCTCAGTTGTGTCCGACTCTTTGCGACCCCATGGACTGCAGCCCACCAGGCTCCTCCGTCCATGGGATTTTCCAGGCAAGAGTACTGGAGTGGGGTGCCATTGCCTACTCCGTGTTTTTAATTAAAAAATACTAAATGAAGTAAAAAAAAAAAAATTTTGGTCCCTCAGACATGCCGGCCACATTTCAAACACCCTCAATGCACGGGTGCAGTTATTAATAGCTCTTCGGCTCAGATGGTAAGGAATCTGCCTACAATGCAGGAGACCCAAGTTCTATTCCTGGGTCAGGAAGATGTCCTGGAGAAGGGAATGGTTATCCACTCCAGTATTCTTACCCAGAGAATACCACGGGGTCGCAGAGTCAGACACAGCTGAAAGACTAAGATGACGACGAGCCCGGGGGCCTCCAGCATGGGACCCTGCCGGCCTCTCTGGGCCTCTGTCTGGGGCTTGGATTGTGTTCTAAGAAGGTTGAGAGGCCACCGAGGGGCCTGAAGCAGGAGGGACGAGTCGCTCCACACCCGCCTCCTGCCACCTGTCAGCTCATCAGCCCTGTTTGCCGAGGAATTCCCCCAAATGAGTGGATTCAGTGCCCCCTCCAGGGCCCGTGTACCTGGCACCTACCTGGCAGCCCCGGCACTGTAAGAGCCTGAGGGACGGGCTGAGAGCCACTCCTTTCTCTCCCCACTGCTCACACTGGCACACACTGCAGTAAACGCTTGCTGTGTCCACCCAGGGCACCTGCCCGCTCTGGAGCCAGGTCTCTGGGACAATGGAGGCCCAACCTTCGCTCTCCTAAAGGCTGGCTTCTCCCAGCCCCTTCATGTTCCTCTCACTGCCTGCTGGTGGGGGTACCCCCAGGAAGTACACGGCCCCAGCCCACCTCTCGGCCTCCAGGAAACACAGGGACCTTCTCTGCACACCTCGTGAGAGAAGCCCACCCCGGGAAGTCAAAGTGCCCTGCTCGCCTGCCCTTCCCAGTCATCTTGGGGAACACCAGTCTAAGGAAGTGTCCTCCCAAGGATCTGAACGAATGAACTCTGTGGTGGCCCCTTGCAGGGTTCTGGACCCCTGCTGCGCTCGGGGGACCAGGGTAGGACTGGACAGACCCTGGACTTGAGTCCTGGTGTGACCTCATGCCACCCTAGGTGTGGGTGCCCGCAGCCCTGTCGTCCCAGGTCATCGCGCCTGGAGAGTCCCAGGGGCCACGGAGCGGCTGTCCGCCCTCGAGGGGGACGTGCTGCGAAGGGGCCCGGGCGGCAGAGGCCACGCCCCAAGCCCCTCGCGGGGGTCCTGGTTGGACGATTGGAGCACGTGACCAGGGTCCCGGTCCCCGAGGCCGCGCGGGACCGGGACCCTGGTCACGTGCTCCAATCGGCTGTGCCCCTCCGTCCAGGGGCCGGGGGCCAGCTCCTGCCGAGTAGGGCAGGGAGCAGAGGCCTGCGGAGCTGGCGAGTCTGGGCGGGTCCTGGGCGCTGGGCGGGGCCGGCTCAGGGGCCAGGCCGGGCTGTGCACGCGGCCCCCGACACCTCGGGATTCTCCGGGAGCTGCGGCTCTGGTCCCCCTGGGCAGGGCGGTGTCCGGGCTGGGGGCTGGGCGGGTGATGAATAACAGCCGCGGCCGGCCCGGCCCAACTGGCTGCAGTCAGCGCGGGATCTGCTCCGCCCCGCCCGGCTGCCAACCCAAAATTCCAGTTCTGTTTTCCCCACTCGGCCAAACCCAGCGCCCGCCCCGGGCCAGCGCTGCTGTTTTGCAAACCTGTGACAGGACTGGGCTCCGGGCGGGGCCTGGGCCTCAGGATCGGGGTGCGGGTGGGGTGGAGAGTGGAGTGCACGGGGGGCTGGGGACGGGGCAGGGGTGCACGGCTCCCTGCAGGACTGAAGACCCCCGAGCGCAGGCTCCAGGGGCTCCCCAGGAGGCGGCCTGGGGAACAAGACCAGGCCTTTGCAGCCACTGCCAGCTGTGTGACCTTGAACCAGCCGCTTGACCTCTCTGCCTCAGTTTCCCCCTTTGTTGGGTTAGTCACACCTGGCTCACAGGCTTCTTGTAACCATAAACACGTATAAAATGTTTACCACCCGTCTAGCCCCAAGCCAGATGCCCCGCAGGAGCTTAATGATAAGCGGAGCATCCTTCTCTCCTCCCCAGGGCCTCCTGTCCACCCCCCAGAGCCCCCTGCACTGCTGGCCACTGCTGCCCCTCCCAGGCTCTGAGGCCCGGCCCGGCCCCTCCCCCTCCATCCTCTCCCCTCCCCCTCCCAGCCAGAACTGTCCTCTGCGGTCCTGACTCCCGCGTCATTGACTTTGGAGACCTCAGAACATCACAGGTGGAGGGGGTCTCGGAGACCATCTGCTCAAACCCTGGACCCGTCAGAGGAGGCGTCTGAGGGCAGAGACGATGGGACCCCGCCTCGCACAGGCCTCCTGCACCCCAGAGGCCAGGCGGCGGCTCCCTTTGGGGGACAGTGGGGGGCGGGCTGAGTGGTGAAACAGTGGGGAGACTGAGGGCAGCCCTTGCTGGGAGAGTCCTGACGTTTGGAGGCCGTGGGAGCGGGGAGCTGGCAGGAATGAGGTATGAGCCCCCCCTGCCCCGCCCCCTCGCCGCGGGTTCTGTGCTCCCCTGGGTCCCACAGTCACCTGCCCCAGCCCTCACAGCCTCCTGGCAATAGGGTGAGTCACCTGTCCGCGCCCCAGACGGGGCCACACCCAGGCCAGCTGGCACCCCATGGTGTTTCTGCTCTGAGCTGCTTCCTGGCAGCCTGCCAGCCATGGATGGGCACCGGTGGGGCTGCACTGAGTCCTGCTGGGGGCGAGCCCTGTCTGCATCACACCCCCCCCCCCACTGCCTTGGCTGGGAGCCCACCCAGTGCTTTCTTAGCAGGAGCCCTGACAGCCAGCAGGCCAGGTGCCCCAGCTACTGGGCCCCATGGGCACTGGGCTTCAGGCTGCTTCCAAAGGTCTGCCGTCTCCCGCTGACCCCGCCTGAGTCGGGGGCCACGGGGGTGTGATTCGTGGCCTCTCTGCCTGGTGGGGCGGCTGCTCCTCCTCCCGACTCAGCCCCATCACGCCCTACCCTCACCCCCAACCCACAGGCACCCCCTCCCCACGGCGTCCTGAGCTGGACAGCTTGCCTTCCCCAGCGCATGGTGAGGCATCTGCATCACCAGCATCCCTGAGACAGGGCCCGGTAAAGCAGTGCTTGGATGTCCCATTGGTGTGTTCTGTTAGGACATCCTGTGGCCAATGGCCTGTTTGGGCACCGCTATGCCCAACGCCCCCCCGCCCCGCCTTCCAGGAGGTACTGTCATCCCAGAGGCCCTGCTGGAGGTGTGCTGGACCCGGCCCATTGTTACAAGGAGCCAGAGAGAAACGGGGGGCGGGGGGGTCCTCTGACGCCGCCATCTGCAGCCTTAGCCCTGCGCTGGCTGCTAAGCTCTGGAGGGGCCAGGGGGCCTCTCCTCGCCCTGCAGGGCTGCCCATGCTGGCCTTCTGCCCCCAGGAGGCCAGGGCGGCTTGTCACAGAGGATTCTGCCCCCACCCTGCTGGCCTGGGACTGGTGACTTTGAACTCCGCTGAAGCCAGACACACCTGCCCACCTCACTGCCCTCAGCTCAGACCTCGGGCTGGGGAGGGTGGGCATAGTGACGTGGTGGTAAAATTTGCGGCCTTTTGGGAACGGGACACTGGGGGCCGAGGGCTGTGGGAGGCGAGTGTGCGGTCCATGTGAGGAGTCCTGAGAGGGTATGTCCTGGGGGACCTGGTGGAGGGAGCACTCGCTGGCGTGGTTCACCTCTGCTTTTTGCACAAGGCTTCGCGACCCTGCTTCCTGTCTGTCTAGGTCTTCAGTCTCCAGAGTGGTCTGGGATCTGCCCATCTGTTTCCCTCCCGAGAAAAGTGTTGCCCCATTAGCGCCCCCACTGTGAAGCCGAGGCTCAGAACGACTGCAGGACTCAGTAGCCGAGCTGAGCCTCTGAGGTCATCCCTGCAGTCCTCGATGGGGGACTTCCCTCCACGCCCACACCCCACACAGCACAGGACAGTCTGGGGTGGACTGAGCTGCTGGAGAGCACAGTCATCGTGGGGGGCACTGGGGCACCCCCCAAAGGATGTGTCCATATCCTGCCCCCGAACCTGGGGAAGGAACCTTGTTGGGAAGGGGTGCTTGCAGATACAGTCAAGCGAAGGATCTGGAGATGAGGCCACCCTGGGTTGCGGGTGGGCCTGAAGCCCACGACCAGCGTCCTTCCTGGAGGAGGCAGAAGGCGATGGACCCAGGTAAGAAGGGCATGGAGCCAGCAGTAGGGGTGGCCATGCCACCAGCGCTGAGGACGTCTGGGCCACGGAGGCCAGACCATGCGTTGGGTTCTCCTGTAGAGCCCCTAGACCATGAGACGGGACCCTGTAGGTGTGAAGATATCGGATGGGTGCCAATGTGTGCAGCTGCCCTGGGAAACAGACTCGGACCCTGAACGCTCTCGGTCACCTGGCCTGAGCTGTCGGCCTCCCGGCCAGCCCCCGGGGTGCCTGACGCGGTGAGGGTGTGAGACCCAGGGCTGGGGGACAGCGCGGCGTGAGACCTCGACCAGGGGAGGGGGCCCCAGCATGGTGTGGCCCCATGGCCTGGCACCCCACACAGGCCTGCTGCTCCTGCCCAGCACCTGCCCACTGCCCACCTCCCTCCCCTCTGCCAGCCGGCTTTGGTTTCACTCATCCCCAGAAAAGAATGTGCTCCAAGGGCTCTGGGAAAAGTAGCCAGGGACGTCACCTCCCCGGGAGGAATTTACGAGGCCAGTTACACCTTTGCAGGAAGTCAGTCTCCACACCCCGCCCCTGCCGCCCCCTCCCTGAGGCCTGTGGCTTCATGCATCCCACTTAATGGGATGTCTTCAAGCAGAGAGGGGATGAGGCCGCAATTAAGCCCGACAGGGAAACACAATGGGGCCCTGTCTCCGAGGGGGCGGTCACCCCGAGAGCTTATGCAGCCTCACGTGCCCTGGGAGGCATGATGCCTCCTTTTACGCGGGTAAACTGAGGTGCATGTCTGGGAGGGGAACCAGAGGAGGGCTCCGGTTCAGTCACTGGTTCATGACACTGGCCAAGTCCTTGGTCCAGAAGGTCCATCCTCATGGTGGGATGGTCTACCAGCCTTCAACAGGAAGCACAGTTTTTCTTTTTTTTTTTTTTTTTCAGATCCCTACAGGATTTGCTGGAACTGCTTAGAGATGTCAGGTTGGGCTCGACCAGCTTAGTTTAATAAGCAGTGGGAGGTGGTGGGAGAGGGGAGGATGGGTTTCTAGGGGGAAAGAGCCGTGGCCTGGGGGTCCTTGCCCCCCAGCTGCCTGGCCTGGCCCCCGACTTGCTGTGTGACTTTGGACAAGTCACTGCGTCTCTGGGCTTCAGTTTCCTGGCCTGTGGAATGAAGGAGCCTGGTGGGCTACAGTCCACGCGGTAGCAAAGAATCGGACACAACTCAGCCACTGATACTTGCACACTTTCTGAGTCACTGCAGAAACGCCACAAAGTTCTGAGTTTTTCTTTTTCTAGTCCCCTACCTGGATTATGCAAGTTTTCATCATTTAAATTTTCCCCTTCAGCTAAAAGAAACAGACAAAACGCAGATTTAGGAGTAATGGAGAGAGTGATATGGATTGCAGTAGAGATATCTGTATATTGGTATAATCATTTCTGCTTTGGAAACTGTTTACCATATAACCTCTGCCCTAAATCAGAGCTTCTCAAATCTGAACGTGCGTCGAATGCCCTGGGAGTCTCCTTACGATGCAGGTCTGGGGCACACCCAGGGCTCTGCATTTCTGACGGTGCGGGTACTTAGACGGATGGCTCTCGGGACAGGCCGCCTGACCGGGACGTGGCCAACACTGTGGTCCCCCGGTCACCGCCCTCCCCGGGCGCTGCTTGAAGAAGAGACAGGCTATTGGTGTGAGTGCTTTGTTGGCTGCAACATCCAGAGCACACATGTGAGTCTTTAGAAGACCACGGCAGTGTGGTTAGGACTCTGTGTTGGGAGACAAAGGCGCCTCTCAGCAGGGCCTCGTAGGTAACCCTGTGAAATGGGGGCCACAGCACCCCCCTGGTGGGCTTGTTATGAGGATTAAACAAAGCAAGAAGGCTCTGGGCAGGGCCACAGAGCAGGTGCCTGGCCGCCAGCCCCTCTTGAGCCCAGTCCCCTTTGTGGAGGGTACAGCCGGGGAGCTGCCGCTGCCACCTTCTCATCCTGGAGTCCAGCTGCCAGGTGACGGCCCCCGGGGTGCCCCGAGGTCCCAGCAGCTCCGCTATCCCTGGTGTCCTGCAGGCGGGGCCCCCTGAGTGTGTTGAACCCCTTGGAAGCAGTTGGGGAGCCTGCGAGAGGCCTGGGGACGCGGGGAGTGGGAGGGAGAGCATTTCCCTCAGGAGACAGCCCTCCGCCTGGAGGTGCTTGGAGTTCCTGATGGCCTCCATGGCTATGCGGTTTGTGGGGGAGCGGGCGGGGTGAGAAGCAGCCCCAGTGAGAGTGGGGGGCAGGCTCAGAGACCCTCAAGCGGGGCGCCCCCTTTCCCCACCCTGCCTTGCATCACCCTGCTCCCTCCGCGGGCCCCGGCGGAGTGGCCACCATGATGGCCCCGCGGCCTCCTCCACCAGGCTGCGGGTGAAGACGGCCTCACCCGTGCGGTGAAGTCTGCGAACTCTCTCAACAGAACAATTACCCTAATTGCTGTTTGTGCTGATTCTTGCTTCTCCCGTCAGCTTGGGTCTGACAGTGGGACGGGCATTACTCACCCCACCGGCCGTGCAGAGCCGGCTGCGGGCCAGAGACGGGCCCCTGCGGAGGGGCTCGGGGCACGGCCCGCCCGCCCCGAGCTCAGCATCAGAGGCCTCTCTGACCACACTTGGTGTCTGTTTCTGGGTGCAGAGCTTTAGGTTTGCAGATGTGCAGTGTTTACATAATACAGCTAAATATGCAAAAAAAAGAAAAAAAAAAAAGGTGAGCTACCTTATTGTGTAGACCCGACCCCAGGAAGGCATGGCCCCCTTTCTGATGGTGGTGCAGAACCCAAGCCGGAAATGTGCGCCCTGCCACGTGAGGTCGCAGAGGCCAGTTCTCAACAATCCCTCCTTGTCCGCTCAGTCTCTGGTGAGTGATGAAACTCCGCATCACGGCTGCTCCTGCCACCCCAGGACTGCCCGAGGGCACCTTCCTGGTGGTGGGCAGTGGGATCTGCCCTTGCCCTGGGTTTGCAGGCCCCCTGCCGCGTCAAGGCGAGGCTCTGGGGCTGCTCCTGGGGGCACAGCATCGTCTGCCCCTCCACCACAGCCCTCCTGGCCCTGAAGAGGCCCAGCCCTGGTCGTGACACACACTCTGTCCCAACCTGGGTGTGCCCCCGCAGCCTCCTTGGACCTGCCAGTCAGCACTCTCAGCCGCCTGCAGCTTGGGGAGGAGGGGCAGGGGAGGCCCTGGAGGCATGGGGGGAGTGGGTGTGGGGAGGGGGTGGAGGGAAGGGGAGGGGCGGGTAGGGGAGGGGAGGAGGGGGAGGGGGGTGGCGGTTGGGGGAGGCGGGTGCCCAGGACTGCCTCTCCAGACTCCCCATTTACTGCCCTGTCCTGGGTGGATGGGGCCCCACAGGGACCAATGGGCTTTCCTAAGGGGCCTGTAGAGGACGTGGGGAAGGGAAGGAGGCTCCAGCAAGGGGACCGCCACCGAAGTCCCTGGGCGTCCCCACCCTTAATGGAAGGCTTCTTCCCTCCTCCCGCCTAGAGCCGGCTAGCAGGGGAGGAGGGCAGGCCCCTCACACCTCTGGCCAGAACCCAGGTTTCTGGAGGGCTGTCCTCTTCCTCCCGTCTGTCCGGAGCATCTCTGCATCTTCCCCTTCTACGTGGGCAGGAAGCCTCCTGTGTCCATCCAATCACAGGGGACCCGCAGGGAGAGGGAGAGACAGCCAGACCCCGTGAGGGGAGGTGTGGGAGCCTGCTTCCGTCTCCCACAGAACCCGGGGGGCAGGAGGGGGCCTGGCGCCCAGAGGACTGCTGGTGTCTGGGCTGCTCTGCCCGGCGCTGCCTTCTCTGAGCAGGAGAGCTTGGCACAGACATGGACTGGGGGGCATTTGGAGATGGGGGCGGGGCAGCAGAGCCTGGGGCCCCCCTGGGTGGCACCCAGGGTCACATGTGGGTTGGGTCTCTTGGAGCGTCCTGCTCCGGCTTCTGGGATGATGACCCCCTCCCCAGTCCCCGGGGGTCCCAGAGCCTGTTCACGGGTGGTGGACCGGTCCAAGCAGAGGAAGCCTGAGAGTGGGGCAGGGGTGCTCTGGGTGCTGGGGACCCACTTGTCAACCTCGCTGCATGGCAGGCAGAGAACCTGGGTGCAGGGACCGAGGGTGAGGCAGGCCCAGGGGAGAGAGGGGAGGAGGGAAGGGACCCCCAGCCCCTGATTCCCGGGCCTGGCCTGGCCCGGCCCTCCTGTTTGGGCCCTGTGATAACCGAGAACGGGCTGTTCTGTCAGGAGAGGGGCTGGGTCCACGGGGAACAACACAGCTGTGACACAGCCCCCCCAAACGAGTGACCCCACTTGCTCCGGCTCACCCGATCACGGCCCTCCGGCTGCCAGCCAGTGCCCACCTGCTCCCTGACAGCTCCTGTAGACGCTTCCCCGTGGATGAAGCTGTGGACAGTGAGCCACGCTGGACCCAGGGGTGGGCGGTCACAGTACCAGGGGGTCTGCAGTGATGGGGGAGGAACCAGGTGCCCTGCTGGGCCCTCCCCTCCCAAAAGCCTCTGTCCTAAGGGAACAGCCCTGGTGGGGGTCCAAGGGGTGGAGGAACATTGGTCCCCCTGCCCCAGGGCTCCCTGGAGCTGCTGCCCCAGGCTTCTCCCACAGGTGCCTGGCTGCCCACAGGGAGGTCTTGCACCAGAGGGAGGAATGCATCTCCCGGGCACGGCCCCAGCCTGGGGAAGACGGGTTCCACACACTCCCCGAGCCAGTGATGTCCCCAGCCTCTGTTCTGGCCTGTGATCTTATTTTTTTAATATAACAATCTAATTTTATTTTATTTATTGTTTTATTTTCTGGCTGCGCTGTGCAGCATGCAAGATCCTAGTTCCTCAAACAGGGATCGAACACAGGCCCCCGGCATTGGAAACTTGGAGCCCTAAGCACCGAACCACCAGGGAAGTCCTGGCCAGTGGTCTTTAAACTAGAGAGCATGGGAACCATCTGAGTGCTCCTTTTAAAAGGCACACTTTAGGAAGCCACCCAAGTCTGGGGTGAGGCTGAGGAAACTGAGTTTTTAAAGAACATGACAGATCCAGCTAATTTTAAAGATTGTGATTAAATACACACAACATGACATTGAGCGATTTTAAGTGCACAGTTCAGGGCATTAGGGCGTCACGTTGCCCCACCACCACCACTATCCATCTCCAGAACTGTCTCATCTTCCCAGACAGAAGCGCTGTGCCTATTAAACACAACTCCCTACCCCACACCCCCACCCCCTGGTACCCGCTCTTCTACTTTGTCTCTGTGAGCTCGACTGTTCCCGGTCAGGCAAGTGGAACAACACAACGTTCTCCTGCTCAGGTCACTTCAGTTCAGTCGCTCAGTTGTGTCCGACTCTTTGCAACCCTATGGACCACAGCACGCCAGGCCTCCCCGTCCATCACCAGCTCCCAGGGCTTGCTCACACTCACATCCATTGAGTGGTGATGCCATCCAGCCATCTCATCCTCTGTCGTCCCCTTCTCCTCCTGCCTTCAGTCTTTCCCAGCATCAGGGTCTTTTCCAATGAGTGAACTCTTCACATCAGGTGGCCAAAGTATAGGAGCTTCAGCTTCAGCATCAGTCCTTCCAATGAACACCCAGGACTGATCTCCTTTAGGATGGACTGGTTGGATCTCCTTGCAGTCCAAGGGACTCTCAAGAGTCTTCTCCAACACCACAGTTCAAAAGCATCAGTTCTTCGGCACTCAGCTTTCTTTATGGTCCAGCTCTCACATCCATACATGACTACTGGAAAAACCATAGCCTTGAGTAGACGGACCTTTGTCATCAAAGTGTTGCCTCTGCTTTTTAATATGCTGTCTAGGTTGGTTATAGTTTTTCTTCCAAGTAGCAAGTGTCTTTTAATTTCATGGCTGCAGTCACCATCTGCAGTGATTTTGGAGCCCAAGAAAATAAAGTTTCTCACTTTTTCCATTGTTTCCCCATCTATTTGCCATGAAGTGATGGGACCGAATGCCATGATCTTCATTTTTTGAACGTTGAGTTTTAAGCCAGCCTTTTCACTCTCCTCTTTCACTTTCATCAAGAGGCTCTTTAGTTCTTCTTTGCTTTCTGCCATAAGGGTGGTGTCATCTGCATATCTGAGGTTATTGATATTTCTCCCAGCAATCTTGATTTCAGTTTTTACTTCATCCAGCCTGGCATTTCCCATGATATACTCTGCATATAAGTTAAATAAGCAGGGTGACAATATACAGACTTGATGTACTTCTTTCCCAATTTGGAACTAGTCTGTTCCATGTCAGGTTCTAACTGTTGCTTCCTGACCTGAAAAAAGATTTCTCAGGAGGCAGGTCAGGTGGTCTGGTGTTCCCATCTCTTGAAGAATTTCCCACAGTTTATTGTGATCCACACAGTCAAAGGCTTTGGCATAGTCAATAAAGCAGAAGCAGATTTTTTCTGGAACTCTCTTGCTTTTTCAACGATCCAGCGGATGTTGGCAATTTGATCTCTGGTTCCTCTGCCTTTTCTAAATCCAGCTTGAACATCTGGACGCTCTCAGTTCACGTGCTGTTGTGTCTGGCGTGTTTCACTGAGCACAGTGTCTTCCAGGTTCACCGTGTGTAGCAGGTGTCAGAATTCCCTTCCTTTTCAGAGCCGAGTAACACTCTGTGCTGTGGGCTGCGCGGTGCTCCTCTGCTGGCCTGCTGGTGCGCATTTGGTCTGGTTAGTGTGAGCGACGCTGCTGTGAATGTGTGTGCACGCGCCTGCTCAAGCCGCTGCTTTCCGTTCTTTCAGGGACAGGCCCACACTGTCACCTCTGTCTCTGACTCTTCATCCTTTCTCTTCCATGACTTAGGACACCTTCTTGACTTCTGTCTTCCCAGCTCCATCCTGTTTCCCGCGCCTCTTCTAGCTCTACCCACCCTTCCTGGAGGCCAGCTTGGGAGGCAGCGGTGAGAGGCAGGCTTTGGGGGCGCAGGGTGGTCCGTGTTCCCATCTGGGAAGGGCACTGGTCTGTGTCTTTGGACTAGTCACCTAACTTCTCTGAACTTGTGTTCTCGTCTCTGAAAAGAAACTATCCTACAACTTGCAGGACAGCTTTGAGAGGGTTCAGCGGGAAGGTAAACACAAAGAGGCTGGCACAGAGCAGGTATTTAATAAACAGTGGTGGATTTGCAGTTGTTCAAGAAGAAACTAGCCAGCAGGCTGGACGTGAGGTGTGGAAGCTTCGCAAGCAAACTCTGCACCCAGAGAAGATGGGAAAACAAAACCTCCTCCCCAGAAGGTATAAACTCGTGTTTGGTTTTTTTTTTTTTTTTTTTTTGCTCCTATGAAATTAGCATCAGGCAGATTCTTGGAATTGAGCAAGTTATGTTTTCGGAGTAACCTCAACTTCTCTTGTGTAATTTAAGCACATTTTCTCATTTTTATCTTTCCTAAGCAACTTCACTTTCACTTTTCACTTTCATGCATTGGAGAAGGAAATGGCAACCCACTCCAGTGTTCTTGCCTGGAGAGTCCCAGGGTCGGGGGAGCCTGGTGGGCTGCCGTCTATGGGGTTGCACAGAGTCTGACACGACTGAAGTGACTTAGCAGTAGCAAGCTCCCAGAACTGCTGTTGAGAGTCCCCTGTGACTATAAAGATGTCTCTCGAGGCTTGAGAACTTGGCGCGGCCCCCACCCGGCTCGCAGGAGCCCGAGCTCAGCAGCTCCTCTGCGGCCCGGCCCTAAGGGAGCGGAGCCCAGGGAGCACGGCTCTTGTCTGGGGCGCCCGAGGCAGGAGGGTGGGATTTACATGCATGAGGCAATCCAGGGAACAATACAAGACAGGTGTGATTCATCCGCTTTATATCACAGCTAATAGAGGGTGTGGACGGGGCCGCCGTGTCAGCATAAGCAACGTGGAAAAGAAATAGCGCAGCAACTCTGTAAACATGCCGCGGTGGGAGGGGGGGCGGGGGGAGAGGGAAGGGGCAGGGAGACGAGGGGGTGGGGGGCAGGGGAGGAGCACTTTGCAAACATTCCGGGGGGGGGGGGTGCAGGGAGTGGGGGGAGGGGGCGCGGTGCGGCGAGGGGAGGAGCCTGCCAGAGACCGGGAGAGTTCGCCTGGAAGAAAACCTTAGCCCGCCGGAGCAGCAGCAGAGTCCTCCCCAGTGCTTCCTGTC
The DNA here is from genome assembly GCF_029407905.1 of Bubalus kerabau. Lineage (NCBI taxonomy): Eukaryota > Metazoa > Chordata > Mammalia > Artiodactyla > Bovidae > Bubalus > Bubalus kerabau. The sequence goes on along the minus strand of NC_073628.1, from coordinate 134,745,972 downwards.
TCAGAGAAGGTGCTACGGCCGTATTCGAAGGCTAGATGATCAGACTGAAGGAGATGGAAAGAGGTTGCAGGGTCAGGAAGACAGACTGAGAGACAGTTACTAACCCCATACATGATTTGGGAAGCACCACAAACAAGGCTGGAAATAGAACGGCTCGAAGGAGAGGCTTGAAACCATCACAATCAATGCAGAGAAAAGGGGAGAGAAAAGCAGTCTTCAGAGAGACAAAACTAAATAAAGATCAGCTAATGTAAGAGTAATATCCCTAAAGTAGAGAATCATACAAATGAAATAGAAAACATATTTGGGGGTACTGTACAGAAAAGTTTCCTTTACTTGAAGGAAAGACTGAATTTACCAGCAGAAAGGATACCAGGAAAAATCCCAGGGAAAAAATAGAGAATGGTTGACACAGAGGTGTAACCTGCTTAGGTTCAGTTCAGTTCAGTCGCTCAGTCGTGTCCGACTCTTTGCGACCCTATGAATCGCAGCACGCCAGACCTCCCTGTCCATCACCAACTCCCGGAGTTCACCCAAACCCATGTCCATCGAGTTGCTGATGCCATCTAGCCATCTCATCCTCTGTCATCCCCCTCTCTTCCTGCCCCCAATCCCTCCCAGCATCAGAGTCTTTTCCAATGAGTCAACTCTTCGCATGAGGTGGCCAAAGTATTGGAGTTTCAGCTTCAGCATCAGCCCTTCCAATGAACACCCAGGACTTATTTTCTTTAGGATGGACTGGTTGGATATCCTTGCAGTCCAAGGGACTCTCAAGAGTCTTCTCCAACACCACAGTTCAAAAGCAGCAATTCTTCCGCTCAGCTTTCTTCACAATCCAACTCTCACATCCATACATGACCACTGGAAAAACCGTAGCCTTGACTAGACGGACCTTTGTTGGCAGAGTAATGTCTCTGCTTTTTAATATGCTATCTACGTTGGTCATAACTTTCCTTCCAAGGAGTAAGCGTCTTTTAATTTCATGGCTGCAATCACCATCTGCAGTGATTTTGGAGCTCTCAAAAAGTCTGACACTGTTTCCACTGTTTTCCCATCTATTTCCCATGAAGTGATGAGACCAGATGCCATGATCTTAGTTTTCTGAATGTTGAGCTTTAAGCCAACTTTTTCACTCTCCTCTTTCACTTTCATCAAGAGGCTCTTTAGTTCCTCTTCACTTTCTGCCATAGGGTGGTGTCATCTGCATATCTGAGGTTATTGTTATTTCTCCCGGCAATCTTGATTCCAGCTTGTGCTTCTTCCAGCCCAGCGTTTCTCATGATGTACTCTGCATATAAGTTAAATAAGCAGGGTGACAATATACAGCCTTGACGTACTCCTTTTCCTATTTGGAACCAGTCTGTTGTTCCATGTCCAGTTCTAACTGTTGCTTCCTGACCTGCATATAGGTTTCTCAAGAGGCAGGTCAGGTGGTCTGGTATTCGCATCTCTTTCAGAATTTTCCACAGTTTATTGTGATCCACACAGTCAAAGGCTTTGGTATAGTCAATAAAGCAGAAATAGATGTTTTCCTGGAACTCTCTTGCTTTTGCCATGATCCAGCGGATGTTGGCAATTTGATCTCTGGTTCCTCTGCCTTTTCTAAAACCAGCTTGAACATCTGGAAGGTCACAGTTCACATACTGCTGAAGCCTGGCTTGGAGCATTTTGAGCATTACTTTACTAGCGTGTGAGATGAGTGCAATTGTGGGGTAGTTTGAGCATTCTTTGTCATTGCCTTTCTTTGGGATTAGAATGAAAACTGACCTTTTCCAGTCCTGTGGCCACTGCTGAGTTTTCCAAATTTGCTGGCATATCGAGTGTAGCACTTTCACAGCATCATCTTTCAGGATTTGGAATAGCTCAACTGGAATTCCATCACCTCCACTAGCTTTGTTCGTAGTGATGCTTTCTAAGGCCCACTTGACTTCACATTCCAGGATGTCTGGCTCTAGGTGAGTGATCACACCATCGTGATTATCTGGGTCATGAAGATCTTTTTTGTACAGTTCTTCTGTGTATTCTTGCCACCTCTTCTTAATATCTTCTGCTTCTGTTAGGTCCATACCATTTGTGTCCTTTATTGTGCCCATCTTTGCATGAAATGTTCCCTTGGTATCTCTGATTTTCTTGAAGAGATCTCTAGTCTTTCCCATTCTGTTGTTTTCCTCTATTTCTTTGCATTGATCACTGAAGAAGGCTTTCTTATCTCTCCTTGCTATTCTTTGGAACTCTGCATTCAGATGCTTATATCTTTCCTTTTCTCTTTTGCTTTTTGCTTCTCTTCTTTTCACAGCTATTTGTAAGGCCTCCCCAGACAGCCATTTTGCTTTTTTGCATTTCTTTTCCATGGGGATGGTCTTGATCCCTGTCTCCTGTACAATGTCATGAACCTCTGTCCATAGTTCATCAGGCATTCTATCTATCAGATCTAGTCCCTTAAATCTATTTCTCACTTCCACTGTATAATCATAAGGGATTTGATTTAGGTCATACCTGAATGGTCTAGTGCTTTGCCCTACTTTCTTCAATTTAAGTCTGAATTTGGCAATAAGGAGTTCATGGTCTGAGCCACAGTCAGCTCCTGGTCTTGTTTTTGCTGACTGTAGAGAGCTTCTCCATCTTTGGCTGCAAAGAATAGAATCAATCTGATTTCAGTGTCAACCATCTGGTGATGTCCATGTGTAGAGTCTTCTCTTGTATTGTTGGAAGAGGGTGTTTGTTATGACCAGTGCGTTCTCTTGGCAAAACTCTATCAGCCTTTGCCCTGCTTCATTCCGTACTCCTAGGCCAAATTTGCCTGTTACCCCAGGTGTTTCTTGACTTCCTACTTTTGCATTCCAGTCCCCTATAATGAAAAGGACATCTTTTTTGGGTGTTAGTTCTAAAAGGTCTTGTGGGACTTCATAGAACCGTTCAGTTTCTTCAGCATTACTGGTTGGAGCATAGACTTGGATTACTGTGATATTGAATGGTTTGCCTTGGAAATGAACAGAAATCATTCTGTCATTTTTGAGATTGCATCCAAGTACTGCATTTTGGACTCTTTTGTTGACCATGATGGCTTCTCCATTTCTTCTAAGGGATTCCTGCCCACAGTAGTAGATATAATGGTCATCTGAGTTAAATTCACCCATTCCAGTCCATTTTAGTTTGCTGATTCCTAGAATGTCAACGTTCACTCTTGCCATCTCCTGTTTGACCACTTCCAATTTGCCTTGATTCATGGACCTGACATTCCAGGTTCTATCCAATATTGCTCTTTACAGCATCGGACCTTGCTTCTATCACCAGTCACATCCACAACTGGGTATTGTTTTTGCTTTGGCTCCATCCCTTCATTCTTTCTGGAGTTATTTCTCCACTGATCTCCAGTAGCATATTGGGCACCTACCGACCTGGGGAGTTCCTCTTTCAGTATCCTATCATTTTGCCTTTTCATACTGTTCATGGGGTTCTCAAGGCAAGAATACTGAAGTGGTTTGCCATTCCCTTCTCCAGTGGACCACATTCTGTCAGATCTCTCCACCATGACCTGCCTGTCTTGGGTGGCCCCACACGGCATGGCTTAGTTTCATTGAGTTAGACAAGGCTGTGGTCTGTGTGATCAGATTGGCTAGTTTTCTGTGATTCTGGTTTCAGTGTGTCTGCCCTCTGATGCCCTCTTGCAACACCTACCCTCTTACTTGGGTTTCTCTTACCTTGGACGTGGGGTATGTCTTCACGGTTCCTCCAGCAAAGCGCAGCTGCTGCTCCTTACCTTGGACGAAGGGTGTCTCCTCACCGCCGCCCCTCCTGACCTTGAACGTGGAGTAGCTCCTCTCGGCCCTCCTGTGCCTGCACAGCCACTGCTCCTTGGACGTGGGGTTGCTCCTCTCAGCCACCACCCTTGCTTAGGTTACCAAACTTCAAATCATGAAGAATTTTTCAGGTGCCCAGGCAGAAAAAAAACAAATCAATACACGAGGGAAACTTGGGGTAGCCTCAGATTTCCCCATGTTCAACACCAGGAGACCACGAAGAAATGCCCTCAGCACACGGAGGGAAAGAAATCGTGGCTGAAGTCTAAAGGCAGCAGATGGGCCTTCAGACGTGGGAGCCTGTCTTGAAAACACTATCCGACGAGAAAAGGCAGAAAACTGGGAGTGATTCAAGCTACGGAACCCAGACAAGAAAAGCTGGCGGCGAGCGGTGCGTCCATTCACACTGAGAGCAGAATAGGAGCGCTTGGAACTCCCAAAAGATGAAAACTCTGTAAAGGAACAAAGATGGGGATGTGCGAGTAGCTGAGGGACGGAATGCAGGGGGTTGGCATGCTGTCTATAGTGAAATGGCTGGATGGTTGGATGGCCTCACCGGCTCGATGGATATGAGTCTGAGCAAGCTCTGGGAGTTGGTGATGGAAAGGGAGGCCTGGCGTGCTGCAGTCCATGGGGTCGCAAAGAGTCAGACACAACTGAGCAACTGAACTGACTGACTGACTCCAATGAAAGCCTAATGCAGAAACACCAACAGCTACAGCCTTTTGAGATGGCTTCAAAAATACTGTATTTCCTCGTCTATAGAGGGACGCTATGGGTACAGATGTCTCTTGGGGTTCTGGAGCATTTATCTAAGGTCAAATAATGCCTCCAGCTTTCTTTTTCTATCACATCTAAGCCCAAAATAAACTCAATGTTTTCGTATTTTCAAAGTGTGTAACATGACTCCATTCTTAGGCCATTATTTCTGTTTGTCTATCATCTGTCTACCATTTTATTTGTATTTAGGCTTAGAAATCTGTCAACACTGACATTCAGCAAATATTCATGCTGGTTATTTGTGGGTGGTGGCATCTAGGGTGATTTACGACTTTCTCCTTTGCAGATTTATGTGCCGTTTGGATTTTTACGATAAGTATGTACAATGTTAACCAAAAAATATAAAAATCACTACTCAGAAACATTGAAGGAAACGTTAGAGTGAGTGTAGCCAACACCAGTCCTGGAGCAGAGGGGCCCCATGGCCTGTCCTGGGCTCAGCCCACCTCCAATCACGGGTCAGTGGACACAGGAGGAGGCTTCTTGGGGGAGATGAGTCTCGCTGGACCTTGAAGACAGGCAGGCTTGGAGCCTCTGTCTCGCCAGGCATTCCATAGATCTAATCTTCCTAGTTCTGCAGGGTAGATAGGTAGGTGGTGTCACCCCATCTTATGGGTGGGGAAACTGAGGCCAGAGAGAGAGAGAGCAGGGGCAGGGCATGGCAGAGTCCAGACCACAGGTGCACAGCACAGGCTGGACGGGAGCCTGGTGCAGAAAGCCGCCAACAGAGCTCAGAGCGGGGGTCTGGGCAGCAGTTGAGCAGGACCCCGAGGGCGAGTGTCCTGGGTGGGGGGAGGGAGGTGACTCAGAGGCTCTGAGGGCGGACCTGGGGGCACAATGGGGATGCCCTCTGACTAGAGAAAGAGGCTGCAATGGGGGGGGCAGCAGTGAGAGCCGACCCATCCCCTGCAGACCTGGGCTCCCCGCAGCAGTGGGCAGTGAGGGGCTAGGTGGCAGGACCCAGTGGGGACCCCCAGGCCCAGAGAAGAGGGGCCAGGGAGACTGAAGCCACAGTGCAGCAAAGTCCCCGTGTGACCGCGGCCACACCCAGCTCTCAGCCGGGCCACCCTCCCCGAAGCCAGGAGGGCTCCATCGCCTCCAGAGTCATCAGTTACACAGCGAGTGGTGGGACCGTGGCTCCTGCTTCCTCGTCCTCCCCAGAGCCCAGGGCCTGGGGACCTGCAGCTCAGGACTGGGTTTTGGACCCGCTGTCTGGCCGCGTCTGGCAGTCTGGGAGGTGGTCACTGCCTAGGTAGCAGAGGGGCCACCTCCCAGGGGTCTGGCCCCCGAGTCCAGCCTGCCGCTGGGTGGCCTTGGCCCAGCGGGTCAGCCTTCTCACCATCCAGGTCCAGACCCACACAGGGCCCAGGACACCTTCCAAGAACATCAGTCCTGCCCCTCCTCATGTGGACCTCTGAAGCTCCCCCCTCCCTCCCCACGGATGGAATTCCCAAACCCCACTCCGCCCTCCAGGACTCAGAAACCGCCCCACAGGACAAGCTGGGGTAAACAGTATAGGCTTTGAAGTCCCATAAACTTTATCTGAATCACAGCTCTGCCACTCACCAGCTTTGACCCGGGCTGAGTGCACTAACCTCTCAGAGCCCCGGGCTCCTCAGATGTTAGACGGAGACAATATTATCCACGTGTGTATCTGTCATGAGCGATATTATCCACGTGTGCATCTGTCACGAGCAAACCGTGCGAACAGCGCACCCGCACACAGCAGAGGCCCCTCCTGCCGGCCCCGCCTCCAGGTCACATCCACGGCTTCCTTCCCACCTGATCCCACTCAGCTGGCGGCCTTGGGCAGGCCGGGCCTCGTCTCCAGCAGCAGACAGCCGAGGGCAACGTCGACCTTCTCGGGTCTGGGGGAGGGCAGGGCAGGCTGTGGGCTGGACGGGGCCTCCAGAGACACCTGGTGATCACGGCTGCCCAGTGTGATGAGACGCAAATGCAGTTAAGGTCTTTGAGCAGCTGCATTTAAATAAGTGAAAAGAAACAAGTGAAATTAATTTTAATAATATTTTTATTTAACATAATATACCCCAAATATTAGGGCTTCCCTGATAGCTCAGTTGGTAAAGAATCCGTGTGCAATGCAGGAGACCCCGGTTCGATTCTTGGGTCAGGAAGATCTGCTGGAGAAGGGATAAGCTACCCACTCCAGTATTCTTGGGCTTCCCTTGTGGTCCAGCTGGTAAAGAATCCGCCTGCAATTTGGGATACCTCAGTTTAATCCCTGGGTTGGGAAGATCCCCGGCAAAAGGGAAAGGCTACCCACTCCAGTATTCTTGGGCTTCCCTTGTGGCTCAGCTGGTAAAGAATCCGCCTGCAATGTCAGAGACCTGGGTTCGATCCCTGGGTTGGGAAGATCCCCTGGAGAAGGGAAAGGCTACCCGCTCCAGAATTCTGGCCTGGAGAATTCCGTGGACTGTATAGTCCATGGGGTCGCAAAGAGTCAGACATGACTGAGTGACTCACTTTCATCCTCTTCAGTATGTAATAAATACAAAAAAATGTTGCAATATTTTGACATTTTCTCCTATGAAGTATTTCTTCAGACTGGCCCCAAGGTTTCTCCCCACTTCACCCCACACATAAGTGACAGCCTGGGAGGGGTGTGAGTCCCAGGGTGGACCCGCACTCCCAGCTCCACCTCAGAGGGGAGCAGACACCCGGGCCCAGGCTTGGTGCTTCCCTGGAAAGAGCCAGAACCCCTGCCCCTGGGGAGGCCTGCGAGGCCCTGGCCTCCTGCCTGGTCTTGCCCACTGGGCGGCCGGCCGGGCTTGGGATCCTGGGGGGCACAGCCACACCTCATGGTGACAGCCCCCCCACTTCGGCCAGCACACATTGCCCACCTCAATCCCGGCACGTCTGTGGGTGGTTGTCGGGTGACGGGAACTCCCAGCCCAGCAGAGACACCCACTGGGCGCACTCTCCCCTGTGCCCACTCCTCACCTCGACCCGGCCCCCTCCCCGGGGCAGCTGTGGGTCCTGGCAGGGCCCCCTCCTCATCTGTACAACTGGCAGGGACACCCCTTGTAGGGCGTGAGAAACATACAAGTTCGCCAGTAAAGACCCAGGTCACACAGACATCCTTGCTGAGTGTCTGATCACTTCCTCCGGCCCCTTCTGCTGGAAGACCGCCCCGTGAGGACCTCCTGCCAGCCCCCTTCACAGTGAGGGGTGTCCCCAGTGCCCTGACCGCACCCCTCTCTGGACCAGGCCTGGTGTCAAGCCCTCAAAGTGGGTCTCTCAGAACCCATGGCACCCCCGGGCCCCTGGACCTGGGCACAGAGCAGGGCTGCTCCTGGTGGCGCCCACTCCGTATCTGCTTTTGGTATTAAGGTTTCAAATACTGTTATTTGAATATTCATTTGCTCATCTGGCTGTGCTGGGTCTCGGCTGCAGCATGGGGGATATTTCGTTGCAGCGTGTGGAATCTCTAGCTGTGGCTATGGGATCTAGTTCCCTGACCAGGGATCGAACCTGGGGCCCCTGCACTGGGAGTGTGGAGTCTTAGCCACTGGACCATCTGGGGGGGTCCCCAAATACTACTATTTGGAAGGAGACTTCTGGGGCACCTAAATGTGCAAGTCTCACATTTACAGCCTCTCGCCTGATGGACTGGGACACGGAGGCGCCATCACACAGCGAGATGCTGGCTGGGCACTGAGGCTGAGGCTCTCATGACTACAGGGGGTAGTGGGGGGCGGAGGGCCAGGCCAGGCCAGGCCTGCAGCAGGCGGCTGCCAACACCGGGCAAGGCCCCACTGCCCATCCCCAGGCCAGGGTTGGGGCCGGCCTCCCGGATAGCTCAGACTCACCCTCGTCTGTCAACACCCAAGGGGCAGAGCACCAGCCCCCAGCGCCCAGCTTTCTGGGGCCTCGATGGGCACCACACTTGGGCAAGCAGAGAGCTCAGAGGCACGAGTGGACTCAGCCTGGAACCCTGTGAGTTCAGCGAAGTCACCAAACCGGGCTGGGAGCACCCAGGGGCCCTCCACTGCAGACACTCTGAGGGGCCCTGTGTCCAGGAGGGCAAGGCCGTCGAGAAAAGGCTTTGCACACACAAACTGGCATCTAGAGCAGCGGGGGGAGGGGGAGACAGGCCAGCGCGGGCATTGGGATGTGGGGGCCGGAGCCATGGGAGGGTCCCCGTGGGTCCCCGCCCGACGCCGCTGAGTGACGGGCCCATCAGGCCCCGCCCCGCACGGGCAGCGCTCAGAGCTTCCGGCCTCACCCGGCGCAGGCCGCAAGTTCTTGCCTCTTTCTGGTCCTCAGCCCCGCTGCGGGGCGGGCAGGGTCCTACTGAGTCCCAGGAGGCTCTGCCTGCCCGCGGCCTCATCTGCCTGCGTCTACCGCCCGCCGTCCTCCTCCCTCGGCCAGTGCCGGTCCACCGCCGGCCGGGAGGGAGGGGGCCGTCACGGTCCCCGCGGAGAAGGGCTGGGAGCACCCAGATCACAGGGCGTGAGCTTCAGGCGGCTTGGGGAGGCAGGCTGGGAGCCGCGTCTCAGCGCTTGGGAAGCGGGGTGCAAGCTCGGGCAGCTCCCCTGACGCAGGCGGGGGGTGGGGGTGGGGGGGGCAGGTGCCGCGCCAGCCCCCACCCGAGCGCCGCCCCAGGCCCGGGGGCGGGGAGGCCCTCCAGCCGGCGTCCTACGCACCCAGTGCACTTTTCCTGGGAGTCCGGAGCCCACACCCTGGGCCTGGCCTCCTGGTGGGGCCGGGCGGCCTTGCCTACATCTGGAAGAGGAGGCTCCCGGGTGGCAGCTCCCTGGGCGAGGCCGGGCCTCGGGGCCGGGCGGGTCCGCTAGCCACAGTGCCCAGGGATCGACAGAGCCGCACCCCCACCACCTGGAACAGTGGGAGCGCCTCATCCCACCTCCCGGAACCAAACCCACTCCCGCCTCCCCGCCAAGATATGGTCTGACCGGCCCTGCCCCTATAGAAGCAGGAGCAAGCCTGGCTTCCACAACTGCGGGGGGAGACCAGCAGCGTCCTGCCAGAAAAAGAAGAGGAGCCCGGCAGGCGCCCGCCCAGGGCTGACGGGGAGCTTGGCGGTGCCTGAGATGCTGCCGGGATGCGCCAACATGGACCAACTCCCTAATCATTTAAACACAAAAGACACCTCTCAGGAAGGAGTTTGAAAGCTCAGCAGCACGAGGGCCTCCTTCCACCGAAACCCAGGAACGGTGGGAGGGGCTCGCCTGCCCCTCCCCATCCTGCCCTACGGCCCTGTCCCCCGCCCTCCCCACCCCCCCCCCCCCAGCTCCGTGGGCCGCAGCACACACGGTCATTCCAGCTTTCCAGCTCGCTGTCCTGGGACAGTTGCAGAGGTGGAACAGGATCGAACAGGACAACAGACGGTGGTGGCGCTCAGCGCCGGCTACAGGCTCCCTGAGTCCACGGCCCTGTGGGCGCCTGGCTGAGCCGTGAGCCGGGCTCAGCTTCAGGGGCGGCGCGGGCTGGGCTCCCATCCAACAGGGACTCCCACGTCCCCCAGCAGCTGGCCCTGAGCTGGGAGGGCGTCCCGGCTCCCCCAGGAGGAGGGTGTGAGGGGCAGACAATAGGGCTGGGGGGTCCACGCGGGGAGGAGAGCCCCGCAGAGGATGGCCAGGGGTGGGGTGCAGGCTGGCCCGGCTCCACCCTGGCCGTAGGTCTGGGGCTGAGCTGGGCAGGGCGGTCACCCCCAAGGAAGGCTGGTGCTGGCTGGCCGCAGACCCAGGTGGGTGAGAAGGTCGCTGCCCTGGGAGGTACTGAGAAGAAGCGCATGCCTACCCAGGGGTCACCCTCCCGGGGCCTGTGCCCAGCCTGCCCCCACATCACCGTCATGTCCCAGGAGACAGCGAAGCAGGCTGTCCTCCGGCCACGCCCTCATCCGGCCACGCCCACCCGCCTGGTCCTGGCTAGACAGGAGGGGCCCCCACCGCCATGGAGCGTGGCCCGTCTGACCTTCTGCCCATGCCTGCCGTGGTGTCCTCTGTCAGCGCCTGTCCACTCTCCTTGGCCAAGGCCATGCTCTGTCCTCGACGGGCCAGTCTACAGTCCTGCCCCAGCCGCTGAGCCAGGCCCTCGGGGCTCCACGGTGGCAAGGCCCCTGGCAGCACTCCCTGACCCTCAGAGGGACCCCGCTCGCGGCCCGGGGAAAAGGAACGGGTCAGCCTGTCTTCCTGAGTCCCTGGGGGAAGGTGCTGAGGACACCTAAGCGGGCCCAGGCGGCAGTGCCAGACAGAATGTGGCATCTGGCCGGGTCCTGCTGGCCCTGCCCACCGCCCACCCCCACAGGCCGTGAAGGACACCCAGACCTCAGGGGCCTGCCTCGCGACCACACCTAGGAAGCCCCTCCTGGTGACACCCGGTGCCCGAACCCCGACACTGAAAACCCCAGG